>NC_134690.1:291806766-292116766 GCF_050947455.1 Rhinoderma darwinii | reverse complement strand
ATAGACGCCTCACAGGTCCTCAACTGGCAGCTTCATTAAACAGTACCCACAAAACGCCAGTGTCAACGTCTACAGTGAAGAGGCGACTCCGGGATGCTGGCCTTCAGGGCAGAGTGGCAAAGAAAAAGCCATATCTGAGACTGGCTAATAAAAGGAAAAGATTAATATGGGCAAAAGCACACAGACATTGGACAGAGGAAGATTGGAAAAAAGTGTTATGGACAGACGAATCGAAGTTTGAGGTGTTTGGATCACACAGAAGAACATTTGTGAGACGCAGAACAACTGAAAAGTTGCTGGAAGAGTGCCAGATGCCATCTGTCAAGCATGGTGGAGGTAATGAGATGGTCTGGGGTTGCTTTTGGTGCTGGTAAAGTGGGAGATTTGTACAAGGTAAAAGGGATTTTGAATAAGGAAGGCTATCACTCCATTTTGCAACGCCATGCCATACCCTGTGGACAGCGCTTGATTGGAGCCAATTTCATCCTACAACAGGACAATGATCCAAAGCACACCACCAAATTATGCAAGAACTATTTAGGGAAGAAGCAGGGAGCTGGTATTCTATCTGTAATGGAGTGGCCAGCGCAGTCACCAGATCTCAACCCCATAGAGCTGTTGTGGGAGCAGCTTGACCGTATGGTAGGCGAGAAGTGCCCATCAAGCCAATCCAACTTGTGGGAGGGGCTTCTGGAAGCATGGGGTGAAATTTCTCCTGATTACCTCAGCAAATTAACAGCTAGAATGTCAAAGGTCTGCAATGCTGTAATTGCTGCAAATGGAGCATTCTTTGACGAAAGCAAACTTTGAAGGAGAAAATTATTATTTCAAATAAAAATCATTATTTCTAACCTTGTCAATGTCTTGAATATATTTTCTAGTCATTTTGCAACTAATTTGATAATCATAGGTGTTGGTTTTCATGGAAAACACAAAATTGTATGTGAGACCACAAACTTTTGAACGGTAGTGTATATGTGTGTGTATGTATGTATGTGTGCATGTATGTATACATGTGTGTGAGACTGAGTGCTGTGTGTGTTATGCAGGGGCATAGCTGGGAGGGGACTTCAGGGGCTTCAGAGACTAGGCTGCCTGCAAACTTGGGGACAGGCAGTTGGTTAGTCTAAAACAGCTAATGTATTTCAGTGCACCCTTAAGGCCCTATTTTTTTTTCCTGCCGTCACATGGCTGCATTAAAATCCAATGGGGCTATTCACGTGGCCTGAAGTCTCCGAGCAGAGCATCAGTTAGCGCTCTGCCCGGGGACTCCAGCACTGGCCCTGACGTCACTGTCCATATATGGATAGTGATGTCAGGAGTTTACCCAGGGCCAGAATCCCGAGGCAGAGTCTCTATTAGTGTTTTGCCCGAGGACTCCGACTCTGAGGAAGCCCCTGACATAACTGTCCATATATTGGACAGTGGTCACGGCGCGGGGTGTGGACCCACTGGGCCGTGCCGCATAGCGGGAAAGCAGTTAGCCAAACAGGTACAATGCAATGTCTATAGTTCAGAAGGGGTACCTGAGGCAATGTAGACAGTAGTGGTGGATTCAGGCAAAGATGAGGCTCCAACAGTAGACGAACACCCGGCGGGGTGCGACACAATAGATGCAGCAGAGGGCAAAACACGACTTCCACTCTTGAATGCACAGGTGCACGGTAGCACGGGATACAGGGTACAGGCAGCAGGAACGGGTAACACTGGGAGACCATTTGCAATGACAAACTAAAGGTAACACAACAACGCTCAAGCAAGGATCAAGAGGGCAGAGCCCCTTTTATAGTCCAGCAGCATTCCGGGCTAATTGTAGATATTCTGCAACTGTGCGCGTACTGGCTCTTTAAGGCCAGGCATGCGCGGGCACGCACACCCTGCGGGAGACAGTGTCCGGACCACGAAGTGAGTGCCGGCGTCTCTCAGGAGGGAGATGCCGCCGGTAACTCACTCGTCCATGGCCGCGGCCGTCAGAGGGTACGTCAGGACGACGGTCCGCGGCCATAGACGTTACAACAGTGATGTCAGGAGCTTTCCCTGGACCGTTGTCCCGTGTCAGAGGCTCTACTAGAGCTCTGCTCGGGGATTCCAGCACTGCTCTTGACGTCACTATCCATATGTGGGCAGTGATGTCAGGAGTTTTCCAGCGCTAGACCCAGGAAAGGGAAGTATAATAATTGTTTTGCTTTTATATATGTTAGTGATTATTTATTTTTTTGTGTTTTTTTGACAGATTCAGTTGTTGGACTACTTCGGATTCGAGGACTACCTCGCTGACAGCATTTTTTTTTTATTCTCAATTAAATGGTTAATGAGAGAAAATCTAAAAATCAAATCAAAATTTAAATTTAAATCAAAAATTGTTCATAGAGTTGGCAAAAATCTAGATTTTATTTTTTTGCAAAATCGCCCAGCCCTACACACAGTGATAACTCTCTGACTACAGATAATGCAGTAGATGTTACCTACAGTCCTATGTAACACCACAGATAACACATAGTGATAACTTTCTGAGTACATAAAATTTAGTAGATGTCACCTGCAGTCCTATGTAATACCACAGATAAGACAGTGATAACTCTGAGTACACATAATGTAGTAGATGCACACACACATAAGTATATGCACATACACACAACATACACACAGTCAAGTACACACACACACATACTGGAACTTATATACATACACACACAGAGACACACAGACATATAGGAGTGTTGCATATTATATTGTCTGACTGAGTTTGGGATTTTGTTTGAAACTTTTTAAACGTTGCCCTTTCTTAACTTAGTTGACCAGATAAATGTGATTGAACAATATTTTTATTAAAGAAAATAAAAAATAGGGCAATGCAATATAGCTAATGCATTGATTTATTTGTATTCCATATCAGTAACTCAAAATTAGATGTCATCAGAGCCTATAGTTTTCCTGTTGAATTTCTCTACCAGTTTGATGTCACACACATAAGCTTTCCATTTGAATTACTTAAATTAATGCCAAGATGGTGGCATTCAAGATGGGCGCCATGTTGTTGACATGGTCTAACAGGTTTGCTCTTCCCCCTCAGTTTGTGTCTAAAATTGGATCACAGTCTGCCAAACCGTTTTAATTTTATATGGGTGTTTCCTTACTTTTGAGACACCCTGTATATTTAAACACATCAATACCTGCAATGTTTGAAGGCCACCAAAGGCAACAAAAATCAGTAAAAATCCCACAGATATGACAAAGATATTCTTTAGGTGGCCTAGTTCCATGTTTATTTTTTTTCTTCCTTGTAATTGATTGTATAATGCAAGCTTCATGTAGTTACACAGAGTCAATTTTTCCTTTCCTGAAAAAGATGGCAAAATCACAAATGAGTACAGTTTTGCCAAATCTACTATGAGTAATTCAGTTTTTTTTGTGAAGTATTTCAATGCATAACTAACTATACTTAATTGTAAAATACACATATGAAAGAGGGAATGTAAAAATAAAAATGACAAACATACAGTGCCAGCAAAAATCTAATTTAAATTATAAGTCATATATAAAATAGCCACAAGCTATAGAGGAAGAAAGTCAATAATATAATTCAACAGTAAGGACATAAGCATAAAGGGTAACCTCATACTATTTCTTAGCAAACAATGTGAGAATTGTATAAACAGATTATATTTTATACAGATATGTCATAGATATATTTGGTATACATGTCTTAGAGTCTAAAGCTTATACCATATCATCAGAAAAAAAGGAAAATTTGCCAGTACCCAGAAATCAGGGACTGACAGCTGCTGTGTATCTGCATGTATACATGTCAGTTATCAGTCGATGGTAAGGGGAGTGGGAGAAGGCAGGGACAGGCATGGGGAGTGCTCCCCTCATGAATACAGCAGACTCATGACTATGACACTTTTCATGTATTGCTATATACTTTGTAGGCAATAGTAGACCTTATTGTCTATCTTTGTACATTGTCATAATCAGCTGGTAGCACTATACTACGTGTGGGTCTTATTACCTTATACCCATGGGTTTATAATACTGTCATATGTACTATTTGAGCGTGGTTTGGTCATCCTTGGATGGTTGACTCTATTTGTCTATGGTCTATTCCATCTGACCCTGCTGTATATATCTCCGTGTATGATGTATCCCATCTTTTATTCCATTATATGTTATTGGTGATTATATTTAATAAAGATTTTTTGTACTTTTGTATATCATTTAGTATACTATTTTTTTAAGGGCTATGTCCCTTTATGGTTCGCTTCTAGGTTATCTACTTGCAATAAGGGACCCCAGCATACGCCATTTCTTGGTGTGAGGTTTGTTTAGGTTGTGTTGTGTTTACAGAAAATACCTCAGGATATATGGATTTCAGGAAAAGAGATAAGGATTGGATTACACGACTTGGTACCATATTCGGAGAGAATCCAGCATTGACTACAGAGAGTAGTAACATTAAGGGCCTGAAACTTAAAATACGTGATCTTCTAAAAAAAACGTACTAAGGTTTGGTGGAACAAGGCAGCGCTAGAGAACTATCTACAAAAAGATATTATACCTCGTGGTCTACGTCTGCAGGTGTTCCCAACCCTAGATACAGAAGATCCCTCATTTGTTACAAAATGGGAAGATTCCCTCACTAAATGCTCACGTACGCTTATTGAGTTGCTCATTGGGGCAAATCGCAGAACCCTCGACTCTTTGGAAAAATAAATTGACCCCCTTAAAGATAAAATTCATCAGTCCCTTAGTAAAGAGGAGCTTGATGTTTTTGATAAGGCATTGGAGGAGGAATTAACAAAGTGGGAAAGAGAAATACAAGACCTTAAAATTATAAAATTTCAGCGTGATCTGAGTGATTTTCAGTCGAATAAAATCTATCGCTGGCATACTAAAAGGGATAGAGCCCGTTCTCTGTCCCGTTCTGTCTCTTCCACCTCTCTTGTATCAGAAGAAGAATGTGGTGGTTTTTTAGACAAACCTCAGGCCGCGGGAGATGGAGACCCTATGTTCAACTCCAGAACACCGGCAGTCAAAAGAAAGACCAGGGGGGTGTTTAACAGGGACAAGAGAAACAGGAGGCTCTGCAGGTAAATAACCTCTCTTCCTACACTTTGTCATCCTCTCAAATTAATGTTTTACAAAAGGGTTTGTCTTTTTCCCCTACGGGTAAATTTGATCTTTTTACCACCATCAAAGATCTGGCTCTCTTTTCTAGGAAATTGCTTTTCAAGAAGCACTTTGGTAGAAAGGATCATAGTGTCCCTATGTGCTCTCCAGCAGAGAAACAGGCATTTGATGCCCTTATTTCATTACTGGAGGAACAGGAGGTCAAGACTGACCCCAGACTTCCCATGCATCTGTGCCGCCGTTCTCAACATTTCCCCCCCTTCGTGCTGTGCCCTTCAGTGGACATTTTCTTTAAATTAGTTAAAAAAGACCTAGAAACTATTTCTGACTCTAGAACATCTTGTAACCTTAACTATAAAGAAAGGCAGGCAATTTTAGAACTTAAAAAACTTAAGGATGTGATTATCAAACCAGCCGATAAGGGGGGCAATGTTGTATTATGGCCGGCACAGATGTATGAATGTGAGGCCTTTCGCCAACTTGATATGAGCCATTGTTACCGCAGGTTACCATCCGATCCCACGCTAGTTTTTAAAGGAGAACTAGATACTTTATTACAAAGGGGTGTGGATGCACAAATCATCAATTCCAACTTGAGGGAGGGCTTATCTGTGGATTTCCCCATTAAACCCACGTTCTATTTATTGCCTAAAGTGCATAAAAATGCTACTAACCCCCCCGGTCGTCCAATAGTATCGGGGATTGGAGGTTTGTGTGAGAACATTTGCAGATTTGTGGATTTCTATCTTCAGAAATGTGTGGAAACTTTGCCGTCATATATTAGGGATACCACAGACATGTTACAACGACTTGATGGGTTGCATCTTGAGGATGACATGTTTTTGGTTACGTGTGACATGGAGTCCTTGTACACGTCTATATACCACGACCACGGGATACGAGCATCAAGACATTTTTTACAGATGACTAATCATGACCCGGATCTTATTAAGTTTATATTGTGTCTTCTTGATTTTGCATTGACACATAATTTTTTTGTATTTAAGGACCGCCTCTTCTTACAGCTCCAGGGTACGGCAATGGGGGCAACTTGTGCGCCCTCATATGCCAACCTTTTCCTGGGGCTGTGGGAGAGGGACACTGTCCAGCAAATTCCGGGTCATGATTCAGTTCTCCTGTGGTCGAGGTATATAGACGATATTCTATTCATTTGGTAGGGCTCCACGTCTGATTTGGAATCTTTTCTCACTTTGCTCAATTCGAATGATATCAATGTCAAGCTTACGTGGCACTACAGTCAGACTCGTGTTGATTTTTTGGACATTTGTATCACCAAAGATGACAGTGGTTTCATTTCCACCGACATTTTTAGGAAAAAAACCTCCACCAATGCCCTCCTCCATGCCACATCCGCTCATTACCCGAAGGTCACAACATCTATACCTGTGGGCCAGTTTTTAAGGGCAAGGCGCATCTGCTCCAATGACAGCAACTTTGAGCGCCAAGCACTGGATCTGATGGCAAGTTTCGAAAATCATGGTTATAGTCAGAGGGTTATTAAAAAAGGCTATCTTAGAGCTAAAAATTCAACTCGTGATGGACTCCTGGTGAGTAGACCTAAAAAGAACTTCATTGATCAGAATGTTAGATTTATTACCACTTTTAATCCTCATTGGACTAGAATTCGTGATATCCTACAAAAACATTGGAGTGTCCTTCTTACTGATCGCGATTTGGCAGGGATTTTACCTAGTTACCCCTCCATCACTTGGAGGCGATCCAAAAATCTGAGGGATCTCCTGACAGCCAGTCATTATATTCCAAGTGCTCCCCCAAATCCATTCGGTAGTAGGGGCCCTCCCTGGGGTTCATATAATTGTGGCAAATGTGCAACATGTAAATATATTCCACGTGCCCTCAACTTCTATAGCTCTGATAGAGGCAAAGACTATAAAATTGTTTATAACATCACATGTAACACAGCAGCTGTGGTATATTTTGCCACCTGCCCTTGTGACCTTATTTATGTTGGCATGACCAGCAGGCATTTGAAGGTACGGGTGTTGGAACATGTCAGCAAAATTAAGTCAGCTTCCAGTGCTCTAGATTTGGATAAACTCCAGCCTGTTGCTCGACATTTTCGTGAGTTTCACTCTTGTAATCCAAAGGGTTTTGAGGTACGTGGAATAGATAGAATTTCTTTGGGATGTAGAGGTGGTGATGTACGTTTGGCATTATTGAGCAAAGAAATGAATTGGATTACGTTACTTAATACTGTGTCGCCATTTGGCCTAAATGAGGCCACCAGTTTCAGGTCCTTTCTGTTATTTTCAACTATGCGTGAATTTTATTTTCTCTAGGGTTTTTTTCTCGTTTTTTATATTTACTTTTTATGTTTTAGTGTGCTCCTTTCAGTGAGTGGGTTTACCTTCCTATATATTGGAGAAGATTGTGCATGGTCTTAATTTGAACTCAGGAGCGGAGAAGATAAAGATGTCTATTTGTATTGATGTATTATGAGCTTCATATCCCTGCTCGTTATTGTATTTACTGTATATTTGTTATTATTATTTTCTCTGATCATTTGTTATGTGGAGTTCTATATATATATTACAATCGTATTATATTGTATCTCAAGTCTATTTATTTGGCTTTTTATACTGTACATCATATTATCTACTCTCGGCTTCTGTTTGAGAGATTTTTTATTAATTCATTATTATATAACGGTTTTGCTCATATTTTTTATGTTTTTGCATTTTCGTACACCTACACATCTGTATGGCTTATATATATTGTATTTTCATCACTATTACACTTTATTATATAATTATTTATATATATATATTTCTGTCACACTATTTATTTATTTTATATATTTATTTAATATATTTACTTTATATATTATCTTCATCACCATTAGAATGGTGTATGTCCTCCGTTTTTCATTATCACATTGCACTTTGTCACTTTATGTTTCACTTTTGTTGTACTTTCTAATATATGCGCTGCCGTCTTTCATATTTTATATCTGTTTGTTATATATTTTTTGTCTCTGTGCAATTATTTATAGCCGGTCTTATCCCTATAGGAATTCCCTCCTCTGTTTTTGTCATTATTTCAATCCTGTCTTAGCTATTTCCGTTGCCTCTCCTGTTGTGTTTGCACAGACGCTCGATCGCGCGTGCGTGGTGGGGCCCGCATCCGGGAGTGCCGCTCAGCGTCTAGCGTTGTCATGGTGATGTTTTCATCATGCGACGCTTGCCATCTGACGCGCGGCGCGTCCTGTGATGTGTGCGCCGCCCGGCGGGCGTGTCGAGCGCCGATTTTCATTCATCACAGGTGAGTCTAACTTCATTCCTCTTCTATATAAACCCCTAGAGTTTTATTACATGTAGCCTCCTGACGAAGCCGGTCTACAGGGCGAAACTCACGTCGAGGCGTTCACTCATCCATCAGCTTTTTTGATCTCCTGCGCTCCTTATCATGTCCCAGGGTATGTGCTAGCTTTTTTAGCCTCTACATGATCGTATTATTGTGTCCAGCTATTGTCAGTTATATCTTTCTGCCCATTTGAGCCTATATGTTTTCTTTGGACGCTTCTAGTTTCACTTTTCATGTATTGCTATATACTTTGTAGGAAATAGTAGACCTTAAGGGCTATGTCCCTTTATGGTTCGCTTCTAGGTTGTCTACTTGCAATAAGGGACCCCAGCATACGCCATTTCTTGGTGTGAGGTTTGTTTAGGTTGTCTGACTCATGACTATGAGTCTGCTGCATTCTTTGATAGGCTCTATTAACCTAAAAGCACATATTTTTTGTGCCATTTGGGCTAATAGTGCACTGGATTTATCTCCATCCTATGCTGGGGCAACATAGTAACAATGGACAAATCCACTTTAATGGAACTTGTCACTAGCATTTCACCTATTGAACTCTACTCACTACTCGCAGGCCGCTGCTGTCAAATTGTATTTGGCGTTATCCCCTCTCCTAAACTCCTCCTCTGACCGCAAATAATGGTCAGCAAACATTTTGCGCCTTTTATGGTAATAATCCGGCAGTCTCGTTCGTTCGTTCGTTCATCTTCTTATGCCCACTTACCACTGAAAACTGGCCCACCCTGAATGCTGTCATTCAAAAGTAAGCTGTCACTGAAAAGTAAGGAAGTGGAGTTAAATCAGAAAGACTTGAGGAATGAAGATATGCCTCTTTTCAAACGAATATATGACTCTTTTATGCTCATTAGCATACAGCACCGAAACACTAAAAGACTGAATACTAAAGGTACAGAGCCTGCTTATAAGATAATTATAGGTTACATAAAAATGTGTTTTTTTCCCCCACTACCACCAGCTATTTCTGGTTTAATAGGTGGAATGTGAAAGGTTCCCTTTAAGTAGCGTCCACTTGAAAGGCGTAAACAGTGGTTAATTATTTGTTTATCCCCTTAACGACCACCGTGTAATGTTTTTTTACGGCGACCGTTCAGGGTTTAGTTCTTCAGAAGCGCAGACGTTTCACAGCGGCATTTCAGAAGTTGCTATGCCTGAATCGGGTGCTCTTCTCCTGAAGCCCAAGCTGTTGCGAACAGCCTCGGGCTTCACGGCAACCGTCGGAGACCAATAACAGTGGTCTCCAGTCATTTAACCCCTCAGATGCGACGGTCAATAGCCTAAACAGAGGCATGACCTAACAGATGCCTGTCATACACTGACAGGCAACAATACAATGCAATACAGAAATATTGCAGTGTATTATAACAGCGATCAAATGATCGCATAGTGAAGTCCCCTAGTGGGACTAAACAAAAAAGTTTAAAAAAGTTTATTAAAGTTTATAATAAATAAATAATAATCCAAAGTAAAAAAAATGACAGAAACTATTTTTCCCTTGCAAAGCAAAATGCTTTATTATGAAAAAAAGTCCAAAAGTTACATATATTTGGTATCGCCGCATCCGTAACAACCCCAACTATAAAAGATGACATTATTCAACCTGCACAGCGAACACCATAAAAAATATATAATAGATAACAAAGCCAGAATTGCTGTTTTCTGTTCATCCTGCCTTCAAAGAAATGTGATAAAAAGTGATCAGAAAGTCGCATGGTACCAATAAAAACTACAAAAAAGTCGCCCCGCAAAAAAAAAGCCTCATACAGCTATGTCAGCAGAAAAATAAAAAAGTTATGGCTTTTAAAATATGACGACACAAAAACAAATCATTTTGAAAAAAAAGTACTTTTTTCTGTGTAAAAGTAGTAAAACACAAAAAAACTGTATAAATATGGTATCACCGCAATCATAACGACCCACTGAATAAAGTTATGTTATTTCTACCACATGGTAAATGGTGTAAATGTAAGATGCAAAAAGGAATGGTGAAATTTCACTTTTTTTTTTCCCATTACCACATCAAAAAGTTAATAATAGTTAATCAATAAATTATATGTATTTTATCACTGATTACGATCTTTAGGGATATATTGTTATTCAAATATCGATGTTACCGTGTATTGGTTAATAAGTAATCTCTGCGTATATTGATAGATAATGCAGATATGATAGTATTTGTTACTAGTGCATTGTGCACTTACATTGTCACTATCAACTCGGTAATGTAGTTAGTGGTCGAGATATATGTACAGAGTCTGCCTATTATTTCTCTAGTCTCTATTTAGTTGTTATATCCTGATATGGTATAAATTTATATTGTTTTTGTTATTTTTATTTATTTATGTTTGTATTTATATTTTTATATTTTAATATTTTTATGAGTTGTTTTTAATATATATAATATTTTATTATTATTTATTATATTATCCACATCAGATATGTTTAGGCACTTCCGTTAACGAGGGTCATCACCCCGTTTATATGTTCGTTTTCAAGTCCACAGTGCATAGAGGAAATGTACCCTGTGTACTGCCATTTATAACCTGAAAACTGAGCAATTGTGTTAGTTCAGCATCCCCAGGTAGCTGTGCTACGTTCGTTGCAGGTTAATTAATATTTGCTATATAGCACAGTCGATGGTGCAGTTCCCAGGTTGTTGTGCTGAAGTAATCTCTGAGTTGATAGTGACAATGTAAGTGCACAATGCACTAGTAACAAATACTATCATATCTGCATTATCTATCAATATATGCAGAGATTACTTATTAACCAATACACAGTAACATCGATATTTGAATAAGAATATATCCCTAAAGATCGTAATCAGTGATAAAAATAAGTATACACTCTGGGGAAAACTAACAAGGACATTTAAATAAAGCAGTGAATTCGAAATAAATTATATGTACCCAAAAAAATACGTCAGTACTTACCTGTCAGGCGCCGTGTCCTGAAAGCTGCAAATTTTCCTTCACTTCCTATATTCGTATCCCCGGGCATAGTGGTCTTCACCCGTGGGATAGCAGCGGATGGCAGCCGATATCTACAAAGATCATCATCATCATCTTCCATGCAAAGAAGTAGTGTTGTGCCTACACTTGCACAACGCTGTCAGGCGAGTGATCCAGAACCCCTTTTACTACTTCTGACTCCTAGTCCATACAATATCACCTTAGAGGAGCGCCGTTGTCCTCCTCTTCCCTGTTTTCTCTTATCATATATCACATCTAGAATATGAAATTCAGTTTTGGGCTCCACATTGTAAAAAAGACATAGGAGAACTGGAGAGGGTTCAAGGGCGGACACGAGATTATTAATTGGGATGGGAGCAGGGGTGAACCTAGCCCCTCTGCTGCCTGAGGCGAACTATAAAAAGACGCCCCCACCCAAATCTATCCGAGTTGTTGTCATTACTAGCTTTACACAACAAACACACAATATATAAATATTTTTAAATAGGAAAACATTTGTTGTTTATTTGTTAAAGTGCTGTTTAATGTATAGAAAAAATTTAAAGAATTTTACTTACTGTATTACTTTAGTATCATAGATCAGCAGTGCAGCATTATCACTGAAAATGGTTTAACACATCTTCTATGCCCCCTTTTTATTACCTAATTGACTTATGATTGTTAACTGAGTTCAGTGGCCCGGCGTGGACGGCATGATGCAGTGACGTCATCGTGCCGGGCAGTTGACCTACATCGTCATCGTGCCGGGCCTAAACCGGACTGTGGCCTACAACAGCAAACAGCAGAGCAGGAAGACAATGGCCAGGGGTTGGCTGGCAAATTTTAGTCTGGGGGCAAGCACACAGCCATGGCCCAAGAGTAGCGGCCCATTCTGGGGGCACTGGGCAATTGGCGACTTTGCCCCCCTAACACCGCTACGGAAGAACTCTGCTACCTGTCAACGGAAAAATCATCCGGCAGGAGGAAAAACGTTTCTTGATGGCGGAGTACAAGAAAACCTCACCTGGGAATTAGACTTTCTTGTACTCCGCCATGGGGAAAAAATTTTCCCTCTGGCGGATGACTTTTCAGTTGATAGGTAGCAGAGTTACATGAAGGGGAATTATAGTTTCTATTGTGGCAAATGTAAGTTTTTTAAATTTTTATACTGCTAACTTTTTTCTACGTCGTAGATTCATTGGACTACTCCGATTATCTACTTTAAAAAATTTTTTTTTTTTAAATGGTGAAAGAGGGTTGCATGGGGGAGTTTTGATCTCAATAAAAAATGTTTTCTTATGTCTGTTTTTTTAAATACTTTATTATGGCCTTAGGGCTGCTGTCTGATTGACAGTGTTTAATTACTAAGGCTGGGGCTTAACATTAGCCATTAAAAAGGCTATCACTAACAACCATTATTACACCCGGTTCCCACTGCCGCCAGGGATACCGGGAAGAGCCGAGTATGATCCTGTTCCTGACCATCTGAAACGATGGTTAGGCAGCGGGGCTACCGCAGGCTGTTATTATCAGGCTGGGAAGGGCCAAAAACCGTGGCCCTTCCCACCCTGGTAATGCTAGGCTGCCGCTGCTTTATTGTGTTTGGCTAGTTATGAAAAATAGGGGGAACCCCACGTCATTTTTTAAAAAATAAATTGAAAAAAATTACGTGAGATCCCCTCTATTTTTCATAACCAGCCAGATACAATAAAGCAGCAGCCTAGCATTACTAGGGTGGGAAGGGCCACGGTTTTTGGCCCTTCCTAGCCTGATAGTACCAGCCTGCGGCCACCCCAGTACCCTTCACTTCAGATGGTCGGGTACCGGATAGTACCCGGCTCTTCCCGGTACTCCTGTGGCGGTGGGTACCGGGGTAAAAATAGGGGTTTAGTTGAAGCCTGTTTACCGGCTAACACTAAGCCCCTTCTTAGTAATGGATGCTCTCAATCAGACAGCTGCCATTCTTAAGGCAGTAATGAAGTATTTAAAAACAGACATCAAAAATTTTTTTTATTGAAATAACAACTCTTCCACACGATCCACTTAAACCATTTTATTAAAAAAAAAGAAAAAAAAAAATTAAATCAGCGAAGTAGTCCAACAGATCTACGACGTAGTCCAAATGGTCCAGCGGAACCTGCAAAACAAAAATTAGCAGTATGAAAAATAAAAATAAAGATGGTTGCCCCCACAAAAGTACAAACATATGAATAAATAGTTACTTTAGGGAACATATTAAAATAATTAGAAAAATAGGCCCATAAAGTAAAACATATAAAATAAAAAAAAATGAAAAAATTATAACACCTTACCTTTAGGCCCCATGCACACGACAGTAAAAACGCCCGTAATTATGGGCCGTGATTACGCGCCCATAGATTTTTTTTGGCCGCGGGTACCTTCCTATTTGCTTACGGGAAGGTGCCCGGGCCGATGAAAAATATAGATCATGTCCTATTTCAGGCCATAATTACGGCACGGGCAGGCCCATAGGAGTCTATGGGGCTCCCGTAATTACGGGTGGCTACGTGTGTGTACCTGTAATTACGGGAGCGTTGCTAGGCTACGTCAGGGGATAGTCACTGTCCAGGGTGCTGAAAGAGTTAAATGATCAGTGCAGGATAGAGAGAAGGGGCTGCTCTGATCGGCAGTAACTCTTTCAGCAGCCTGGACAGTGACTACCGCTGGACAGTGAGTAAAAACCTGCAACAAAAAAAAGTTCATACTTACCCAGAACTCCCTGCTTCTTCCTCCAGTCCGGCCTCCTGGGATAACGTTTCATCCCATGTGACCGCTTCAGCCAATCACCGGCTGCAGCGGTCACATGGACTGCCGCGTCATCCAGGGAGGTCGGATGTCTAAAGAGGGACGCGTCACAAAGACTACGGCCGTGGTACGTATGAACTTATTTTTCCTTCTATCGCTGCGTTCCGCTGTGGAAACTCTGCCAAAAAGGGCTGCCCCTTCTCTCTATCAAGCACTGATCGAGAGAAGAGGCTGCTGATCAGAGCTGGATGGAGAGAAGAGGCTGGCGATCAGTGCTGGATAGAGAGGGGCTGCCCCTTCTATCTATCCAGCACTGATCAGCAGCCTCTTCTCTCTATCAGTGCTGGATAGAGAGAAGGGGCTGCCGATTAGTGCAGTGCAATATAGCAGAGAAAACGGGTCCGTAAATACGGGTGGAATAAGGGTGACAATGGACCCGTATTTACGAGCACGGGTCCGTAAATAAGGGTAGAATATAGGTGACGAAGGACCCGTATTTACGGGAGGGAAAAAATACGGTCGTATGCCTGGGGCCTTTAAGAGAACCTTTCACCTGCCCATACGTGTGCAGAATGTAATGGGCAGAGCTGCACAAACTCTGGGGCACTTACATTTTTTTTCCTATCCTCCTTCGTTATTTAGATATCGTTGCCGTAATATTTGGCGCCCGATATTTAAATAACCCCCTGAACTGTCAATGGGCAGGTAATTGGCAAGGGGACGTGTATCATCGCTGTGACACTGTCCAATCAGCTACGGACAGCGTCACAGCAAGAGCTGGAGAGAGGAGAGTGTGTGTGCGTGAGCGCGCAGCTCCGCCACCACTACGGAACAGAAGAGGAGAAGAAGAGTGTGAATTCTTCTTCTTCTGTTTCATGGCATCGGAGCTGTGCGCGCACACACGCTCTCACTCTTTAGCTCACGGCAGACAAGGACGACAAGACTGATCTCTCGTGAGAGATCACACTGTCTTGTACTTGCCTGCCGAGAGCTGAAGAGTGAAAGCGTGCGCTCGCACATGCTCTCCTCTCTTCAGCTCTTGCTGTTGACATTGTCCGTAGCGGATTGGACAGTGTCACACCGATGTTACATGCCCACTTACCAATTACCGCCCCATTGACAGTTCATGGGGATATTTAAATATCAGGCGCCAAATATTATGGCACCGATATCTAAATAAGGAAAGAGGGTAGGAAAAAAAACTTAAAGTGCCCCAGAGTTTGTGCATCCCTGACCATTACATGCTGCACTCAAATGCAAATCTATGGCCAGGTGAAAGGTTCTCTTTAAAGTGTAACAACTTTTTAAAAAACTTTTGACATGTCAGAAGTTTTGATCAGTGGGGTCCGAACACTGAGACCCCCCACTAGTCGCTAAAATGAAGCAGCAGAAGTACTCGGGTAAGCTGTGTGCTGCTTCAATTCTATTTGGCTTTCCTTGGAGCAGTGTACAGGCTCAAGAGAAAGTCTATGAGTCCGTACACCGCTCACTCGGCTGAAATCGATCATAAATTAAGCGGAACATCGCTAACCCGAGCACTTCTGCTGCTTCGTTTTAGCGATCGGTTGGGGTCTCAGTGCTCGATCCCCCACCGATGAAAACTTCGGACATGTCACTATGACATGATAAAAGTTTAGTTACAGTTTAAAGGCTATATACACCTTTAAAAACTTATTTTTATATTATATATAAATGTATCGATCAATGTGATTGGTGCAAGTTTTAATTACTTTTTATTAAAAATTATTGTTACTTTTTGAGATACAGCTGCTTTTTATCCTGTATACAAAGCAGCTGTATATAGCGCTGAGGCCTGAATCCATTAGGTCGCCTATTATCGATCACATCTAAGTTATGAACTTAGATGTGATCGGTAACAGCTCGATCCTGCAGGACCCTCTGACACTGAATCAGTCAGTCCTGCTGACCTGACGGATACAGGATTCAGCGCTATATACATTATATATATAGATATATATACATATATATATTTGAATTAGGGGGTGCAGGTTTATGGGGAAGGATTAGGGCCTGTTCACATCAGCGTTGGCTTTCCATTCTGGGGTTCCGTCTGAGGTTTCCTTCGGGTGAACCCCGCAACGGAAAGTCAAACGGAAACCACAGCTTCCGTTTCCGTCACCATTGATATCAATGGTGACAAAAACATTGCTAATGGATTCTGTTCGTCACCATTCCGGCAGGTTTCCGTTTTTCAGACGGAATCAATAGCGCAGTCGACTGCGCTAATGGTGACAGAAACAGAAGCTGTGGTTTCAGTTTGACTTTCCGTTGCGGGTTTCACCCGACAGAAACCTCAGACGGAACCCTGAAAAGGAAAGCCAACGCTGATGTGAACACGCCCTTATACTGCGCTCAGCTTCCTGCCCCTACTAATTTAAAAGGGGTCGGCCAACACTGGGGGGCCAAGAGTATGCTGCAAGGGGGGGTCTGGGCTTTTTACTGACAGCCGAGTGCTCTATAGGGGGGAATTATCCCCCCCATAGAGCCCTGACTAGTTACTATACTGCAAGGTTAAATGGGTCTGAGCAGCTGACTGACTGCTCTAAAGGGGGGGCAGAATCCCCCCCTATAGAGCTCTCTGCAGTAAGTCAGACGCTCAGACCCTCCCTTCCATTATAGTGATATGAGGGCTCTATGGGGTGGATTATTCCAGCCCCATAAAGCCCTTTGCTGTCAGTAAAATGCCCAGACCCCCCTTGCAGTATACTCCCGGGTCACGGTCCCAGCAGCTTCGGCCGACCGAGTTAAGGCAGGAAGGTATCTCATGCGTCTCGTCACTTCTCTTCGCTCGACCGCTCCTCCTGCAAACCTGCTCCTCTCTGGCGTCGGCGTGCTGTGTACAGTGAAGAGGAGGAGTGTTACACAAGTGGCCATCATGCGGCACGTCTGCTAAGTCTGCATGCCCCCTCCCCCCGGTCTAGTCCGGCCATGGCTGAAAATGACGCCCCCTTTTTCGGGTAGGTGGCGCCGCCTGAGGCTGGCGGCTCACCTCGCCTCATGGCAGGTGTGGCACTGGATGGGAGGTGTCGCTTACAATGAAAGGCTAGAAAAGTTGTTCAGTTTGGAAAAAATACGTCTTAGGGTATGTTCACACACACTAATTACGGATGTAATTCGGGCGTTTTTGCCCCGAATTACGTCCGAAAAATCCGCCTCAATAGCGTTGACAAACATCTGCCCATTGAAAGCAATGGGCTGACGTTTGTCTGTTCACACGAGGCGTATATTTACGCGCCGCTGTCAAAAGACGGCGCGTAAATAGACGCCCGTGTCAAAGAAGTGACCTGTCACTTCTTGGGGCGTAATTGGAGCCATTATTCATTGACTCCAATGAAAAGCAGCGCCAATTACGTCCGTAATGGACGCGGCGTTCAAGCACATGCCGTTACGGCTGAAATTACGGGGATGTTTTCTCCTGAAAACATCCCCGTAATTTCAGCTGTTACGGACGCTGTCGTGTGAACATACCCTTAGAGGGGATCTTATTACATAGTTACATAGCTAGTATGGTTGAAAAAAGACACATATCCATCAAGTTCAACCAAGTGATGGGAAAAGAGAAGGTAAAGATTTCTAAACATAGGAGCTAATATTTTTATGTTCTAGGAAATTATCTAAGACTTTTTTAAAGCCATCTACTGTCCCTGCTGTGTCCAGCTCCTGCGGTAGACTATTCCATAGATTCACAGTTCTCACAGTAAAGAAGGCTTGTCGCCTCTGCAGATTGAACCTTTTTTTCTCCTGATGGAGGGAGTGCCCCCTTGTTTTTTGAGGGGCTTTTACAAGGAACAGGATTTCACCATATTTTTTTTATGTGCCATTAATAAATTTATATAAGTTAATAATGTCCCCCCTTAGTCGTCTTTTTTCAAGGCTAAATAGGTTTAATTCTTTTAATCTTTCCTCATAACTTATTATTATACAACTTATTTATTAATGATAAAGAGGATGGGATTAATAGCACTATTTCTATTTTTGCAGATGACACCAAGCTATGTAGTATTGTTCAGTCTATGGAAGATGTTCGTGAATAGCAAGCAGATTTAAAAAAAACTAAGTGTTTGGCAAATGAGGTTTAATGTAGATAAATGTAAAGTTATGCACCTGGGTACCAACAACCTGCATGCATCATATGTCCTAGGGGGAGCTACACTGGGGGAGTCACTTGTTGAGAAGGATCTGGGTGTACTTGTAAATCATAAACTAAATAACAGCATGCAATGTCAATCAGCTGCTTAAAGGACCAGCAAGATATTGTCGTGTGTTAAAAGAGGCATGGACTCGCGGGACAGGGATGTAATATTACCACTTTACAAAGCATTAGTGAGGCGTCATCTAGAATATGCAGTTCAGTTCTGGGCTCCAGTTCATAGAAAGGATGTCCTGGAATTGGAAAAAATACAAAGAAGAGCAACGACGCTAATAAGGGGCATGGAGAATTTAAGTATTGAGGAAAGATTAAAAGAATTAAACCTATTTAGCCTTGAAAAAAGACGACTAAGGGGGGACATGATTAACTTATATAAATATATTAATGGCACATACAAAAAATATGGTGAATTGTGTTCCATGTAAAACCCCCTAAAAAAAAACACGGGGCACTACCACCGTCTGGAAAAAAAAAAGGTTCAACCTGCAAAGGCGATAAGCCTTCTTTACTGTGAGAACTGTGACTCCATGGAATAGTGTACCGCAGGAGCTGGTCACAGCAGGGACAGTAGATGGCTTTAAAAAAAGGCTTAGATAATTTCCTAGTACAAAAAAATATTAGCTCCTATGTGCAGAAATTTTATACTTCCCTTTTCCCATCCCTTGGTTGTACTTGATAGACATGTGGCTTTTTTCAACCGTACTAACTATGTAACTATATAACTTAGATTCTCTCTGCCCCTTATTAGCTTCATTGCTCTTCTTTGTAATTTTCCCAACTCCAGGGCATCCTTTCTATAAACTTGAGCCCAGAACTGAACTGCATATTCTAGATGAGGCCTCACTAATGCTTTGTAAAGTGGTAATATTATATCCCTATCCCACGAGTCCATGCCTCTTTTAATACACGACAATATCTTGCTGGCCTTTGAAGCAGCTGATTGACATTGCATGCTGTTATTTAGTTTATGATATACAAGTACACTCAAATCCTTCTCAACAAGTGACTCCCCCAGTGTAGCTGTAATGATGGGGGTAGGGAAACGGACAAGCAGCCCTAATCTACCCGCCACTCTGTCCCTGCCTACTTGCAACGTCCCGCCCTAGGCGACGGGGTACAACTGGGCGGCAGTCCCTACGCTCAGTAAGTGCACGAGACAAACAGACAAGGGTACACAAAGCTAGGGGAAATGGGGCAGTTGCCCACAGCAACACCGTGAGCAACAAGAGTGGTGAACGAGCCGAGTCAAACCAGGAGTGAACGAGGTACCAAACGCAGAGCAGGAGAGTAGACAGAAAGCCAAGGTCAGTATGGAGCAGGATCAAATAGTCAGAAGCTGTAGAAGGGCCAGGAAACCACACGAGAAGAATCACAAAGCCAAGGAGGAACAGGAAAGGCAGGTATAAATAGACAGAGGGCGGGAGCTAGCTCCGTCTGGCCAGGCTGCGATAGGCTCTCCCACTCCTAAGCCTGCCATCCTGAGTGGTGGAAGATGGAGTCAGTCTCAGAGGCATAGACTCAGGTGCAGACTGATTACCTATGGGCGTATACACAGAAGTTGTGCCTGGCAGATCCTTTACAGTACCCCCCCCCCTTTTATGAGGGGCCACCGGACCCTTTCTAAGTGGACCTGGTTTATTGGGGAAACGAAGGTGGAACTTCCTGAGCAATACCCCAGCGTGAACATCCCGGGCGGGTACCCAAGTCCTCTCCTCAGGCCCGTATCCTCTCCAATGGACCAGGTACTGAAGGGAGGCTTGGACCATCTTGCTATCCACAATCTTGGCCACCTCGAATTCCACCCCCTCAGGGGTGAGAACGGGAACAGGAGGTTTCCTCGAGGGAGCCAAGGACGGGGAACAGCGTTTAAGGAGGGAGGCATGAAACACGTCGTGTATTCGAAAAGATGGGGGCAACTCCAGTCGGAAGGAGACAGGATTGAGGACTTCAATGACCTTATACGGCCCAATAAACCGGGGAGCAAACTTCTTGGACGGGACCTTAAGGCGCAAGTTCCTAGACGATAACCACACCAGATCCCCGACCATAAACAAGGGGTTAGCAGAACGTCTTCTATCAGCCTGAGTTTTTTGTACGATCTGGGACGCCTCTAGATTCTTCTGAACCTGGGCCCAGACTGTGCACAGTTCCTGATGAACGACATCTACCTCGGGATTGTTGGAACTACCAGGTGAAACGGAGGAGAACCGTGGATTAAACCCAAAATTACAGAAAAAGGGGGAGACCCCTGACGAGTTACTGACCCGGTTATTAAGGGAAAATTCGGCGAGGGGAATGAATGAGACCCAATCATATTGACAGTCAGAGATAAAACACCTTAAATATTGTTCTAGAGATTGATTAGTCCTCTCCGTTTGGCCATTAGTTTCAGGATGGAAGGCAGAGGAGAAGGACAGATCAATCTCCAACTTTTTACAGAAGGCTCTCCAAAACAATTAAACAAATTGTACCCCTCTGTCCGAAACAATATTGACAGGGGCCCCATGGAGACGCAGGATGTGTTTGACAAACAAGGTAGCTAACGTCTTGGCATTGGGTAGTTTCTTGAGGGGCACAAAGTGGCACATCTTACTGAAGCGGTCTACTACAACCCACACCACCGACTTGCCTTGAGATGGAGGCAAATCGGTGATAAAATCCATGGAGATATGGGTCCAAGGTCTCTGGGGAATGGGCAAAGAACGTAGTAAGCCCGCTGGTCGGGACCTGGGAGTCTTTGACCTAGCACAAACCTCACAAGCGGCGACGTAAACCTTAACGTCTTTAGGCAACCCAGGCCACCAATAGTTTCTGGCAATGAGGTGTTTGGTACCCAGGACGCCTGGATGACCCGATAGTGCGGAGTCATGATTCTCCCTAAGTACCCTTAGCAGGAATTGCAGGGGAACAAACAGCTTGTCCTCAGGAAGGTTCCCGGGAGCTGAACCTTGATCGGCCGCAATTTCAGAGACTAAATCAAAATCAATAGAAGAAATGATTATACCAGAAGGCAAAATACAAGCAGGATCCTCCTCCGAAGGAGGGCTGGCCATGAAGCTACGCGACAGAGCATCGGCCTTAATATTTTTAGACCCAGCCCTATAGGTAACCAAAAAGTTGAATCTGGTAAAAAATAGCGCCCATCAAGCTTGTCTCGGGTTTAGCCTCGGGGCAGATTCTAGGAAAACCAGATTCTTGTGGTCGGTAAGGAGCGTTACCTGGTGCCTAGCCCCCTCCAGGAAGTGGCGCCACTCTTCAAATGCCCATTTAATGGCTAAGAGTTTGCGGTTGCCAATATCATAGTTACTCTCAGTGGGCGAAAACTTCCTGGAGAAGTAGGCACAGGGACGGAGATGGGTGAGGGACCTGGTACCCTGGGACAAGACAGCCCCCACTCCCACCTCGGATGCGTCAACTTCCATGATAAATGGCTCCATTTGGTTGGGCTGAACCAGCACCGGGGCCGAGATAAAGCACTTCATAAGGACCTCAAAAGCCTGGATAGACTCAGGAGGCCAGTGGAGGAGATCAGCACCTTTGCGAGTGAGGTCCGTAAGAGGCTTAGCGATGACCGAGAAGTTAGCAATAAATCTCCTGTAATAATTAGCGAACCCCAAGAAACACTGTAACGCCTTCAGGGAGGCAGGTTGGACCCATTCCGCCACAGCCTGGACCTTGGCGGGGTCCATGCGGAATTCATGAGGAGTGAGGATTTGACCCAAAAATGGTATCTCCTGTACACCAAACACACATTTTTCGGTTTTCGCAAACAGTTTGTTTTCCCGAAGGACCTGGAGCACCTTCCTGACATGCTCAATGTGGGAGGACAAGTCCTTGGAAAACACCAGTATGTCATCAAGGTAAACTACAAGAAATACCCCCAGGTAATCTCTTAAAATCTCATTTATGAAATTCTGGAAGACCGCAGGAGCATTACACAACCCAAAGGGCATGACGAGGTATTCGAAATGACCTTCGGGCATGTTAAACGCAGTCTTCCACTCATCCCCCTCTTTGATGAGGATAAGGTTATACGCCCCCCGTAGATCAAACTTAGAGAACCATTGGGCCCCCTGAACCTGATTAAAGAGATAAGGAATCAAAGGAAGGGGATACTGGTTCCTTACAGTGACCTTATTCAAGTTACGGTAGTCAATGCATGGCCTAAGACCACCATCCTTCTTCCCTACGAAGAAGAAGCCAGCACCTACCGGGGAAGTAGAGGGGCGAATGTAACCCTTGGCCAGGCATTCCTGGATATACTCTCTCATGGCTTCACGTTCAGGACAAGAAAGATTAAATATCCTACCCTTAGGGAGCTTAGCTCCTGGTACCAATTCGATAGCGCAATCGTATTCTCTATGAGGAGGTAACACTTTGGAGGCCTCCTTAGAGAAAACATCAGCAAAGTCCTGAACAAACTCAGGTAGCGTGTTCACCTCCTCAGGGGGAGAAATAGAATTAACAGAAAAACATGACGTCAAGCATTCATTACCCCATTTGGTAAGCTCCCCAGTATTCCAGTCAAACGTGGGATTATGCAACAGCAACCAGGGAAGGCCTAAAACCAAATCGGACGATAATCCCTGCATCAACAGTACAGAGCACTGCTCCAAATGCATGGAGCCAACAAGGAGTTAAAAAACAGGGGTATGCTGTGTAAAATAACCATTAGCAAGAGGAGAGCAGTCGTTACCCACTACAGGGACAGGTTTAGGCAAATCAATCAAAGGCATAGCTAGAGACATAGCAAATTCCACAGACATGATATTAGCAGAAGACCCTGAATCCACGAAGGCACTGCCGGTAGCAGACCTACCACCAAAAGAGACCTGAAAGGGAAGCAAGATTTTATTACGTTTCATATTTACGGGAAATACCTGTGCGCCCAAGTGACCTCCCCGATGATCACTTAGGCGCGGAAGTTTTCCGGCTGCTTATTCTTACGCCTAGGACAGGTGTTCACTTGATGCTTGTCATCCCCACAATAGAAGCAGAGACCATTCTTCCTGCGGAACTCTCTACGTTGTCGGGGGGACACGGAGGCCCCGAGTTGCATAGGTACCTCCGAGTCTTCCGTGGAAGAGCGAAGCAACGGGACCTCGGGAGGCATCATGGGGGAGTCATAGGGGAAAACACAAAAACGTTCAAGTTGTCGTTCCCTGAGACGTCGGTCAAGTCGTACCGCTAAAGCCATAACCTGGTCAAAGGAGTCAGAAGAAGGATAGCTAACTAGCAGGTCCTTCAGGGCGTTCGACAGGCCCAACCTAAACTGGCACCTTAAGGCAGGGTCATTCCACCGAGAAGCTACGCACCACTTCCTAAAGTCAGCACAATACTCCTCAACAGGTCTCTTACCCTGACGTAAGGTCACCAGCTGACTCTCAGCAAAGGCAGTCCTGTCAGTCTCGTCAGAAATGAGTCCGAGAGCAGAAAAGAAACAATCAACGGAGGAAAGTTCAGGGGCGTCAGGAGCCAAGGAGAAGGCCCACTCTTGGGGCCCTTCCTGGAGCCGGGACATAATTATACCCACCCGCTGGCTCTCAGAACCTGAGGAGTGAGGCTTTAAGCGAAAGTAGAGCCTACAACTCTCCCGAAAGGAGAGAAAAGTCCTCCGGTCCCCTGAGAACCGGTCAGGCAACTTGAGGTGGGGTTCAAGAGGTGAGGTGAGGGGCACTACCATGGTAGCGTCAGGCTGGTTGACCCTCTGAGCCAGGGCCTGGACCTGTAGGGAGAGACCCTGCATTTGCTGGGCCAGGGTCTCAAGGGGGTCCATAGTAGTGTCAGGGACCAGGGTAGACTAGGTATGGGCTTGTGATTATGTAATGATGGGGGTAGGGAAACGGACAAGTAGTCCTAATCTACCCGCCACTCTGTCCCTGCCTACTTGCAACGACCCGCCCTAGGCGACGGGGTACAACTGGGCGGCGGTCCCTACGCTCAGTAAGTGCACGAGACAATCAGACAAGGGTACACAAAGCTAGGGGAAATGGGGCAGTTGCCCACGACAACACCGTGAGCAACAAGAGTGGTGAACGAGCCGAGTCAAACCAGGAGTGAACGAGGTACCAAACGCAGAGCAGGAGAGTAGTCAGAAAGCCAAGGTCAGTATGGAGCAGGATCAAATAGTCAGAAGCTGTAGCTGGGCCAGGAAACCACACGAGAAGAATCACAAGCCAAGGAGGAACAGGAAAGGCAGGTATAAATAGACAGAGGGCGGGAGCTAGCTCCGTCTGGCCAGGCTGCGATAGGCTCTCCCACTCCTAAGCCTGCCATCCTGAGTGGTGGAAGATGGAGTCAGTCTCAGAGGCATAGACTCAGGTGCAGACTGATTACCTAAGGGCGTATACACAGAAGTTGTGCCTGGCAGATCCTTTACAGTAGCTCACCCTAGGACATATAATGCACGGAGGTTGTTGGTACCCAGATGCATAACTGTACATTTATTTACATTAAACCTCATTTGCCAAGTGGATGCCCAAACACTCAGTTTGTTTAAAACCGCAATTCACAAACATCTTCCATAGACTGAACATTACTACATAGCTTTGTGTCATCTGCAAAAATCGAAATAGGGCTATTAATCCCATCCTCTATATCAGTAATAAATAAGTTGAATAATAGTGGTCCCAGCATGGAACCCTAGGGTACACCACTTTTAACCGGGGACCATTCAGAGTAGAAATCATTGACCACAACTCTCTGGAACGGTCCTTGAGCCAATTCTCAATCCAATTACAAACTATACATTCTAAACCTATAGTCCTTAATTTACCCTTTAGACATCTATGAGGGACAGTGTCAAATGCCTTTGCAAAGTCCAAGAACACTATATCCACAGCGGCCCCTCTGTCTAGGCTTCAGCTCACCAGTTTGATGTTTAACTTTTGTCCTTTGTAAAACCGTGCTGGCTTTCACTTATAATACAACTTTTTTTTCACATAATCCTGTATATAGTCCCTCAATAGCCCCTCAAACATTTTCCCCACGATGGATGTTAAGCTTACTGGTCTATAATTACTCATTTGCCCTGCGCCAGTCCCTTGGCACTATACCAGTCACTAGAGAATCTCTAAATATTATGAAGAGGGAGAAAGAAATAACTGAACTAAGCTCTTTAAGAACTCTAGGGTGTAACCCATCCGGTCCCGGGGCTTTGTGTACATTTATTTTATTTAATTTTGCTTGGACCATATCTGCATTCATCCAATTCAGTATATAAACTGATATATTAACAGCACTGGCACTACATCAGCTGCTCTTTCTTCTGTTGTATATACAGAGCTAAAGAACCCATTTAGTAACTCTGCCTTCTCTTGATCCCCTATTACCAACTCCCCATTACCACTATTTAGGGGTCATACATGTTCAGACTTTGGCTTTTTTGCATTTATATACTTGAAGAATTTTTTGGGATTTGTTTTACTATCCTTGGCCACCTGCCTTTCATTTTGTATTTTTGCTGATTTTATTCCTTTTTTACGGTTTTTATTAAGCTCTTTATAATTTAAAAAGGCTACAGCTGTACCTTTTTTTGTCATGTATTGCCCTTTTTGCAGAAGGTGTAAGCCATGTGGGGTTTAATTTTAGTCGTTTATACTTGTTACCTATGGGAATACATTTTGCACTATAATTACCCAAAGTAGATTTGAAAATCTCCCACTTATCATTTGTACCATTATTTGACATTAATTCTTCCCAGTCTATATCCTGAATTGCAGCCTTCATCCTGGGGAAATTGGCCTTCTTAAAATTAAGTGTTTTTGCCCTCCCAGCCTGTGTTTGTTTTTTACAGTATATGTAAAACGTAACTATATTGTGATCACTGTTACCAAGGTTTTCATGAACATTGACGTTCCCAACAAGCTCTGCATTATTAGAAATGACCAGATCCAACAGAGCTTAACCTCTAGTCGGGTCTTCCACAAACTGGCCCATAAAATTTTCCTGCAACAGGTTGAGGAAATTTCTCCCCTTTGCAGTTGAAGCCGAACCATGACCCCAATTAATATCCCAGTAATTAAAATATCCCATTATTACTACAGTACCAGCCTGTGCAGCCCGCTCCATTTGTTTATACATTTGACCTTCTATCTCTTCAGTTATATTGGGGGGGGGGGGTCTATAGATTACACCAAAAGTGTTTTCAGTGTTTACCTCCCTTTGTAATTCCACCCACAAGGTTTCAACCTCCTCACAGTCTTCACCCACTATTGTCTCTTTCACACTCACCTTCATATCACTTGTCACATACAGACATAGACCGCCGCCTTTTCCTATTTGTCCTGTCTTTCCGAAACAGTGTAAAACCCTGTAGATTTACAGCCCTGTCATGTGAGTCTAGCCATGTTTCAGCAATACCAACTATATCTATATTTTCTTCCAGTACCAAGGCCTCCAGCTCCCCCATTTTGCTTTCTAGTCTTCTGCCATTTGTGAACATACACTTTAACTTGCATTGAATTTTTTCACGTTCAATTTCAGAAATGTGATTATTTGACATTATTTGGGCATTTTTATTTTCTTTGCTGTTTTGTATCCTGTAGTCTAGCCCTCTCCCCACAGTCTGTTTCTCCCCCCAGCAATATAGTCTGACCCCTCTTTAACCTAACTACCCATTTATTTTCTCCCTTCTCAGCCCTACTTTAAATACTCCGCCACCCCAGCTAGAATTCTCTCCCCCAGAACAGCAGAACCCCTTCCATTTAGGTGTAAATCATCTGCAGAATACAGTTTGTACCCCAATGAAAAGTCAGCCCAGTGCTCTAGGAACCCAAAGCCTTCTCCTCTACACCAAGACTTAAGCCATGCATTTAACTCCCTGAGCTATTATATACTTATATAATAGGTATAAGTATATGTGTGTTCAATACAGAGAACTATCACATGATCTGTTCCTTCCATGCTTATTTATTTACGAATGGCATTGAGGGTTATAGTAAATCGAGCAAAGAATGACAGGTAATTTATTGAGAAAGGTTGAACCTGTAGGACCTGTGTCTTTTTTCAACCTATGTAACTATGTAACTCATGGTGTCACACTCTAATCAGCTAATCAGCACAAAACACCTGCAAAGGTTTCCTAAGCCTTTAAAAGTCTGTTACTGAGTGGTCCAAGTCCAGTTTTCAGATGAAAGTAAATTTTGCATTTCACTGGGAAATCAAGGTCCCAGAGTCTGGAGGAAGAGTGGAGAGGCACTCAATCCAAGTTGCTTGCGGTCCAGTGTGAAGTTTCCACAGTCAGTGATGGTTTGTTGAGCCATGTCATCTGCTGGTGTTGGTCTACTGTGTTATTCAAGTCCAGATTCAACACAGCCGTCTACCAGGAAATTTTAGAGCACTTCATGCTTCCCTCTGCTGACAAGCTTTATGGAGATGCTGATTTCAATTTCCAACGGGACTTGGAACCTGCCCACCCTGCCAAAAGTACCAATACCTGGTTTAATAACTACAGTATCACTGTTCTTGATTGGCCAGCAAGCTCGCCTGACCTAAATTGAACAGAGAATCTATGGGGTATTGTCAAGAGGAAGATGAGAGACACCAGACCCAACAATGCAGATGAGCTGAAGGCCGCTATCAAAGCAACCTGGGCTTCCATAACACCTCAGCAGTGCACCAGGCTGATCGCCTCCATGCCACGCCGCATTGATGCAGTAATTCATGCAAAAGGAGCCCCGACCAAGTATTGAGTGCATATACTGTACATACTTTTCAGTAGGCCAACATTTCAGTATTAAAAATAATTTTTGAAATTGGGCTTATTTAACCCCTTTCACGTACTGTTACGTAATGGGAGATGGTGTTTTCCCGCAATTCCACGTAACTGTACGTGAAACAGATGGAGCTGGGTCAGGAGCTGAGCCAGCGACATCACCGCCGGGTGACAGCTGTATGTTACAGCTGGCACCCTGTGGTATCAGCCAGGACCGGAGCTAGCCTCCGATCTGACCGATTAACCCCTCACATGCTGCGTTCAATAGAGATTGCAGCATGTGAGGAGTTTATAGCCACCGGCACCCCAGCAACGTGATCGCTGGGTTGCCGGTCACTGCAAAGGCGATCGGAGGGCTAATACTTACCTCCCGGTCTGCCAGTAATGGAATCCTCCTATGCCCCGTCGTCGGCGGGGCCCAGGAGGCTTCCGGTACCATCGGCAAGATGGCGCCGGCTCCGCTTCCGGCTCAGAAGCTGAGCCGGAGTCATCAGCAGTGGGTGTCCGCTGTATGTTATAGCGGACACCCCGATCTATCGGCAGGAACTGGAGCTAGCTCCGATTCCTGCCATTAACCCCTTCAATGCAGCGATTCAATGCAATCGCTGCATCAAAGTGGTTTGTATGAAATCGGCAGACCTGCCATGCGATGGCAAGGCTGGCGACTGTTACTATGGCAACAGGATGCCTAACAATGGCTTCCTATCTGCCATTACGGAAGCCGATTAGGCCCCGACCATAGCCGGCGCCTGATCGGCTTGTTGTCAGTGAACAAATGACAGTTCTAATACATTGCACTACATAGGTAGTGCAATGTATTAGAACATCAAACAAACAGTTGGACCTTCAAGTCCCCTAGTGGGACTAAAGAAAAGTGTAAAAAAAAAAGTGTAAAAAAAGTAAAAGTAAAAGTTGTAAAAAATACAATAAAAGTTTCAAATAATAACACAAAACACAATCGCCCTTTTTCTCTTATCAAGTCATTTATTATTGAAAAAAATAATAAAGCAATACATATTTGTTATCGCTGCGACTGTAACGACCTTAATTATAAAAATATTATGTAATTTATTCCGTACAGTGAACGCCGTAAAAAAAAAACTAAAAAATACATTAATGCTATTTTTTGGCCACTTTGTCTTCCAAAAATTGAAATAAAAAGTGATCAAAAAGTCGCATGTACCCAAAAATGGTACCTATAAAAACGATATCTCGTCTCGCTAAATACAAGACCTCATACAGCTCCGTCGACGAAAAAATTAAAACCGTTATGGCTCTCACAACTTGGCGACAGAAAAAATCCATTCTCTTTACAAAAGTTATTTTATTGTGCAAAAAGTTGTAAAACATAAAAAGTGCTATAAATTAGGTATCGCTAGAATCGTACTGACCTGCAGAATAAAGGTAACATGTAATTTATAACGCATGGTGAACGCTGTATAAAAAGAATTAAAAAAATATGCCAGAATTGCTGTTTTTTGGTCACCTTGCCTCCCAAAAAAAATGATAACAAGTGATCAAAAAGTCACATGTACCCCAAAATGGTACCAATAAAAACTACAGCTCGTCCCGCAAAAAAAACAGCCGTCATACCACTACGTCTATGAAGAAATAAAATTAGTTAAGGCTCCAATAAGCAAGGAAATAAAAATATGCAGTTGTGCCGGCCCGAGGGGAACGTTTCTTCTGTTTCAAGTGGCGAATTATCAAGGCCCCTAAAATTAGGGAACCAGGAAGGGGAGGGCCCAGACATATCTGCTGGAGGGGTGCCCATATTATACCAGGGTAACACTTACCAGCAAAATTCCTCAAACTGCAAAGATCCCGAGTGTGAACCAAAAGGGGAATAAGTAAAGACCATTTATTAGTGCGACACCGGCCTGTGCAGAAAGGATTGTATCACAGCGTAACACATATCTATGGATTATTTTATTGGTTTTATTAACCCCATTATTATACCACCTGACTATGCCCCTGAAGTACTCTGCTCAGCTTACATGTACCCCCACATTATAAACGGAAACACCAGTAAGACTCCAAACAAAACTACTACAAGCAAAATCCACGCTCCAAAAGCCAAATGGCGCTACCTCCCTTCTGAACCCTACAGTGTGCCCAAACAGCAGTTTACTTCCACATATATGGCATCGCCATACCCGGGAAAAGCCTTTTAACAATTTTTGGGATGTGTGTCTCCAGTGGCACAAGTTGGGCGCCAAATATTGGCATATCTATGGAAAAAAATCCCATTTTCACTCTGAACACAGAGTGCACACCAATTTCTGCCAATCACCTGTGGGGTTAATATGCACACTACACCCCTAGGTGAATACCTTGAGGGGTGTAGTTTCCAAAATGGGGTCACTTCTGGGGGGCATCCACTGTTTTGGTCCCACAGGGACTTTGCAAATGCGACATAGCGACCAGAAACCAATCCAGCAAAATCTGTACTCCAAAAGCCAAATGGCGCTCCTTCCCTTCTGAGCCCTACTCTGTGCCCAAACAGCAGTTTATGACCACATATGTGGTATTGCCGTACACAAGAGAAGTTGCTTTACAAGTTTTGGGGTGCTTTTTTTCATTTATTTGCTGAGAAAATGAAACATTTTCAGCTAAAACTACGTCTTATTGAAGAAAAAGGATTTTTTTTAATTTTTACTGCCCAATTCTAATAAAATCTATGAAACATATGTGGGGTCAAAATGCTCACTATACCCCTAGATGAATTCCTCAAGGGGTGTAGTTTCGTGAATCGAGTCACTTTTGGGAAGTTTACACTGTACTGGTACCTTAGGAGCTTTGCAAAAGTGACATGGTGTCAAGAAACCAATCCAGCAAAATCTGTGCTCCAAAAGCCAAATGGCGTTCCTTCTCTTCTGATCCTTGCCGTGTGCCCAAACAGCAGTTTATGACCACAAATGGGGTATTGCCGTACTCCAGAGAAGTTGCTTTACAAATGTTGGGGTTCTTTTATTCCTTTATTTGTTGAGAAAATGAAAAATTTGGAGCTAAAGCTACGTCTTATTGGAAAAAAAGGATTTTTTTTATCTTCACTGCCCAATTCTAATAAAATCTATGAAACCCCTGTGGGTTCAAAATGCTCACTACACCCCTAGATGGATTCTTCAAGGGGTGTAGTTTCCGAAATGGAGTCACTTTTTTGGTGTTTTCACTGTTTTGGTCCCTTAGGGGCTTTGCAAATGTGACATGGTCTCCGCAAACCATTCCTGCTAAATTTGAGCTCCAAAAGCCAAATGGCGCTCTTTCCCTTCTAAGCCCTGCTGTGTGTCCAAACAGCCTTTTATGACCACATGCGGGGTATTGTTTTACTCAGGAGAAATTGCTTTACAAAAGTAGTGGTGCATTTTCTCCTTTTAGTCCTTGTGGAAATTAGAAAAAATAGGCTAAACCTCCATTTTCTTTGAAAGAATGTAGATTTTCATTTTCACGGCCTACTTCCAATAATTTCTGCAAAAAACCTGCGGGGTCAAAATGATCACTATACCCCTAGATAATTTTCTCAATGGGTATAGTTTCCAAAATGGGGTCACTTTTGGGGGATTTCCACTGTTTTCGTGCTGCAAGAGCCTTTCAGACCCGACATGGTGCCTAAAATATTTTCTAATAAAAAGGAGGCCCCAAAATCCTCTAGGTGTTCCTTTGTTTCTGAGGCCTGTGCTTCAGTCAATAAGTACACTAGGGCCACATGTGGGGTATTTCTAAAAACGGCAGAATCTGGGCAATAGATATTGAGTTGTGTTTCTCTGGTAAAGCTTTGTGTTACAATTTGACAATTTCACATCTACTTTGCCTTAATTCCTGTGAAACATCTAAAGGGTTAAAGGAACAGTGTCATCGCAAATAATTTTTTTATATGTTAAAGATGTTAGTGCTTTAATAAAAACGTTTATATTCATTTGTGTGTTTGTGTTTTACTGTTTCTTATTTTTACACTTTTTCTTCCCTATGGGGGCTGCCATTTTTTGTTCCATTTCTGTGTGTGTCGATTAACGACACACACAGACATGGAATACGGCAGCCACAGTCCCATAGGGACTGCGAACGGCTCCCGTCCCATTGACTGCCGTGTACGGCGTCTGTGTGGGAACTGCGCATGCGCCGCTCCCACACAGTCCTATTCGAAATTGGCGCCGTCCGGTGCCATTTTCCTGTGGACCGGAAGTCGCGGCCGGACAGTAATATTACTACTTCCGGTCGCGGCTTCCGGACTTGTGCACATGGAACAGCGGCAGCAAACGGAGCGGACGGGCCGGAGGGAGCCGCGGCGGCAGGAGCAGGTAAGAGATTTCAATGTATGTTCGTGTTTGTGTGTGTTTACTACTGTATGTAAACCTACTACACTGTGGGTTACCTCAAAAAATGGCGACACACAGTGTAGGAGGTTAAACCTTTCAAACCCCTCGTTTATCCCGGCACTAGCCAGGATAAAGGAGGGGTGGATGCTGAGAGCTCACTAGAGCGAGGGCTTTTAACCCAATGTTGCAATGCTGCAATTTGGGAACAGCCCCATCTAGTGGCCAAAAATGGGTAGTATTATAAATTAGAAATAATTTATAATATTTCCTGGCTCGTGCCAAAAAAATAAAAAAAATTTGAACAATGTGTAATCACCCACACACTAAATGTTTAAATTTTAAAAAAAAAACATGTTTTTCTGGCAACACATTCCCTTTAAGAAACTTTCTAAATGCTGTTTTGAATACTTTGAGGGGTGAAGTTTTTAAAATGGGGTGACTTATCGAGGGTTTCTAATATATAAGGCCCTAACATCCACTTCACAACTGAACTGGTCCCTGTAAAAATAGCCTTTTGAAATTTTCTTGAAAATGTGAGAAATTGCTGCTAAAGGGGGCATACAGCCCCCCCCTGTAGGTAACGCCATACAGCCCCCCCTGTAGAGAATGCCATACAGAGCCCCCCCCTGTAGGGAACGCCATACAGCGTCCCATCCCAACCACCCCTGTAGGGAACGCCATACAGCGTTCCCCCTCCCAAAAAAATGCGTCCTACAGCGTGTCTGACAAAATACATGTATCCCCTATCCACAGGATAGGGGATACATGTGTGATCGCTGGCAGCGATAGGGAGAACCGGGGACTGAAAGTCCCCTGAAGTTCTCCATCACTCACCTCTGACTTCCGGCGTCTGTGTCGGCAGCTCACTAAAAATGAAAGGAGCGCTGGTCACGCATGCACACAAGCATGACCGGAGCTCCACTCATTTCTACGGAGCTGCCGACACAGACCCCGGAAGTCCGAGGTTTGTGAATTGTGATGGAGAACTTCAGGGGACTTTCAGTCCCACGTTCTCCCTATCGCTGTCAGCGATCACACATGTATCCCCTATCCTGTGGATAGGGGATACATGTCTTTTGTTTAATGGCAGAGCGGGGAGATACCTCCCTGCTCTGCCGTAGTGTTCAGTGGCGTCCCGCTGTAGCAGCCATAGCGGCTGCTAGCGGAGCCTCCGGCCATGGTGGGGGCCCATGCCGCGGGCCCCGTAGCAGCCGCTACTGCTGCTACGGCGGTAGTTACGCCACTGCTTCTGATAATGCGTATACAATGCTACAATGGCAAAACAAACTGTTGGCTGATAAGTGTGATGCGTATCAAACTGTGGCAGAGAAAGCTGCTGTACGTGTGGCGCAGTATAAATATCGCAAAAGGAAAGGGCTGATCAGTACGAAAAAGATGAGAATGGTCAGTGGCGTAACTACTGCTGTAGCAGCCGTAACGGCTGCTGCAGGGCCCGCAGCATGAGGGTGCCCGGTGGCTTTGCCAGGTGGCTTTGCTAGCACCGGAGGGGCTCCGGTTCTAGCGACAGCCACATTCACTTGTATCTACGTCCTCTGGACATAGATATAAATGAATATTATGGGCTGCTGCTGCCTCTCTGAGGGAGCGGCGGCACCACTAAAACCAGCTGCCACAACCCCTTCTTTTACTAAATGTACCTGCGTCTATAGCACGCAGATACAAATACATGCATTAGCGCAGAATGGCTGTGCACGTTCCGTGCCCGACCATTCAGCACCTTACAGTGACGCTGATTGGCAGGGCAAAATGACTTGCCCAGCCGATCAGCGCCTTTCAACAACGCCAGTGGTGCGATGATGTCATCACGCCGCTTCTGTTGTTGAAAGGCGCTGATTGATGGAGCAAGACATTCTGCCCTGCCAATCAGTACCTTTGAACGACGCTAGTCTCGCGATGACGTCATCGCGTCACTTGCATCGTTCAGCCTCAGCAGACCTGCTCAGAAGAGAGCAGGCCTATATTGCCACTGCACGGTGCGGGAACGGGATCATATGAGTAGGTAAAGCTGTTTTTTTCTGCTAAAACAGTGAGTGGCATTATCTACAGGTGTGGCTCTATCTAGAGGGGGTCTATATGTGGGGATGTGGAGCTCTATATACAGGGGAAGCTGGGGAAGCTATATGTAGGGCACTATCTACAGGGGTGGGCTATGCATGACACTATATACAGGGGTTGACTATATGTGGAGCACTATTTATAGGTGGAGCTATTTATGGGGCACTCTCCACAGGGGTTGGCTATATGTGGGACACTATATGCAGGAGTGGGTTACCTGTGGTGCACTATCTACAGGGGGCAATATGTAGGGCACTGTTTACAGGGGTGGGCTGTATGTGGAGCACTTTCTATAGGGGGAGCTATATGTATGGCCGGCCTTAGCTATGTGCGACATGTGCGGTCGCACAGGACGCCGGCCGCCATGCTGTAAGGGGGGCGCCAGCTGGTACGAGCCGCACATCAGAGAGGAGAAATGTTCCTTCCTCTCCACTGCTGTGTGAAGTGAGCGCTGATTGGTTGAGCAGCAGGGGCCTCTGTCTGCTCCACCAATCAGCACAGCCTGTACTGCACAGTCACACAGACTCAGCGCCTCCAGCAGCTCCATCCTGCTGTGCTGCTGCCACAGTGAAGACTCCTCCACGAAGCTCCAGAGTCCGATAAGAGCAGCAGCTTTAGGTTAATCCATGTTTATTTATGTGCTGTGTGAGGGAGGAGGAAAGACGGAGCTTTAACCCCTTAACGACCGCCCACCGTCTTTTGACGTCAGGCGGTGCATGTACTCAGTCTACAGCGACGCCTTTTGGCTTCGCTGTAGTAGAGTGGGTTTATCGGCACCCTGGTGACATCTGCACTAAAAACCGGCTGTAAGTAACAGGCAATTTGGCACCCAAAATCCCAGGTCTTGCTATGCCAGAGGATGGATCCCCACAACAGTTTCTGAAATAAAAAAATTTGGGGGAATTACCCTAAACATGGGCATAGTAAAAAAAACCTCTATCCGCTCCTATTGGGCTACCAGCGCTATCCATAGCACGCCTGTATTTGCAGCCGTTATGGCCCGAACGCGCTATGAGACTCTAATGCGTTTCGTGCATTTTTCTGACAATACACAAATCCCCCCAAGAAGTGACCCAGCCTATGATCGCCTCAACAAACTGAGACCCCTTATCTCCCTCCTAAGTGACTCATTTTTCAATTTATACACCCCAGGCCAAAAACTAGCGGTAGATGAGTCCCTTATGTCCTTCAAGGGCCGTCTATCGTTTCGCCAATACATCCCCTCCAAAAGAGCCCGATACGGAGTGAAACTCTATAAGGTGTGCGAGAGCACAACGGGCTACACCTGTGGCTTTTTCATTTATGAGGGCAGGGACCGCCACCTTAATCCCCCAGGATGCCCAGAGGATATTGGCATTAGTGGGAAAATTGTCTGGGAACTCATGGTGCCATTCCTACAAAAAGGGTACCATGTGTACACCGACAATTACTACACCAGTGTCCCCCTGTATAAGTCCCTCCATGCTGCGAATACAGGGGCCTGTGGGACGGTACCAAAAAATAGAGTCGGCTTCCCTCAACGACTGGTGTCCAGGCGACTAGTAAGGGGTGCGTCACTCTCATTTGCAAGTGACCAGTTGCTCGCTGTCAAATGGAGTGACAAAAAGGACGTGTACATGCTCTCCACCGTGCACGAGGACACCACAGTGGCAGTAAGAGAGAGGGGCGCTACCTCTGATAAGAGGAAACTGGTCTGCGTGGTGGACTATAACAAGTTCATGGGGGGAGTCGATCTATCTGACCAGGTCCTACAACCGTACCTGGTCAAGCGCAAAACTAGGGCCTGGTATAAAAAGGTAGCGATCTACCTTATCCAAATGGCCACTTACAACAGCTATGTGCTGTACAAGACCCAGGGAACGCTCAGTTTCCTCCAGTATCAGGAGAAAATTATAGAGCACCTCCTGTTTGACTCCCCCGCACCTGGAGACTCCTTTGAGTCAGAGAATGTCAAAAGGCTCACTGAGCGCCACTTCCTTCACCCCGTCCCTGCCACTGAGAGTAAGGAATACCCCCAAAGGAGATGCCGGGTGTGCAGTAAACACGGAAGGAGGAGGGATACCCGGTTTTACTGCCCCATGTGCCCTTCAAATCCAGGCCTGTGCAACTACCCCTGTTTTGAGACCTACCACACCGTTTCTAATTATTAATTTTATCTATAATTTAGGGAACACCAAAAAGGGTGGGGTGGGGGGATTCTTTTTAGGGAGTCAATTTCATTTATTCATATTTTATTTTTCGTTTCTGAGCTTTCCAAGGGAGGGAGGGATTCTCACGGGGAGGTAGTAAATTATTTATTTCAGACTGTAAAACTAATTTTCCCCTTTTTTGATTTTTTTTTATACATTTCTTGGACAATTAAATCCAGGACTTGATCACTCACAAATGAATACTGTTTATTGTGCAGGAGCCCACATCTGTCTATTCAGAACATGGACCCCACAAGTGTTCTTGAAATAAAAAATAAATGTGGGCATTGCATTTATTAGTAGATAAATCCAACACCTGCGGCCCGTGCCGCCCCTGAATTAGTGGAAGTCGTGCATTTTAGCAATGGTTACAAGAATAAATTGGGGATGTATTTCCTTTTTCTTATGACTATGTCCTGCCACATACAGCTGTTACATTCCTAATTCTGTACCGTGATACGGGCATGATATTTTTTTTTTGGAGGATCTCTAATAATCGAGCTGTTCCTTATCAATACACCATGGGCTTTGTTACAGTTCTTCTGGAAATACTGACATCATTTTGGGGATTAGTGATCCTTTACTGTTCCTATAGATGGTTTTGGACACTGTCCCTTTATATATTCTGTAGGTGATTGGTTGTTTTGTGCACATAGCGCTTTCTACCTTGCCGGGCAGGGGCCTGTTATGGTGTACTGCGTCACTTGGCACATTCGTCCCTCATAAAGGATTGATGGAGCTAAAGAGACGTTGTACAACCAGTCACTGAAAAAAACAAACCTTGTCATGGCAGCTCTACAGGTGTTCTTCTATCTAGTGAACAGACTCGAGTTTGCAACATAGTTGGATACATTTTCCTCCATTTGTTTGAAGATATTGCCCGTCACTCCAGTACAGTTTATTTTTTCCTCTCTGACTGATTTTATATTAGGACAGAATTCTGTCCACAATGACATCATAATGGCACCAACTGCTTCTTCAGCAAGACATAGTCATAAGTACAGGCAAATACGTCTATAGCGACATGTATCCATTATGAATACACGGCTTCACTTCTCTTCTGTATGCCGCACAAATTTATTAATGTGGCAGATTTCTAACAAAATAACCTTCTACCACGTCTCCTCTATTTTATCTGGAAACGTAATAAGAGTTTGAAGAAAACATTATATACCCATAGTGTCTGAAATAAAACCCATTATTTCCTCCTTTAAAAATGTTTGGTCCGCATGCTCACTACACCACTAGATGAATACCTTTAGGGGTTTAGTTTTTAAAATGGGGTCATTTCTGCGTGGTTTTTTTTTTTTGTTCAGAGAGCTCAATGCCTCTAAATGCATGATATGGGGCCGAGAATTTATTCAATTGTGCCCTGAAAGCCAAAGGGTGCTCCCTCTCTTTTTGGCCCAGCCACACGTCTAATAAGCAGATTGGGGCAACAATGAGAGTATTTTTGAAAACAGGAGAAACCGGGTGATAGATTTTGGGGTGTGTTTCTTCATTTTCATGTTCGCTTTACAAAGAAATCGGTCTTCAAAGTGATACTTTTATGAAAAAAGTGAAGTTTAATTTTTTTTCACCTGCTATGTATTAAATTTAGCAAAAAACTGTCGGGTCAAAATACTTACTATACCCCTAGATAAATACCTTAAGGGGTCTAGTTTTCTAAATGGGGTCATTTATGGGGAGTTTCTATCGTTCTGGCAGCTCAAAACCTCTCCAAATGTACATTGGGGCCTAAAACATTTTCAAGCAAAATAGGAGTCCTGAAAGCCTTCGGGTGCTCCCTTCCTTTCGGGCCCTGCGGTGTGTCCAGGCAATGCATTAGGGTCACAATGGGGGCATTTTTGAAAACCGGAGAAACAGGGTGATAGATTTTGGGGTGTGTTTCTTCATTCTTATGGTCGCTTTACACAGAAATCGGTCTTCAAAGTGATACTTTTATAAAAAAAGTGATTTTTTATTTTTTGTCACCTGCTATGCATTAAATTTAGCAAAAGACTGTGGGGTAAAAATACTCACTACACCCCTAGATAAATACCTTAAGGGGTCTAGTTTTCTAAATGGGGTCGTTTATGGGGAGTTTCTATCGTTCTGGTAGTTCAAAACCTCTCCAAATATACAGTGGGGCCTAAAACATTTTCAAGCAAAATATGAGACCTGAAAGTCTCCGGGTGTTCCCTTCCTTTCGGGCCCTGCCGTGTGTCCAGGCAATCCATTAGGGTCACAATGTGGGCATTTTTGAAAACAGGAGAAACAGGGTGATATATTTTGGGGTGTGTTTCTTCATTCTCATGGTCGCTTTACAAAGAAATCGGTCTTCAAAGTGATACTTTTATGAAAAAAGTGAGATTATATTTTTTTACGCCTGCTTTGCATGAATTCTTACAAAAAAACTGTGGGGTCAAAATACTTACAACACCCCTTAATAAATACCTTAAGGGGTTTAGTTTTCAAAATGGGGTCACTTGTGGGGGTTTCCACCATTCTGACACCTATGAGCCTCTGAAAACCTGGCTTGGTGCAGGAAAACCAAATGTACTTCAAAATGTATAAAATTATTACTAAATTGTAAGTCTTCTAAATTGCTCAAAAAAAATTATTTTTTTTCCAAAGTGCTGCTAAAATAGAGTAAAGAGATGGAAATATATATTTAATAAAAAAAATTGTACAGTATGTATGTACATATGTGACATATTGCCGTTAAAAATAGGGAAAAATGATAATTTTTACAAAATGTCTTCATTTTTTCTATTTTTTTATTAATTTCCGCAAATCGTATCAGTCTACTTTTACCACTAAAATAAAGTACAACATGTGACGAAAAAACAATGTCAGAATTACTTGGATATTCAAAACTTTCAGAGAGTTATTCTCTGATAAAGTCACACATACCAGATTTAACAAATCTGGCTTGGTCATTAAGGCCCAAACAGGCCCGGTCATTAAGGGGTTAATACACCCTTTATGGACGCACGATTTTGCAAATTACAACAGCTTACCCCCTATCCATTCTCTATGGGAGTGCCGGAAAAAGTCGAACACTGCACTCGGCTATCTCTGGCGCTCCCATAGAGGATGAATGGAGCGGCAGTGCGCATGCGAATGTAACGGGAATACGTGCGGCCACTAACAGGCTGTTTGACAGCCCCACCGAACATGGTGCCAGCGTGGTTGTTAGCTGCGTTGCGACCGTGTCAGGGCCGCTCCGTGTGGCCTTACCCTTAGAAATATTATTTGTGGGGGAGAGCAACTTGATTATAAGGGTACTACACAGTACGTAAAACTACACAGTGTATACGTCCTGAGAACAGCAGGGAATTTCACCTGAAAAACGGCACCAAATTTTGGCGAAAAGACTGCAGAAATAAATTTTAAAAAAAAAGCTAATACTCCCAGCCGTAGTCCTTCTCTCTCTCTCTCTCTCTGAGCGTAGCCCGGCCTCCTGCGAAGACGCTGTAGTCCATGTGACCACTGCAGCCTTTGATGCTACGCTCAGAACAGAATAAGCATCGCTATGACTACGGCCGGGTGTATTACCTTTTTTTTTTCTCATTTGAGATTAACGATAAGCAAAGTTTTTATTATTGATCTTCTCCTTTGTTAACACTGACCAAATATCATTATAATTGGTCAGAAACTAGCGAATCATTATGATAATTGGCTAAAATAAATAGGCCTTTAATGGGGGTATATTCAGGCTTAGTGCCTAGGGCAGCATGAGTTGTAAATACGGCCCTGCTAAAGACGCAGATACTATTCAACACTATAGCAGAGCAGGGAGGTATCTCCCTGCTCTGCGATCTACTAGGCTGGTGGTTCCCAACATGAGGTTCCCATGAGAACCCTCCAGGGGTACCGCGACACTCCTCTGGACAACTGCCACGGACGTGCTTTCTCTCCTCCTCATAGCGCGAAGTGGATGTGAGGAGGAGGAGATTTTTTTGCAGAACCCCTGTAGATAGCACCCCCCGACTAAATGGACAGAGATGTCTGGGGCTTCTCCTGGAGTGGAATCCCCGGTCACAGCGTCAGCAACATTGTGGACAGGGATTCCGCTTCAGGAGTTAGTTGCCCCTGATGTCACTGTTTATATATAGACAGAGACATCAAGCACTCCGTCAAGGAGCAGAATCCCCAGCCACAGGGAGCTACAGTGGCGCTATCTACAGGAAGGGACTGCTACCTACACGGGGGCTGTGTGGCACTACCTACAAGGGGGTGTGTGGCACTACAAGGGATCTGTGTGGCACCTCCTACAAGGGGGTTGTGCGGCAAGGGGGGGATTTGTGGCACTACTTACTAGGGATGCATAATGCATCTAAACTTCGTTACTGTGCATCCCCAAATAGTTTGATACCGTTGTTGCATGTATTTCGATACTAAGCTGTGCGGCCGCACAGCTAAGTATAGTAATACATGAGTGTATGAGAGCGGGGCTGCGGCTGTGTAATACAGCCATTGCCCCGCTCCTGAGTCCTGACAAGTGCGCGCCGTCAGGATGATGAGATGCCGCCAGCGCTGCACTAATGAGCGGCGGCACTGAAGACAGAACAAGGCGGCCGCACTGCAAAACGCCTCCGTTCTCTGTCTTCGGTGCCTGCGCTCATTAGTGCAGCACCGGCCGCATCACCTTATGCTGACCGCGCGCGCACTTCCTGTCAGGAACGGGGCAATCACTGTATTACACATCCGCAGTCCCGCTCTATAACAGCGGAGATGAGAGAAACCTCTTATCTCCGCCGCTATTCTCCTGAATGCTGCGATCCAAGCTGACTGCAGCATTCACGGGAAAGTGAAATTTGGATGCCCCTGGATCGCATCACAGGGAATTCCAGGGTCTAATGAAGGACCCCAGAGCTGTCTTACCATATTTCCTGTTGTTAGGGCATACTTAGGTATGTCCTAACAACTGCCTGTGTACTATACAAACACAGGCTAATGTACTGGCATATATCTGATGTATGCCAGTATATTAAAGTTTAAAAATAAAGTAAAAACATAAAGTAATATTAAATGTAAAAAAATACACATACGCCTTTTTTTTACAATAAACATTAAAAGAAGTCTCAATACATGAAACATACACATATTCGGTATTGGCGCGGCCGTAATAACCTGCACAACAATTTTTTTGCGTCATTTATGATGCGTACGCTGTAAAAAACAGAAAATTGAAACTTCTTTCACTTATTAATGTGAGGCACAAGGTGTGATGAATTTAACCTCCATGTGCCTCACATTAATAGTAATTAACCCCATCATGTACCCAACATGATGGGGTTAATTACTATTAATGTAAGGCAAATGGAGGTTAAATTCAGCATCACACCACGCGCCTCACATCAGAAAATGGAAGAACTTTTTTTTTTATTACTGTTGGCAAAGTATCGTTTTGGTATCGAAATCGCAATACTACATGAAGTATGGGTATCGAAGTCCAAATTCAGGTATCGTGAGATCCCTACTACCTACAAAGGGGCTGTGTTGCACGACCTACAGGGGGCTGTGTTGCACGACCTACAGGGGGCTGTGTGGCACGACCTACAAGAGGGCTGTGTGGCACGACCTACAAGGGGGCCTTGTGGCACTACCTACAGGGGGCTGTGTGGTACTATCTACAAGGGGCATCTGTGAGTGGCACTACCTTCAAGGGGGCTGATGGTAATTTTCCTGTGAGTGGGGGCTGATGGTCATTTTACTGTGAGTGGGGGGCTGATGGTTGTTTTACTGTGAGTGGGGGGCTAATGGTCATTTTACTGTGAGTGGAGGGGCTAATGGTCATTTTACTGTGAGTGGTGGGCTGATGGTCATTTTACTGTGAGTGGAGGGGCTGATGGTCATTTTACTGTGAGTGGGAGGCTGATGGTCATTTTACTGTGAGTGGGGGGCTGATGGTTGTTTTACTGTGAGTGGGGGGCTACTGGTCATTTTACTGTGAGTGGAGGGGCTGATGGTCATTTTAGTGTGAGTGTGTAAAGGATTTGCCTGACACAGCTTCTGTGTCGACGCCCGTGGTTAATCATCCAGCATCTGTGCCTAGGTCTGGTAGAGTGACTCGATCTGCTACCACTCAGGCTGGTAGGCTGAGGAGTGGGAGAACCTATCACAGCCTGGCCAGACGGAGCTAGCTCCCGCCCTCGGTCTATTTATACCTTTATTTCCTGCTCTTCCTTTGCATGTGATTCTGTCTTGCTTCCTGGCTCTGCTAGTACTATTGACCTCTGCTTCAAATTGACCCTGGCTTTACTGACTACGCTCCTGCTCTGCGTTTGGAACCTCGTACACTCCTGGTTTGACTCAGCTCGTTCACTACTCTTGTTGCTCACGGTGTTGCCGTGGGCAACTGCCCCATTTCCCTTAGCTTCTGTGTACCCTTGTCTGTTTGTCTCTTGTGCACGTATTGAGCGTAGGGACCGTCGCCCAGTTGTACGCCGTCGCCTAGGACGGGTCGTGCAGGGTAGGCAGGGACTGAGTGGCGGGTAGATTAGGGCTCACCAGTCTGCCTCCCTACCCCGTCATTACAGCTTGGTTCTGGTGCTGTATATATGTACTGAGCTTGTTTCTGGAGCTGTATATATGTACTGAGCTTGAGTTCTTGTATTGTATATATGTCAGAGCTTTGTTCTAGTGCTGTATTTATGTACTGAGGTTGGTTCTGTGCTGTATATATGTATTGACTCTTGTGCCGTTTATATGTATGAGCTTGGTTCTGATGCTGTAATTATATAAGATATATTTATAATAACAATATTGCAGGGCAGATGGAATTGTTTTCAATTCATTGTATATTTAATAGGAACCTGTCTGGTAGTTTTAACCCCTTGAACCGCCACCATGCCGTAATACATGACTTGACAATATTTCCAAACATTCCCCAGTATGTTTTTTTTCAGATGCAGCAAAATCTATAAAATTTAATTTTAAAACTGCGCACACTATATGCTAATTACTTATTAAAGCGTCATGGGGCGGTGCCGCTATACTCAAGAGTCACACAGTCTTGCCTCCAAACCCACCTTTCCATGTTTGATTGACATCCCACTGGCTGATGCAACTTTCTCAGATGCGCCATTGCCTTGTACTACTTGGGCACGCACCGTGCAGAGAGGTGTACTCTGCCCCGCTTCCTCGCTGCACTGTGCATGCCAAGGGAGTACAAGGCAAGGGCGCATCCGCAAGAGTTTGAGGAGGCTGGTAGTGATGTAGAACAACCGGGGGAATATCAATCCAAATCTGGTGGGGCATCATTTACATTTTTCTCTCAGGCAGCAGAAAAGCTAAAGCCACTTTAGGCCTGCAGCCTATAAGGCGCTGGGAATAGTGCCTGTGCAGGCCGGCGTGATGAGGTCACTGCGCATGTGTCCCGACCGGAGCCTGTACTATGCTCCGTCTGTCTCAAGAATGGGGCAATGTAAGTACAATATTTTTTTGGGGTGGGGGGGTTGTGTGGCACTATATACAAGGGGGGAGCAGTGTGGCATTATAAACAAGGGGGGCAGGGTGGCACTATAATCAAGGGGGAGCAGGGTAGCACTATATTCAAGGGGGGAGCAGGGTGGCACTATAATCAAGGGGGAGCAGGGTGGCACTATATACAAGGAGGGAGAAGGATGGCACTATTTACAAGGGGGGAGCAGGGTGGTACTATAATCAAGGGGGGAGCAGGGTGGCACTATATACAAGGGTGGAGCAGAGTGGCACTATATACAAGGGTGGAGCAGGGTGTCACTATATACAAGGGGGAGCAGTGTGGCACTATATAGAAGGGGGCTGTGTGGCACTATACACAAGGGGAAGCTGTGTGGCACTATATACAAGGAGCTTTGTGGCACTACTAAGGGGGGGCTGTGTAGCACTCTCTCTGTCACTCCATCGGTGCCCCTGCAAAGAAATCGCGGGGCGCGGTTCAGTTTCCATGGCAGCCTAGCAAAGGCCCCCAGGTCTGCCTTCAGCATCTGCTTATTAGGCCATGCCAGAGGCATGGCCTAATAGATTGCCTGTCAGTTTTACACTGATAGGCAATAATGCTTTGGCATACTAAATATACCAAAGCATTATATAAGCGATCAGCAGATCGCATAGTAAAGTCCCCTAGTGGGACAAAAAAAATAATCAAAATAGTTAAATAAAGTTTATGAAAAAAAAAAAAAAAGAAGATTACAGTAAAAATAAAATGAAACCACTTTTTCCCCAAAAAGTAGTTTTATTTAGTAAAAGTGTAAAAAAAAAAACACATACACATATATGGTATCACCGCGATTGTAACGACCCAAACAATAAAGTTAATGCATTAATTAAACCGCCAGTTGAACGGCATCCAAAAAAAACACAAAAAACAATGGCAAAATTCCTTTTTTTCTCCCAATCCCACCATAAAAAAATAAAAGTTAATCAATAAGTCCCATGTACTCCAAAATACTACCAATGAAAACTACACCATGTCCTGCAAAAAACAAGCCCACATATGGCTACATCGACGGAAAAAAAAAGAAGTTATGGCTCTTGGAATGCGGCAGTGGCATAGCTATAGGGGTCGCAGCGGTCGCAGTTGCGACCGGGCCCCTATGCTTGGGGGGCCCACGGGCTCCCGTTGCCATACCACATGCTTGTTAAATAAATCTTCTGTCGTGAAGCCGGCACTTCCTGGTTACGTTCACATGGTACACTTAGTGTACCATGTGACCGTGTTGTCACGTGACACGTCTTCCAGCCAGTGCAGTGGAAGAGCCGGTGCGGAGGACTCCAGGTGAGCTGCAGAGTCTGTATTGTAATGTATTGTGTTGTGTTGTGTTGTCTTGTAATGTAATGTATTGTGTTGTGTTGCCTTATAATGTATTGTGTTGCATTGTGCTGTTTGCGGTGGAGAGGGGGGCCCGTTAAATTACAGCCCCCCCCCTCCTCTCTCCACCGCAAACTGCACAATACAACACAATACATTATACACTGTGGGTCGGTTCCCCTTGGGATTCGTGTGAAAACCTCCGGGGGGGTCGCGAGTCACTCACTGAGGTCCCGGTTCCATTCAATGCTGGAGCAAGGAGCTGACGTCTCCTTGATCCAGCATTCACTGTGCTCTGAGCGGCTCGACGCAGGCTGGCGGAATGTAGCGACATCTTCGCGCCTGTCTGTGCCGAGTCACTCATAGCACAGACCGGAGGAGGCGAAGGATCTTCAACCCGGCGTGGGAACGGGGATAGATAATTGTGCTATTTTTCTATTATGCACATATGGGTGCATTATACTGTATGGGGGGCTGATATTGCAGGGGGTAGCATTATACTGCATGGGGGCTGATATGGGGGAATTATACAGTATGGGGGGCTGATATGGGGGGCATAATACTGTATGGGGAGCTCATATGGGGGGGAATTTTACTGTATGGGGAGCTGATATGGGGGCATTATACTGTATGGGGGGCTGATATGGGGGGATTATACTGTATGGGTAGCTCATATTGGGGGCATTATACTGTATGGGGAGCTCATATGGGGGGGCATTTTACTGTATGGGGAGCTCATATGGGGGCATTAAACTGTATGGGGAGCTCATATGGAGGCATTATACTGTATGGGAGCTGACATGGAGGGGCATTATACTGTATGGGAGCTGATATGGAGGGGCATTATACTGTATGGGGAGTTCATATGGGGGGCATTATAATGTATGGGAAGCTCATATGGGGGGCATTGTACTGTATGGGTAGCTCATATGGGGGGCATTGTACTGTATGGGGAGCTGATATGGGGGGCATTATAATGTATGGGGGCTGATATGGGGGACACTATAATGTATGGGGGCAGCTATATGGTGCATTATACTGTGGGGCTGATATGGGGAGAATTATACGGTATGGGGCTGTTATGGGGGGGCATTATACGTTATGGGGCATTATACTGTGTGGAGGCAGCTATGGGAGCATTATACTGTGTGGGGGCATTATACTATGGGGCTATTGGGCAAGGCGTCTGGACATAGGCGCACGCAGGGGTCTGATGATGGTGGTGTTGGGGAGGGGTAGGGTTGCACCCGGGCCCATGAGCCTTTAGCTACGCTCCTGGAATGCGGCAATGCAAAAACAAGTCATTTTTTTTTTAAAAGGGTTTTTTTTTTTTTTGCAAACGTAGGAAAACATAAAACCTCTACATCTTTGGTATCCCCATAATCGTGTCGACCCATAGAATAAAAGGTAACATGTTATTTATGCTACATAGTGAATGGCATAAATGTGAAACGTGAAAAACAATGCTGGAATAGCTGGGGGGTTTTTTTTCAATTCTTTCCTAAAATAAAGTTAATAAAAGTTAACCAATATATTATATACACCCAAAACTGATGCAATTGAAAAATACAACTCGTCCCGCAAAAAACAAGCCATTATACAGCTATGTCGACGGAATAAAAAGAAGTTACGACTTTTAGAATGCAACAGTGAAAAAACAAAAAATAATCCCTTGTCATTAACGCACAAAATGGCCTAGTCATTAAGTGGTTAAAGGGTATACGAACCCAACTTCTGTAGTAGTTGGCAAAACAAAATTGTATTTCTAAATATATGAAATATATAAATATATAAAATATAAAAAAAATTGTTGGGGGGATGGAAAAAACAGCAATTCCGCCATTGTTTTTGGGGTTTTTGTTCTTACGGCATTCACGGGGCGGTGTAAATAACATTGTCCATACAATTAAGTGTCCTAAATTGATATCGTTTTTTTTTTATATTTTACTACTTTTGCACAATAAAAATACTAGCTAAATGGGCTGCTTCTATGGTATGTATACTACCTGGTATACTGTCTAAACTGGCTAATTGTAATGGTTAACAATTTTATTGGACCCTTAACCACTTGAGAACATGGCCTAGTCTGGGCCTTAAGAACGCAGAGAATTTTTCATTTTTTTCATCTCCGCATTCCAAAAGCCATAATTTTTTAATTTTTTACGAAGCTTTATGAGGGCTTGGTTTTTGCAGGAGGAGTTAAAGTTTGCATTGGTACCATTGGGATACATAGAACATTTTGATCAGTATTTATTCAGTTTTTTTTGGAGGGAGGATAAACAAAAAAAAACTATTATGGCGTTGTTTTTTATGGCTTTCACCGTGCATTTTATTTTTATAGAATGGGTCATACCAATCGTGTCTGTTTTTAAATGTAAAATGTTTACCATTATAAAGCATTCTGTAAGGTAAAAGTGGTCTTTTCACAAGGATTTTTTTGTTGGGATTTTTTTATTTTTCTATGAACTTTACTTTAGGTATGTTTGCATGAAGCAGAAAAATTACTAGGCTGTTTTTAATAGAGAACCAGGCATTTTTTAGGCAGACTTGCCAAATATTTTTTAAATGTTTCTGCAAAGCGTTTTTGGCATTTACCATAGGTAATCGTTAAAATCTGCCTCAAAAATCCCTCATGAAGTGACATGCACTTCTTTTTTTATGAGGTGTAATTTTAAGTCTTGTTTTTAGAAGCAGCTGCAGAAAATTACTCCTCGTATGCACTACCCAGCAGTACCCAGCTTTTAATCAATCAAAATAATGGTAAGCTATTTGCATGCGCTGTCAATGCATAGTTTGGAGTATAATGCGGCCATTTTGTGTTCTGAAATACACCTGAAAAAACTTTGGGTGAACATACCCCAGGTGTTACACTGAAATGCAACTGGGCTCACCTAATCGCAGAACCGTCCTCTCCCTCTTCTCTGGTCTGCATCTGGTAGCCGCTCTGGCCGCCAATGAGCCACAATAGGTCCTAGCGCACCCACACGCAGACCCTTGTATTCTTAAAGGGCCAGCGTGTGCCAATTTTAAAATCCTCACCTGGACTGCTATAAAAGCTCCTCCTGCTCTGGTAGTCATTGCCAGAGCAATTTTGGTCCTTTGTGTTCCTAGAGTTGCAATGTTATTCCTGCTGTCTAATTTGATTTCTTGTGTACCAACCTTGCCTATTTTTGACCATCCCTCCCTTGACCTATTGCTATGTTTGCCATGCGAATCTCTGTCGACTGACCCATAGCTACGTTTTCCGTGATGAACATCTGCCGCCTGCCCAGACCTATTGCTTCGTTAACCACTCTGCTTCTACCTGGGTAGCGACATGGGCTTCTCCTGCAGCGAAGTCCGCATTCCTGTACTGTGGTCAAAGGATGAAGACTGGGAGTTCTCTTGGACTCCACTTCCCAGAGTAGCCCTAAGTCAAATCCCTTGGTAACAAGGAGAGTACACACTGCTCCCTGCTAGCCCTATATACAAGGGGGGACGTGTGGCACTATATAGAAGGGGTCCTGTGTGGAACTATATACAAGATTGGGGCTGTGTGGCACTATATACAAGATTAGGGCTGCGAGGCACTATCTACAAAGGGGGCTGAGTGGCACTATCCACTAAGGGGGGCTGTGTGGCACTATCTACTCTACTAGGGGGCTGTGTGGCACCATATACAAGGGGGGGACTGTGGCGCTATCTACTGGGGGCTGAGTGGCGCTATCTGCAGGGGGCTGTGTGTGGTGCTATTTACAGAGGGCTGTGTGTGTGGCGCTATCTGCAGAGGGGCTGTGTGTGGCGCCATCTACAGAGGGCTGTGTATGCCTTTATCTACAGGGGCTGTTTGTGGCTCTATCTACAGATGGCACATAGGGGGCATTATTACTGTGCGGGCACAAAGGGGGCATTATTACTGTGGGGGCACAAAGGGGGCTCGGTTACTGATTGAGCACTTTTAGTGTGTCGAGCACTGAGGGATCATTATTACAGTCTGGGGCACTGTGGATTGCGAGTTTGTTTAGAGGATGGGGTATAGGTGTGGAGGGTGCTGGAAAAGCAAAAGCCAACATGTCTGTGTGTCAAATTCTGCATAGATGAGTCGTGGCTCGAATAAGTTGTTACAGTGGTATGGGTCGGATGGTGTAAAAAAAAGGGAAAGTGAACGACTCTAATCAGAGACGTCATCACCTGTGAGTCACTAGATATAAATGTGCTGTAATCACTTATATCGTCTGCAGAGCTCCTGTGTATAACTGGTATCTACCACTGTATGGTCACTATATGGGGGTAATATTATATGGTCTGCAGAGCTCTGATTTATAACTGGCATCTACCACTATATGGTCACCGTATAGTGGTAATATTGGTCTTTGTATAGTGGTTTTTTTTCAGTAACAGTATGGGGGTATTATTCTGTCACTATGTGGTTACGGTATGGTGGTATTCTTCAGTAGCAGTATGGGGGTATTATTCAGTCACCATGTGGTTATGGTATGGAGGTATTATTCAGTAACAGTATGGGGGTATTATTTAGTGACTATGTGGTCATGGTGTGGCAGTATTATTTGGTCCTTATAATGTATTATTATTGGTAATATTGGTCTTATAATAGTGAGTTGTGTTTATTAACAGTATGCAGATAATATTTCATCCAGTATAGCGGTATGATATAATTACTGTATTTGTATATAGATCATTTTTTTGTGTGAGAGGGGGGACATATGATTTGGGGCATGCAACACTCCTGGACGCGCTAAAGTCAGCAATGCAGTTCTCTGCACGCCACCTTCTGAATTTACTGCATTATTTATACAGTAAGGGTGTGTTCACATCTGCGTCGGGGTTCTGTTTATGGCTTCCGTCAGACCTTTCCGTCGGAGGAACCCATCAACAGAAAGGCAAACGAAAACCAAAAAAAACCTTCCGTTTGCATTACCATTGATTTCAATGCTAATGTTTCCGTTGCAAATGGTTTCCGTTTGTCTCCGTTTCATAAGGTTTCCTTTTTTTTGGCGTAATCAATAGCACAGTGGACTCATAGACTTTTTATTGAGACCATACACTGCTCGGAGAAATGCCAATTAGAAACGAAGCGGCACTGTGATCACCTGGGCCCTTCTGCCGCTTTGTTTTAGCAATCGGTGGGGGCCACAGAGCTTGGACCCCCACCGAACAAAACTTCTGACATTTCATTATGACATGTCAAAAGATTTTTTTAAAGTTTAGTTACACTTTAATCAGTTCAGGACCGGGCTATTTTGAGCCTTCAGGACCAGACACCGTTTAGCCCTTTTTAGCACGTGTTAGTTAAATGGCTATAACTTTTTTATTTGTTGGGCTAACGATGTGATTTTTGCGATGTTTTTTTTTCCGTAGACAATGCAGGTTTCTTTTTTTATCGTTTTTATACACATCCTTTTTGCTATTTTAGAATTTTTATTCATAAAGTTTAAAAAAATAAGCTTTTTTACGTTTCAGCTATTTTTTTGGGTAATAACATAGTTTTACCCTAAAATAGACCTTTTATTTGTGATTGTCATTGTCTACTGTAAATTTTAATATATTACATGTCTATAGGGTATCTATAGGGTAATTGGGTCAGCGCTAACTTTACAAAAATGATTGGCGGGGGGGAAATTTTTTTTTTGGCGTGGGTATTTTATGTGTATTTATTATAAAAAATTTTTGCACTTTACTTTACTATTTTTTTATTACTATGGTCTGTCCCTCAAAGGTCAAAAAAGACCTTTGGGGAACTTTATATATTTTTTTCTTTCTTTTACACCATGTTTTTCCACTGTAACTGGAGCTGCACAGCAGCCCCAGTTACAGGGGAAATCAGCCCTCTCATAGTGACGATTGTCACTAATAGGGCTGTGCTGGGTCTAGTTAGACCGAGCAGCAGTCTGTCAGTAACGGCACCCGGCGATCATGTGACCAGTCACATGAACACCGGGAGTAATAGAGACAGCGGCGCGGCCGCTGCCTCTATTCCTATACACAGCGTTCATTGAGCGCTGTGTAAAAGAGATCGGAGAAGACAGAAGCAGCGAAAGCTGCTTCTATCTTCTCCTCAGGGTCCCCGGCAGTCACTGACAGCCGGAGACCCAACATACAGCTGCCCGATCGCTCGGGCAGCAAGTTAAAACCGAGCCGTAAAAAGTCTATGGCTCGGGTTTTAAGGACCCTGATCGCTGGCCGTAAAAACTCAGCCAGCGGTCTGGAACCAGTTAAAGAGAGGTGTTAAATATTTTTTATTTGGTGTGTTAAAGGCTATGTACACCTTTTGAAAACTACTTTTTAAGATGTAGCTGCTTTGTATCCTGTATAGAAAGCAGCTGTATCTAGCACTAAAACCTGTATCCGTCAGGTCAGAGGGACTGAAGGGTTCAGTGACAGCGGGTCTTGTGTGTCTCTGACACGCAGGATAGAGCTGTTATAGATCACATCTAAGTTCATATACTATGGTTTTACATTTGAAAACAAAAATTATTAATATGATTGTTTGTTTTAAAGTTTCAATAAAAGTTCAATGAAGCAAAGCGTTGTTTAGGCGTCTTGCAAAGGAAAAGGGGGTTGGGGGGGTTGCATTGCGTGTAGGGGAGAAGGACCCATGGTACACTTAATCCGCTTCTGACTGCGACGTATTATTATGGCAGTTCACGAAAATGAAGAAATATATTTCCTGTGAGTATTGTAATTCTAATCTTGGAATTATTCCCAAACATACAGCATATGTTAGGAACATGTCATTGCAAAGATCAATTCACTGAACAAGTGCATTTAAGGATAAGGCTATTAAACAGGTGGTTTAAGATTAGGAAGTACTTTCTTTGAATTTTTATTTTGCTAATAAAATATTCTGTAAAATACTTATAGCTTCCCATTAATAGAATTTACCTTTAATAGAATTTTCCTTTTAATACATTTATTTTAACTTCCCTTTAACAGAAAATATATAATGTATGGTTTGTCCAGTTATATATATTTTTAATATACTAGAAGAAATTTTACTACCTTTTGCAACAAATAAATTGCAACATGGACCCCACAGGCATAGACTAAATGCCTTCACTCTCTATTTAGAAATACATTAGTTCTCTAATTTCTGCATTTCTCCTTAGGCTTGTGATAGGGGCCATACAGCAACACTGTAGTACTTGTATATGTGAGTCTTTGAAACAAAACAAAGATTCAGCCACAATACAGCACAGTATGGACCCTAAAAAGTCCCTTATAAATTCTTCAAAACAGTCTACCAGAGAACAAACTACTCTTTCCAAAGGAGACCACCCCTTTAGATAAGTATGTTGAAGAAATATAATTGTATATAATTTATGCAATATATTAAAGTTTTTTATATTAACCATGTTACACTCTGAGGCCTCATGCACACGAACATATTTTTTTCCTCCCGTAAATACTGGCGTAAATACGGGTCCTTGGTCACACGTATTCGACCCGTATTGTACCAGTATTTACGGACCCATGCCTGTAAATACAGGTCCGGTGTCACCAGTATTCCACCCGTATTTACGGGCACGTTTTCGATGCAAAATTGCACTGCACTAATCGGCAGCCCCTTCTCTCTATCAGTGTAGGATAAAGAGAAGGGGCAGCCCTTTCCGTAGTAAAAGTAAAAGAAATTCATACTTACCCGGCCGTTGTCTTGGTGACGCGTCCCTCTTTCGACATCCAGCCCGACCTCCCTGGATGACGCGGCAGTCCATGTGACCGCTGCAGCCTGTGATTGGCTGCAGTGGTCACATTGGCTATAACGTCATCCCAGGAGGCCGGACTGGAGGAAGAAGCAGGGAGTTCTGGGTAATTATGAACGGCTTTTTTTTTTTACACGTTGATCTATATTGTGATCGGAAGTCACTGTCCAGGGTGCTGAAAGAGTTATTGCCGATCGTTTAACACTTTCAGCACCCTGGACAGTGACTATCCACTGACGTCGCCTAGCAACGCTCCCGTAATTACGGGTGCACACACGTAGTCACCCGTAATTACGGGAGCCACATAGACTTCTATGGGCCTGCCCGTGCCGTAATTATGGCCTAAAATAGGACATGTTCTATATTTTTCAACGGCCCGGGCAACTTCCCGTAAGCATACGGCGAGGTAACCGTGGCCAATAGAAGTCTATGGGCCCATAATTACGGCCCGTGATTACGGGAATTTTTACGTTCGTGTGCATGGGGCCTAAAGGCTCAATATATGCCATAAATATACTTTTAAAAAAAAAAATATATATATATATTGATTTATAACTTTTGTTGCACAATATTTCTGTCAAAATATCAGTTTCTTCTCCCAAGCTTCTGGTTTATTATAGTTTTTTTTCTTTAAGATGGTAGTACATATTGCAGTGTAAATTCAAAGGCTCCCATCATTTTGAAATCAAATCTCAGAACATCATCGTAAGCTCATGTTTGCTCAAGGTAACACAAGTATTGTAAATGTAATCCAGTTCATTTGTAGATTTCAGAATACTAAGTCTTCCAATTATAAAAAGATATGTGGTAAAGATTTGGCCTCACGTTCACTCAGGACAATTTAGCTTTTTATGTTAGTGCATGGTCAAGTATTGATTTCATGTGGCATATTTATTGTTGTGTCATTGTTGTCAGTTTTTTCATTTTAATTTCAATGGAGAAAAACCACACTGAAAACAAAAAACAAAAAGAAAGAAACCTAAGATGCTTTAGGCCTTGATTACACCAGATAAGTTCATGTGTCAGTTGTGTTGTTAAATGGGCACTAACTTTTCAAACAACTTATGCTAATCTAATAGTATATCTGATATAAATCAACTTTGTAGTTTACTTACCGTTAAAGTCTGTTTTATCCATGCAAATTTTGTGTGAAGTTACTGCCACTAGGGGTCTCCCTTCCTGTAATTTGCTGTCCACACCCAGTTGCCGGCTCTATAATTGTAAAGCCTCCCCTGTCCTGCACTCCTGACGATTGGCGTAATGTACGCAGTCACAGGGGGTGTGACCATAACCGAGCTTGAAGGAGAAGGGCGTAATGGGCCCACCCTGGATCCCCTCAATCTGCCACATGAGGCGGTCTGTACATGCCCCATATAAGGTTCTGATGCTGCAAGGTGTTAAGACGTTGTATGTGCTGCTTCATAGACCGGGCCTGTTGTGACAGCCTGAGGGTATACTGGGTGGGCCCCCTGCGGACGAAAGGAGATAGAAAAACGGGGCGTAAAGGCTTTTTTTTATATATACATATATCTAATCTGGTGGAGGACTGATCTAGAAGGGGTCTGTATGATCAGTGGGTGTTTGATCGGAGAAGGGCCCAACACTCCCTGGTTCTTCCCCTGCCTCTGACTGCCATTTCTTTCCCTGCTACCAACAGCATGCCTGTCCCCTCACAATAATACAGCCACACAACAGTGGTTTATACAAGGATGGGGTTTACAGACTTACCCACCCAAAGTATCATTCCTATTCACTTACCCTGATGCAGACCCTGCTTTCCCCCTTCCTCTCCTGCCTTTGCTGCAGTACGTTACAACAGCCAAAGCTTTTTGCTGGCTATTGTAACATAATTACAGACAGTAGCTACAACTAGTAGTAAGGAGAGACAGGAGAGGGAGGAAGTCTGCAGATAGTGAAGAGGGCAAGGCATGAAGAATACAGTATACTACCTGTCCTGTGCCCTCCCCATTATAGCTCCCCTCCACTGTTTCCTGGGATGACACACAGAAGTTATAGTCTTACTACCTGCATGTAAGATTTCTACAGCAATGGTAATTGTGTGTCTGTAAATTGTGTGAACATATCAGGGCCGTTTTAACACAATGGTGGGGCCAATATAAAGGTCTAAATGGTGCCGCATGCAGGTAAAATGCCCTAATTTGGGCTTACTTTTAATATTATTAATTATTAATAGTGCCCCTTTTTAGAACACACACTGTAATAGATCTGCTTTTAGATTTTCCCAGGGGCGCACGTAGGAAGTGTTTCCAGTTGCCCAGAAACCCCCAGTGACCAGATCACTCACATAAGATTGGACTCAATTGTATACACATCCTTGTTTTCTTCCCAGCCATTTGTCGTTTTTCTTGTGATTCAAGCGGCATGATACCATCATCGAGCCATATGTGTCGTTCCTCTGGAGCAGGCCTGGTCAGAAGAGACCAGGCCTGCATTGCTGGAGGACAGCATGGGCACGGGCACAGGTAAGTGTGGCACTATCTACATGTGCAGTGCGTAGCACTAGCTACAAGGGGCACTGTCTACATGGGCAGTATGTGCCACTATCTACAGGGGCAGTTTCTAGCACTATCTACAGGGGCAGTGTATGGAACTATCTACAGGCGGCAGTGTGTGGTACTATCGACAAGGGCAGCGTGTGGCACTAACTACAGGGGGGCAATCTATGGCACTAACTACAGGGGGCATTATCTATAGGGGACACTGTGTACATGGGCACTGTGGCATTATCTACAAGGGGCCGTGTATGGCAGTATCTACAGGGGCCAGTGTGTGGCAGTATCTACAGGGGCAGTGTGTTACACTTCCTACAAGTGGTACTGTGGCAATTTCTACGGGGCAGTTTGTGACACTATCTACAAGGGGCACTGTGGCACTATCTACAGTGGGAACAACCTAAAGGGGCAGTATCTACAAAGGGTACTATCTACAAGGGGCACGGAGTGTGGCACTATTTACGCTGGTTTTTATGGTACAAGTAGTGGTCAGCACATATCCACTAGACTAGCTCTTTATATTAAAGCTTGTAATATAAGGGGCTAGGCTGGTGGATACCTGCAGACCAATATTTGGTTCGTAAAACCCAGAGGGTAGAGGAAGAGTTGTGAAAATAACCATTTCCAAATCCTGCATTTACCCCTGCTTCTCACAGCAGTAATATTACCCCCTTTGTGCCCAAAAACTAATTAAAACCCCGCAGACTTGATTCCCCCATAGTGGTCATGTCCCTTTCAATGCTTCCAAACATAATAAAAATGTATACTCCCCTAACCCCGCACACTGTGGTGCTCACCTGTTGCTGTGCTCTGCTGATAGGATCCGACACTGCTCTCCATCTTCGTGGATACAGCTGCTCGCCTTCTCTCACCTCTGCCTTCATTCAGTACAGCAGTTCTACTCCTCACAGAACAAACCTTCTTCCTTGCCTCACTCCATCCTGCCTCCTCCCTGCCTTCCTGATGTCCCGTGTCCCTCTCTGTTGGCCCCTGACTCCTCTTCATGGGAAAGTAGATCTGGATTGGTAAGTGATGCTCCTCTGTTCCAAGCTTTCAACTGAATTTGTGTCCAGAGAATGCAAACACAGTTGAATATGTCACTGCTGGCAGGGGTCCGATGCATCTCCACCATTTTCCCTACGGTTTCCCTCTTCTTGTGATGCAGGTGGCGCAATGACATCATCACGCCGCCTGCGACATTCCGCTGGAGCAGTCCTGATCAGAAAAGACCAGGCCTGCATTGTTGGAGCATAGCATGTATCCGCAGAGGCTCTACTGCTCACAGGACGAACCTCCTTCCTTACCTCTCAACCCTGTTGCTCTATCCTGCTTCCAATCCGCATTCCTGATGTCCCCCGTGCCACTCTCTGTTGGCCCCTGACTCCTCTTCATGGGAAAGTAGATCTGGATTGGTCCTGCCATCTGCTGGGTCTCTCATTCTTCCCAGCACCACCCTCAGCTAAGAAGTGGAGGTAAGTGATGCTCCTCTGCTCCAAGCTTTCAACTGAATTTCTGTCCAGAGAATGCAAACACAGCTGAATATGTCACTGCTGGCAGGGGTTCGTTGCATCTCCACCATTTTCCCTACTGGATCTCTTGTCATTCCCGGCACCACCTGCAGCTAAGAAGTGGTGCTCCTCTGCTCCAAGCTTTCAAATGGTTGAATTTGACATAATTTCTATCTGGATATGCATATGATGTTATTTAAGTTTTATGGAAATGTAATAGTATGAGGTAGTATAAAGGTTTTCAGTTGTGACGTGGAGGTCATGCCCCGGAAGAAGCCGTGGGGGTAAAACTCGAGTTGCGTGTTTGAGTCTAATGACCGTCACACTGTTGTTTTATATATGCTTTTATCTTTTTGGAATCCTGTTAATATAAGAAAAACCTTACACTATATAAACTGATCTATCACAGTACTTTACCGTAGAAGCCACATTGTCCTAATTATTTCTAATATAGGAATTGTTTGGAATCAAATATCGTCAGTCTCTTGTTGAATAAAAAACCTGAAGATATGAGGATATGAACTGCAATTTGTCCAGTTAAGGCTTCGTTCACATCTGCATTGGGGTCCCGTTCTGACGTTCCGTCAGAGGTTTCCGTCAGAAACGGAAACCTCTGGTTTTCGTTCGTGTCAGTTTGTGTCTGTTCAGGGTCCCGTCTGACGGAAACCTCAGATGGAACGTCAGAAGGGGACCCCAACGCAGATGTGAACGAAGCCTAACTCACGCATGCTAGTGTGGTGAAAACATCTACTGACTCTTCCCTGGATTGGCCTTTTGGGATTTTCAGTTGAGTTCTCTTTTGGAGACGATCACTTTATTTTACAAAAACATTAATGCATTTAGAGACCGTATTAAATATTGTTTAGCCTAATTTCTTTGAAGGGTTGTCCGCTTTTTAGCAAATTAACCCCTTCCTGACATCCATTGTTTATTTCTAGTGGATAAAATTCTGTCCTTGATCCTGTGATGCTGGGATCGTCAGAAGACACATCTCTGATACTGTAACTGTATCGAGCATGCACCTGTGTTTCCATCACATGACCATGGACAGAATTCTATCCACTGGAGGTAAACAATAAATATTTCTACTGAATAACTGTAAGAAAATAATACAGAAATTATCTTTAAAAATTATAGAACTTTTAATTATACCCAAAAAAAATATTAATTATTAATAAAACATAATATTAATTTACTGAAGCCGGACAAGCCCTTTAAAAGAAATTGAATTACTGCAAATTATATACATCTCCTTGGTTAAAAAGAATCCTTAAAAATCCTAGGAGTAATTTTACACTGCATTTTTTAGTGCGACCCCTTGTATATGTATATGTATATGTCTGATGATATATATAGTATATGCTGTGATGTGTATATATGAGTATGTAAGCATAGATGGCGACACTATTTATGAATAGTGGTATTGTTTTTGTGTAGGGTTTATAATGGTATTATTTATATGTACAGTATAGGATAGTATTATTCATATATACTGTATAATAGAGTATTATTTTTGTGCACAGTATATAGTGACATCATTTATATGTACAGTATATGGCGATATAATTTCAATTAAATTTGTAGGAAAAATAGAAAGTGGGCCCTCAGATTTCAACTATTCTGGTGGGCCCAATGTACCCTAGTCCAACACTGTCTGTGTTCCACCGGATGGCTCCGACGTGTGCATATGACATGACATGCATTTTTTTTGCTGCGATAGTCTGGCATTTTTTATATGAATAAAGTAATATGAAAAGTTTTTTTACATGCATTTTCTCATTGATCATTGAGGTCATTTGGCAAAAACCCCTCTTAAAAAGGCAGAAATATAAAAGTCTGTGATCTCAGTACGATATGATTTTTACCAAAACCCACATTTGTTCAGTTTTTCAAATGAGAAGGGTTTCAGAAAAAGTATTACATTTACTCACAGCTAATATTGAAAAAGCGCAAAAAAAAAAAGTGGATGAAATAACTCCAAGTGTGAAGGCAGCATTAAAGGTTTGAACATTTTATACTTCTAACTTTGAAATATAGACACAGTGGAATAAAACACTCAGGTTTAAAACAATTAAAAATGCAAAAACAGACACAAAAAAATGCAAGTACATTACAAGCGTGTATTTGGGATGATATCTGAATAGCTTTAGTATTCTTAAATGGCGCTGCAATGAGCAGACAAATGACAATGGACTACTAAGATAGTAGTCCATAGGACCAATACAGTTTTTTAAAATCAATTCACTATGGTATAAATCTTACATTCTTTAGCTTAAAATTATGTGAGGTACCATTCAAATTATCTGCAAGTTATTGTCTTTTTTATTTATAATATATTAGTATGATAGATACAGTGCAATGCTTACCCTGAGACAGCACTATCCAACTATACCGACTGTTTTCTCATACAACGGGACAATTGTATGTTAGCCGAAGGGATACCTTTACAGAGTTTCATAATAATAATGTCAGGAGAGGGATTAGAATAATGTGCTGCCAATTTATTAAGAAAATATAATCACCCCATTTGCCATTTGTCTGTCATGCTTAGCACATGCACCTTGTTTTAAATCTGTAAATACTATGTTGAATAAAGATGTAAGATCAATTACAAGACTGCTCACTCTATAATGCATTAAATCATGATGCAATTGTATTGTGTCCAGGAGATTTCAGTGTTAGTATTTTTTAAGTGTGTAACAATGTATTTATGTACATATATATATATATACACATACACACACATATATATATATATACTGTATATGTAAATATATATATTACATATATATAACCAGAGCTGCCTGGGTATAAAGTCTCGGTTTGCCTGTTTGTGTGTTCATTGGATTTGTTACAAGAGTGCCCAGGAGGTCAATCCATGCCCCTTTCATTTTTTAGTTTATTGGGAAATCGCTAGTAGCTCTGTATACCCCGGCAGTTTCACACTGTTTATTTAATTTTTAACCTCCTAAATACCTAAACTCTAAACTGGTAGGAGATGGAGTCATAAGACTCTATGACAGAAACTGTTGAATTAACAACATTGGCAGTTTTATTGGCAGGTGCATAGACATAAAGATTTTTACCTGATCCAAATGTGGCACAGGCAACATACAATTGTCCATGCGAGAAAGATGCAGCGTGCAGATTTATGCCAGCGACGTGCTGTGGCCGGCCTTGGGCCTTATTTATAGTTATTTCAAATGATAGCTTAACTGGAAACCGTAATTGCTTTTAAGGTCAAAAGGTATTGTGTCATCTGAGTTAATCAGTGAAATTCGTGGAATAAAAGCTTCTGCTCCAGCAGCACATTCAGTGAGGATCGTTGCTACAAGCACATGGGGATGGCATGTTTTAATGCACATCCTGGTTCCATTACACAGTCTTGGTGCATCCAGATATCGCAAGAGAATAACTGGAGCACCAACCTTTAGATCCAAGTGATGAAGAGGCATTATTATGACATCTAACTTAGCAAAGTTATCACCAACCATAACAATGGCAAAATCATTAATGGTTGGAGCATTGAATCTGCCTGGATTCTTGCCAAGAGGTGCCTTGTCTGCCATGATAAGAACCTTAACTTCGTAATGCTTTTACCTATCCAAGCGATTCTGAGATTGTTTTTTCATGACACATTGGACTTTATGTTACTGCCATTTTTGCTCAATACATTCAGTATTTAATTGTGAAAAACACCAAAATCTAGCAAAAAAATTGCAAAAATTAGCATTTTTGTAAATTTAAATGTATCTGCTTGTAAGACAGGCAGTTATAACACACAAAATTGTTGCTAATTAACATCCCCCATATGTCTACTTTAGATTGGCATCATTTTTTGAACATCCTTTTATTTTTCTAGGACGTTACATGGCTTAGAACTTTAGCAGCAATTTCTCATATGTTCGAGAAAAATTCAAAAGGCTATTTTTACAGGGGCCAGTTCAAATATGAAGTGTCTTTGAGGGCCTTATATATTAGAAACCCCCAATAAGTTACTCCATTTTAAAAACTTCACCCCTCAAAGTATTCAAAAACAGCATTTAGAAAGTTTCTTAATCCTTTAGACTTTTTTTTTTTTCTTTATCAAAGATTTTATTTTGAAAATATACACAACAAAACAGCATATACATGGTTTCATACATTTGCAAAATTCACATACAGTGCACTATAACCACTTCAATATCACATAAAGTATGCAAAGACACAGAGCAGCAGTAGGAGGTAGCCTCCTAATCAGTAAGCAAAAACTATATAAGAATGCAATGAAAATAACAGTACCATAAGTGCAGCAAAGATAGTGCATTATTTAGGGGAGCCAGTCCCCACAGGTGGATAACAATTATCGCATATAAGTGCACATTATACGACAGACTAACACTGACACAAGACAACAAAGGGAAACACATACGGACAAAGCACGCAAAAAGTAGACTTTATGTAGGTATTCAAAAGAGGCCATCCAGCCAGAGAGGTAAATCATCACCACCCCGGAATCCAGACCACACTGCCCAGGTGCGGACAAAGAGCTCAGCTTTACCCTGATCAGCAGACATCAACTCCTCCATCCTCATAATTCCATTCACCTCCGTCACCCATTCCTTCAGGGAAGGCACAGTGCTGGACTTCCAATGACGAGGAATCACTGTTCTTGCTGCGGTCAAAAAATGCCGAAAGACACTCTTTTTGAGGTGTGAGAGTGATCCCGGAACCATGGAAAGTAAACCAATAGAGGCCGAAGTCTGAACCTCAGTATGAAAAAGTTTATTACCGAGATCAAAAATCTTTCCCCAAAAGGGACGAAGTTTGGGACAATCCCACCAAATGTGCATCATGGTTCCAGGAGCCTCCCCACACCTCCAGCATTCATCAGGTACATCAGGGAATATCCTATGCAGTAAAGAAGGACAGCGATACCATCTAGTGAGAATCTTATAATTTTTTTCCTGGGCAAAGCACGAGGTCGGCAGTTTATGCTCCAGGAAGAAAGATGTGCCCCACTCCTCAGCAGAGTGTCGAGTCCCCAATTCCTCATCCCATGCGGTGGTGAATGTCAGCTGGGAGTAATCGTATTTAGGGAGGAGGATCCCGTGTAAAAAAGACAGCACATGAGAGGGGGCAGTAGTCAACAACAAGTAGTGTTCCAAAGGAGTCTTAACCTGCAGCAAAGGAAAACGGTCGCCCATTGAAAAAAGATAGGAGCGCAACTGAAAATAGGACCACCAAACCGGACGTCCCCCCGGGCAGGCCCCGGAGACCACAGCCTGTGACAAGATTGTACCCTCAGGTGAAACAGTCTTAGCCAAGAAACTACCGTCCTGTCTCTCCCAACAGAGGAATGTGTCCACACCCACCGCCGGAGGAAAGGAAGGATCATCAAAAAGAGGGGTTAGAGGGCCTGGACGGTGAACAATGTCCATCGTAGCAATGATCCGCTCCCAGACTACAATAAACTGACGTGTGAGGTAAGGCAGAGAAGATGAAGGTCGCTGAGAAGCAGACAACCAAGGCAGAGACAACAGTGCTAGGGGAGATATAGCCTTCTCAATGCGCACCCATTGCTTACCCGCACCTGAACGGAACCAGTCTACTAATCGCATCAGTAACGCAGCTTGGTGGTAGCGTTTAAAATCCGGCAAACCTGCCCCCCCTCCTTTTTCGGCCGACTAAGGACAGCAAAACGAACACGAGGCTTAGAGGAGCCCCAGACAAATTTAGTTATGGCCCTATGCAAAATTTGGAAGAAGCTCGTTGGAATCGTGATAGGGACGGTTTGGAATATGTAAAGGAATTTGGGTAAAATGTCAATTTTTACCGCGTTAATGCGCCCAAACCACGATATGCGATTCCCACCATACGCCATTAAATCCTTCAAGGTGCGCTGCAGAATGGGTGTGTAATTCAAAGCGAACAGATCCGACTGGTGTGTGGGAATTTGCACCCCCAGGTATTTTAGAGATGTAGATTGCCATTTGAACGGGAAAACCAGAGCGAGATGGGTGGCTAAGGTAGTATCGAGAGATATATTCAATGCCTCCGATTTGGAATAGTTGACTTTGAAATTGCTCACATGGCCAAAACGCTCGAATTCCCCGGTCAAAGATGGCAAGGAAACCATGGGAGTTGTAATGTACACAAGGAGATCATCGGCATACAATGCTAGTTTGTGGTGTTTTGCGCCAACACAGACACCATTAACATTAGGGTTGTTCCGCAGTGCCACGGCCAGGTGTTCCATGACCAAAACATATAGTAAAGGTGAGAGTGGGCACCCTTGTCTCGTGCCATTAGAGATATGCAAAGAGTCAGATAACAACCCATTAACCCGAACCCTGGCCGTAGGCCCATGATATGCCATAATCCTATCCACCATAATGGCGCCAAGGCCAACCTGTGTCAGGACACTGCGGAGAAACACCCAATGTACCCTGTCAAATGCTTTTTCCGCATCGACCGAAAGTAAACACATTGGTATCTTATGGGATTGGCAGTATGATGTTAAAAGGAGGGTCTTGTTAGTGTTGTCCCGTGATTCTCTGCCGCGCACAAACCCCACCTGGTCATCTGTGACCAAATCTGGTAAGAGAGGCGAGAGTCGAGAGGCCAGTAACTTCGCAAAAATCTTAAGATCTACATTTATAAATGATATTGGTCGGAAGTTTGCGCACGCCGTCGGATCTTTGCCCGGTTTTGGTAAAAGGGTAATATGAGCCTCAAGGGACTGGGGTGCAAAGGGACACGAGGAAGACACTGAATTAAAAACTTTCGTCAAGAACGGAGCCAATTGATCCTTAAATGTTTTATAGAATTTATTATTAAACCCATCGGGTCCTGGACTTTTGCCCAAGGGGGAATCCCCAATAGCACGCTCCACCTCCGTTTCCAGAAATACAGGGGCATGATCCGACCAAACCATAGGGCCCACCTCAGAAATAGGATGCCAGGTAAGCAAATGGTGGCTAATAAGAAAGGCATCCAGTCTACTATACATATTGTGTAGCGGGGAGAAGTAAGTGTATTCTCTTACCTGAGGATGTAGAATCCTCCACACGTCAATCAATTGCATGGAATGCATCACAGTTTTCAAGGCTCCCAAGTGGGACTTCGGTACCGTAGACCTGCCCGAGGAGGTGTCAAGCCTAGAATCGAACGTCAGGTTAAAATCACCGCCCACAATCAAAACTCCCTCCGTGAACTCTTCCAATTTCCGCAAATACCCACAACATACTCGCGCCTGATCCTGATTGGGGAGGTACATATTAGCCAAGGTGAACAGCTTATTCCGAATGGACAGTTTAAGAAACACATACCGACCACCCGGGTCAACCAGAACGTCTACCAGTTTATGAGAGAGTGACTTGTGTATACAAATACTAGCGCCCTTGGACTTGGATTCCGGGTTGGTACTGTGGAACCATACTGGATAATAGCGATTTGTAAACTGTGGAGTATGGCCCATCTGAAAATGAGTCTCCTGTAAAAACAGGATATTTACCCGTTCTTTGTGCATGTTATACAATATCTGCAACCGTTTTTCCGGGACATTAAGCCCTCTAGCATTAAAGGTACAGACTTTCAGCTGCGCCATTTCCAACGCACGTATGTCTAGCAAATCAAGAAATGTGCTACAACAATGAAGAGAAGGACAAGACAGACAAGGAAGGGAGACATGACAACAAGGACAAACAAGCGGGTGAAACAAGCACCCACTCCTTGATCTAATCAAGGAGAAACAATCCAATATACACCGGATATAACTAGTGAAACCCTAAGAGGAGGAGTGTCAGGACAAGGTCTAGCCAGCGCCCCGCACCCCCCAACCCAGCAAATTTTATATAGCAAATAACGATATAACACAAAAGGAAAACCAAGGCACTTAGTGCGTTACCCAAAAATAATTAATTAAGGAGTTACATTGTTAGTAGGGCCTTAAAGAAACCCGGGCAGCGAACACCCCTGAATACATTCATTGTCAGCATAAATGTACAAACAGGTTAGCAATAAAGAAAAATAATAAGAAAAAATACATTCGCAATTGTGTCATATTAACGGCAATCGACCGCTATTAGTGACCACCAGGTCTCCAACAGCAATCACCTGTGAAACATAATGCAGACCCACTCAGTAATGACCATATGTAACTCCGAATATAATTGCTTCAGCTGATAAACGCAATAACCATTGTAATTAAACTCCGACAGCAGGCTGCAATTAAGAGACATTAAAAGGGCATCACATCGGCTCCGCAGGACGCCCATCATGACGCCTCATAGGAGAAGCAGGAGAACGACCTCGCCTGCGTGACCGTGGACACAGCGGCGGGATGGGAACATAAGGCCAATCCGGGAGAGAGACTCTAGGCAAACGGAGAGCATCACAGAAATCTGGAACGTCCCCCGGGTCCCGAACACTCAGCAGTGCCCCGTTCCTGCGAACCTGCAACTGAAAGGGGTGACCCCAGGAATAGGAGATCTCATTTTCTCTCAAGACGTCCAGTAAAGGACGTAGCACCCGGCGCTTGTCCAGAGTCATCCTGGACAAATCAGACAGCAGCTGGATCTTGACTCCCTGTAATAAAACCTCGCCTTTATCTCGGACCTTCCTCATGATCTGCTCCTTAAGAGAAAAAAAATGAACACGGCATAGCACATCTCTAGGCCTATCAGGATCCGGGTTGCGCGGACCTAGAGTCCTGTGTGCTCTATCCAGCTCCAAGGGATCATCAGCAGGGCGCCCAAGTAGAGAATTAAACAGAGACTGTAAAGCAGGAATAAGTTGACCCGGAGAGATATCCTCAGGAATGCCTCGCAGCCGAATATTATTACGGCGATTCCGATTCTCATGATCCTCAGCAAGATTAAATAATGTGTGGATCTGCTGAGAGTGCTGATCTAATCGGTCGGCATGAGAAACTTGTTGCTGTGTAATACTGGATACATCGCTTTCCATCCACTGTACTTGATCGGACAATTGAGATAAATTGGTAGTAAGAGATTGTATTTCCGATTTATATGTCGTCTCCAGGCGGTTTACATAACGCTCCATGTCCTGTTTAGTGGGCAATGCTGATAGCTGTCGTCTCAGGCCCTGTAAATCATCCCCTAGGACAGCAGTAACACCAATATGAGAGGAGGGATGAACAGCCATATCTCTGGGAGAGGTAGAAGGCAGGATTGCAGGCCCCAGCACATGAGGGGAGGATAAGGGAGATACCCGGCCGCCATTACAGGCACCACGTGGCGAACAGTCCCGCGTAGGCAGCGCCATCTCAGCCCCAGAAGAGCTCGGCTCAATCCCATCCAGCAAGGAGGGAAACTGCCCCTGAGAGCCCGATATCGAGGGGAAGGTACTAGCGGTACCTGATGCAGCTATGCCGGCCGCAGATGATAGCCCCTCTGGAAGCGAAGTCCCGGCGCCATCTTGCCTCCCCTCCAGCGGCGCCATCTTAGATGATGTTCCAGATGCAGCGTCGGTCAGAAATCTCTGGATAGAGCCGGCTGAAGACATCTGCCGTGTACAGTAGGGAGTCCCCGTGGAGGCCTTGGATTTCTTGACCATCAGGGTGATAAAATGATGCTTATTAATGTGCTTATGAGCGGGTTAGGGAAGTGCAGGAACGGAGCTCTCAAGCAGCACGTCTGGTCAGCGCCATGTCCAAGCCACGCCCCTCCAATCCTTTAGACTTTTCACAGGAATTAAAGCAAAGTAGAGGTGAAATTTACAAATGTAATTTTTTTTATGAAGAAATTCATTTTTAATCCATTTTTTGTAACACAAAGTTTTACCAGAGAAACGCAACTCAATATTTATTGCCCAGGTTCTGAAGATTTAGGAAATATCCCACATGTGGCCCTAGTGTGGTAATGTACTGAAGCACAGGCCTCAGAAGCAAAGGAGTACCTAGAGGATTTTGGGGCATTCTTTTTATTAGAATATATTTTAGGCACCATGTAATGTTTGAAGGGCTCTTGCGGTGCTAAAACTGTGGAAATCCGACAAAAGTGATCCCATTTGTGAAACTTCACACCTCAAGTAAATCATCTAGGGGTATAGTGAGCATTTTGACCCCACAGGTTTATTGCAGAAATTATTGGAATTAGGCCGTGAAAATTAAAATCTACATTTTTTTCAAAGAAAATGATTTGTTTTCATTTCCACAAGGACTAAAGGGGGAAAAGCACTTCAAAATTTGTATAGCAATTTCTCCCGAGTAAAACAATACCCCACATGTGGTCATTAACGGCTGTTTGGACACACGGCAGGGCTTAGAAGGGAAAGAGCGCCATTTGCTTTTGGAGATCACATTTAGTAGGAATGGTTTGCGGAGACCATGTCAAATTTGCAAAGCCCCTGAGGGGACAAAACAATAAAAACACCCAAAAAATTACTCCATTTAGGAAACTATACCCCTTGAGGAATTCATCTAGGGGTGTGGTGAGCATTTTGACCCCACAGGTGTTTCATAGAATTTATTAGAATTGGGCAGTGAAAATAAAAAACAATCCCTGTTCTTCAATAAGACATAGCTTTAACGAAAAAATTGTCATTCATTCATCTCAACAAATAAAGGAAAAAAAGAACCCCAATATTTGTAAAGCCATTTCTCTCGAGTATGGAAATACCCCATTTGCGGTCATAAACTGCTGTTTGGGCACACGGCGAGCCTCAGGAGGGAAGGAGTGCCATTTGGCCCTTGAAGTGCAGATTCTGCTGGATTGGTTTCTGGTCGCTATGTCGCATTTGCAAAGCCCCTGTGGGACCAAAACAGTGGAAACCCCCAGAAGTGACCAGATTTTGCAAACTACACCCCTCAAGGTATTCACCTGGGGGTGTAGTGAGCATGTTAACCCTGCAGGTGTTTTGCAGAAAGTAGTATGCACACGATGTTGCAGAGTGAAAATGGGATTTTTTTTTCCATAGATATGCCAATATGTGGTGCCCAGCTTGTGCCACCATAACAAGATAGCACTCTAATTATTATGCTGTGTTTCCCAGTTTTAGAAACACCCTACATGTGGCCCTAATTATTTGCCTGGACATTTGACAGCTGTAATACACCGCTGACATCCGGCGATGATGGCACCGACTCAGCTTTTGAGCCGGTGCAAATCATTTGTCGTATGAATACGGCAAAATGCGGGAAGCACTAGCTTTCCATGACGTATCCATATGAAAAATGTTGGGAAGAGGTTAAACTAATGTTCTGCCACAATGCATTTGTATAAACAATCCAACTAGCAACAGAACTGGCAGACTAGAGACAAATTGCACAAGCCCCAGGGAGTCAGTTTTTAAAAAAAAGCTGACTCCCTGATCGGCCAAAGCCGCAAATAATCTGCCGATTATGTAGTCTCAAAATTTTCCAACCTGGTTGATTATGTTATTGGCCTATTTTTAGTTCATGTCTAAGGGCAGCTGTAATACAGACCCCTAGACCCAACATCCTATGTAAATACAGTCCCCAGACTATACCCCCTAAATAAATACAGACCCCCTAATACATACCATAGACCAGACCCCCTACCTGACTGTGAGGCCAGCAGCAGGGGAGGAGGCGAAACAAAGGATGCCAACTCTAAGCTGGCGCACCATAAAAGGAGCCATGATGCGACGCACTGCATTTTTATTCAGGCACAGTTAGACGTCACCAGCACGGCCGCTCATTGGCTGGTTGTATTAGTAATATCTAAATGCTGCTGCTACCTAGCTGACACTGTACTGGCAATTGCTTGCTTATGCTTGGGGTTGGCTCGATGATTTTAGTTTAGTAGAGAGAACAGACCTAGCAATGGAGCATGTTCTTTCCACCAAAGTGAAAACATAGGCTGGTAGCGGCGACACAGGGGCAAATGTAGGATTTTTAAATGGGGCTTTCCAAACGAACACTTTGCAAACCAAGTTATTTACGCTCCCGCTATCCTCTGGTTTTTACGCTATGAGTATCTGTCTGCACTTATTCACCAGCCTAGCCTTTTATATTACAAGCTGTAATAAAAAAAATGGCTAGGCTAGTGGATCTGTGCTGACCACTACCGGTGCCACACTCAGCGCCCCTAGTAGATAGTGCCCCACAATGCCTCATAGTGCCACATTATTTTCTAGAATGTGCCACACACTGCCCCCTGTAGATAGTGCCACTGTGTCCCTTGGAGATAGTGCAACACACTGCCCCCTGTAAATAGTGCCACAGTGCCCCCTGTAGATAGTGCCACAGTGCCCATGTAGTAGGTGCCACTCACCGACCCATGTAGGTAGGGCCACACACCGCCCATGTAGGTAGTGCCTCACAGAGCCCACATAAGTAGTGTCACAGTTTCCCCTGTACATAGTGCCCATGTAAGTAGTGCCTGAGTCTCCTGTAGATAGAACCACAGTGTCTGCTGCAGATAGAGCCACCCACCACCCCCTGTAGATAGCCCCACACACCACCCGCTGTAGATAGTGTTATGCAACCCACATAGATTGCAGCACTCACCCAACCCCTGTAGATAGTACCACACACCCACCCCCTGTAGATAGCACCACACAACTACTCCCTGTAAACACACACCCTATGTAGATAGCGCCACACACCCATCCCATGTATGCACCACATGCCCACCCCCTGTAGATAGTACCACACACCCACTCCCCTTTAAATAGCATCACACCCAACCCCTATAGTTAGCGCCATACACTTACCCTCTGTAGATAGTGCCACACACCCACCCCCTATAGATTGTGCCACACAACCACCACTTGTAGATAGTGCCACACACCCACTGTAGCAAGCGCCACACACTGTCTGTAGAAAGCGGCACTTACCTGTCACTGTCTGTCACCGCCTTCTCCACCAGCATTGAAGGCCTGGTCTCCTCTGATCAGGCCTGCTCCAGCGGAACGACGCAGGCGGCACGAGCATGCCTGCTTCACAACAAAAGCGGGGAAGGGAACCAACGGTTCTCTTGCTTCGCTAGTGCTGCCAATTATATCCGCGTTCTAAGGACACGGATAAAATTGCGTCCCGGTCACAGGGGGGTTTCTGGGCAACTCCTCCCTGTGTGCGCCCCTGCGACTGACCCCCATTTTTGTGTGATTTGGTCCTGGCCCCTGATGGCAGTACCGCCAGCCAGTATGGCCCTGACGGCAGACCTGTGTAGGATTATAGGTTGGACTTGATGAACCTGTGTCTGGACCTGTGTAGGATTATAGGTTGGACTTAATGAACCTGTGTCTGGACCTGTGTAGGATTATAGGTTGGACTTAATGAACCTGTGTCTTTTTTCAACCTTATCAACTATGTAACTATGCAACTATGGCCACACGATGCATTGAGGGAGGAAGGCAGTGTGATTCTCTGGGCAATGTTCTGTTGGGAAAGCTGGGGTCCTGGCATTCATGTGAATGTTACTTTGAAACTTACCACTTACCTAAACATTATTGCAGACTAAGTACACCTCTTCATGGCAACGGTATTCCATAATGGCAGTGGCCTCTTTCAGCAGTATAATTCGCCATGCCACACTGCAAAAATTGTTCAGAAATGATTTTAGGACTTCAGCATACAGCCTGTTTTTACAAATCTGCCATGTGTTACTTTATGTGGTAGTTTCTTTGGAAAGCTAGTCCACACCCGAAACCGGTTGGATCCATTTTATGTAATTTTATCATGTTTTAGCAATGTATGCTTTCCAAGTTCTGCTTTGCTTTTTGTTGTAAAAATAAATAAAAAGGCTTTTATTTATACCTCCTTCCTAAAATGGAGTTTTATTACTAGCAGCGTCTCTACGAAAATCCCACTATTTTTTCCTACAAGTATTCTACATTCGGAAAAGGTACTTGCACTACCGAATGCCTGAAGGGAAGGACGGCAGCAGCTACGACATTGTACATACATCAATAGATGTTGCGCCCTAAGCATTTTTCAGACACAGAGCATGTAAATGAAGGAAAGCACCTCAACATTTATTGGGCTATTTCTTCAGATTTCAGAAATTCCCCCAAAGTGGTCTAAATATGTTGTCTGGGCACATAGCATTTTCTGGAAGTGAAGTAGCACCACAAGACCTTGAAAATATTAAAGTTGAAATTCATAATATTTTGTCACTAAATTGGGAGACTGCCCCAGACTTAATTGTCTGGGAAACATTAAAAGCCTGTATAAGGGGTATCCTTTTTGAAAGAATAATAAGATTAAAAAGAGAATATAATAAGATTGAGCAGGGAAAAGAACGAAGTGCAAATTTGTTGGAGGCAAATTACTTTGAAACCCCTACGGAAGATAGTTTAAAGTTGTGGCTTCAGGCCCAAGAGGAATATAAGGCCTGGTTAACAGGTTCCACACCGCTGGCCGTAAATATACGGCCAGCGGTCAGGGTCTCTAAAGTCCGGCTTATAGTATATATACGGCCGCACTTCAGAGACTGTGCACGCGCGATCGCGTGCACACAGCTCTATGCCCTGGCTGTTGCTAACAGCCATGGGCACTGGGCAGAATGTCAGGGGTCAATCTTTTGGCCCCTGAACATGTGATCGCTGTGACAACCAATCACAGCGATCACATGCATTTCTGCATAGAAAACAGTGTGCACGCGATCGCGTGCACACAGCCCTGTGCCCTCGCTGTTACCAACAGCTCTGGGCACTGGGCAGAGTATCAGGGACCAATCTGATGGTCCCTGATCATGTGGTCGCTGTGAAAACCTATCACAGCGACCACATTTGTTTTATTTTGACTTTTCTGGCAGTAAATCTCCTGCCTCTTTTCTTCTCCTCAAACATTGTTTCAGTTTGAGGAGAAGAAGAGACTCGGGAGAATTGCTGCCAGAAGAATACAGTGAAAAAAAATACAGTTACACTAAAACATTCTCTGTATAGATAGATTTCTATCTATCTATACAATCTATCTATCCATCTATCTTTTTTTCTATCTATCTACCTTTCTTTCTTTTATTCTATTAGAATAGGCAGGTAGGGAGTATATAATTATATATATATCCACATATATATAATATATATAGCAATAGCGGTTTATTTTTTTGTTAGCGGTAGTGTAGACATATATAGCAGTTAGTTTGTGTGTTTTATAAAAAAAAAAATTTGTTTAGTTAGTGTTAGTGTTAGTTACGTTATGGCGAGGAAGTTGTCAGAGATGGCGTCCGAGATGGAACCTGTTTTAGGTAGTGACGATGACAGCGTCACTTCAGGTTCATCTTCAGGGGACGTTGTCCCTGATGCAGTCGAAACTGCAGAACATGAAAGCGCAGGGCCAAGTAGCGCTGTAGCACGGGACAGCCTGGTCCCTCCAGTCCAGGCTCTTGTATGGGCACCTGCCCCATCTTTTGGGCCTAGAATCCACGGATTTACGGCCACTCCTGGCATAACCGTGGACAATACAAATTTTGTCCAAATGGATTACTTCCATTTATTTATAACGGACGACATCCTAAATCAGATTGTCCACGAAACAAATTTATATGCCACGCAATATATAAGGCAGAAACCTTCATCCACCCATGCCAGAGATTGGACGCCCACCAATTTGCAGGAATTAAAAAAAATTTGGGGCTCACCCTAAATATGGGTATTGTCAAAAAGCCCTCCATTAGGTCTTACTGGTCAACAAGACCCGCCCAAGCCACCCCAGTATATTCTGCAGTAATGCCCAGGTCTCGTTATGAGACAATAATGAGGTTCCTCCACTTCAATGACAACGCACAGGCCCCCCCAAGTACCGATGCAAACCGGGATCGGTTGTTCAAAATAAGACCGCTAATAAATTCCCTGAATAATTTATTTCTGCAACTCTACACCCCTGAGCAGAATGTAAGTGTGGACGAATCCCTCCTCAACTTTCATGGCAGACTTAGCTTTCGCCAATATCTACCTTCCAAAAGGGCAAGATATGGCGTTAAGCTCTACAAATTGTGTGAAAGCGGGTCAGGATATACCACCGCCTTCAGGATTTATGAAGGGCGGGACCGCACAATAAATGTTCCTGGATGCCCCCCTGATCTTTCCACCAGCAGTAAGATTGTGTGGGAGATAATGCAGCCTCTGCTTCACAAGGGGTACCACCTGTACTGTGATAATTTTTATTCGAGTGTGCCCCTGTTTAGGCATTTGCATGCTGCAAGGACTGGGGCATGTGGTACCATGCGCAAAAACAGAATTGGTTTTCCACAGCAATTAGTGGGGAAGCGCATGGTAAAGGGGGACTCCTGTGCTTATGCATCTGAAGAATTGCTGGCGGTCAAGTTCAGGGATCGCAAAGATGTGTATGTGCTAAGCACGATTCATACCGCAGGAACAGTGGCAGTGAGGGAAAGAGGGGCAACATCGGACAAGCACAAACCAGTGAGCGTGTCCGAATATAACAAGTACATGGGGGGGGTGGATTTAAGCGACCAGGTTTTACAGCCCTATTTAGTAAAACGCAAAACTAAAACCTGGTACAAAAAGGTGGCCATTTATTTGTTACAGGTGGCAATCCACAACTCATTTGTGCTCTACAAAAAAAACAGAGGCAGAGACACATACCTGGATTTCCAGGAGAAAATTATTGAAGGCCTCATTTTTGATGTTCAGGACACCCGAGAATGCCCCCAGTCTGAGGATGTCACGCGACTGACTGAAAGACACTTCATCAGTCGGATTCCCCCAACAGCAACCAGAAGTAACCCCCAGAAAAAGTGCCGCGTCTGCAGAAAAGACGGGCACCGCAAAGATTCCCGATATTTCTGTCCCTCATGTCCCTCGCAACCAGGCCTGTGCATTGAGCCATGTTTTAAAAAATACCACACTGTTCTGAATTATTAGATTTTAGTTAATTTGTTGAAAATATATTTGCCCTACATTACGTTTTTATTTTTCCCCTGATTTTACTCCAAGGGTGAGGGAGGGAATGGGTGGGGGGTGGATGTCATGTTTGATGTTTTCTAAAGTTCATCTGCTGGAGAGCTCCATTTGCATTAACCTGAAATTTCTTATTTTAGAAAACCCCAAAAAATAAATTCCCATTATACCCCTAGATGAATATTTTGGGATTTCTGCTTCAAGAGCAGATATTTTGGAAGTGTTATAGAAACTCTGTTGAGTTTTGTAAAACCAGCTTTGAAAAAAAGCGATTTGTGAAATAATCTTCTTCTATCCTCCGCCCTCCTACATCTCTATGTAATAAATAAGGCCACATATTTGGTATCCCCGTGCACGGGAGAAGTGGCAGAATGTGAACGGAGATTAATTTTGACCGTGGTCTAAGCCGTGTGTGAAAAATGCTGGTATAAACTGACGCATTTGCTAAAAAATTGCTAATTTTATTTTGATCCATCTTATTCAAGAAACTTTCAGAAGAAAACTGGACTGTCTAAAAATATGATAAACCCCTTGAAGGAAACCTTGTGGGGTCTACTTGTGTGAATGAAGTCGTTTATGGGGTGTTTCTAATGTTTCAGCAGCATTACGCCCCCCAGAAAACAGTATGCGGCTATAAAATCAAGTGCAGAATTCCTGGACCGAAAAGGCCAAAAAGCCTCCTTTTATGCCAAGCCCTGGCACATGCCCGTGAATAAAGCACACATATTTGGTATCCCCATGCACGGGAGAAGTGGAAGAATGTGAAATGCGATGAATTTTGTCCGTGGTCCATTTTGTGTGTGAAAAAGCTAGCATAAACTGACGCATTTGTTAAAAAAAAAAGGTAATTTTATTTTGTTCCATCTTATTCAAGAAACTTTCAGAAGAAAACTGGACTGTCTAAAAATATGATAAACCCCTTGAAGGAAACCTTGTGGGGTCTACTTGTGTGAATGAAGTCATTTATGGGGTGATTCTAATCTTTCAGCAGCATTAGGCCCCCCAGAAAACAGTATGCGGCTCTAAAATCAAATGCAAAATTCCTGGACCGAAAAGGCCAAAAAGCCTCCTTTTATGCCAAGCCCTGGCACATGCCCGCACAGTGAATAAGGCACACATATTTGGTATCCCCATGCACGGGAGAAGTGGAAGAACGTGAAAGGAGATGAATTTTGGCCGTGGACTATACCGTGTGTGAAAAATACTAGCCTAAACTGACGCATTTGCTAAAAAAGTGCTGATTTTATTTTGTTCCATCTTATTCAAGAAACTTTCAGAAGAAAACTGGACTTGCTAAAAATATGATAAACCCCTTGAAGGAAACCTTGTGGGGTCTACTTGTGTGAATGAAGTCATTTATGGGGTGTTTCTAATGTTTCAGCAGCATTAGGCCCCCCAGAAAACAGTATACGGCTCTAAAATCAAATGCAAAATTCCAGGACCGAAAAGGCCAAAAAGCCTCCTTTTATGCCAAGCCCTGGCACATGCCCGCACAGTGAATAAGGCTCACATATTTGGTATCCCCATGCACGGGAGAAGTGGAAGAATGTGAAAGGAGATTAATTTTGGCCGTGGTTCATACCGTGTGTGAAAAATGCTAGCATAAACCGACGCAATTGTTAAATTCTTGCATTTTTTTCCAATTTTGCCCACTTTAGAGAAAAAAAAAAAAATTATATATACTGACAAATGCCACTAAAACAAAGCCCTATCTGTCCTTTAAAAAGAGTGTAAAATTCAAAGATGAACTTTATTCACCTGCTGAGTTATAGTCATCTAAAGAAGCGCATAGCAAAATTGTGAAATTTGCTCTCGTCATTTAGCTATAAAACAGCCTAGTCCTTAACCGGTTAATCGAGAAAGCACAAAATAAATTATTTATTCTGGGGCAGAAAAATTTCTGTGAATCAGGAACACCAAATAAACTGTTAATGAGTATTATTAAAAATCAAAGTCAGAAGAATAATATTTTGGCAATTCTTGATAAAAGAGGGAATATGATTAAGCAAGATTATGAAATTAGATCAGAATTCTTGAATTATTATTCAGAATTGTATGGCTCCGGAAAAAAGTATAATGAAGAACAATTGGAGCTCTTTCTAGATTCAATGTCTTTCTCCCCCTTGTCTGATATTCAGAAAGATGAGTTGGATCGACCAATCTCCCTTGAAGAATTAAGAAATGCATTGACTAGTGTTAAAGGAAATACAGCTCCAGGTTTGGATGGTTTCCCATTTGAACTGTATAGAAAATTTGGGGAAGAACTATTACCAGCCCTGTTAAAAACATTGAGTTCGGCAGTGGTAGAGGGCAAATTGCCAAGCTCAATGGTAGAAGCTAATATAGCTTTGATATTGAAACCAGGTAAATGCCCGGAAAGGATGGAATCTTACAGACCTATTTCTTTGTTGAACACGGATGCTAAACTTTTCGCCAAAGTGTTGGCGGGAAGGTTGGCTAAAGTAATCTCTACTGTAGTACATAGTGATCAGCAGGGATTTATTTCTGGTTGAACGGTCAACCAGTGTGTTCGTCGGGTATTTGGGAATATTCAAGTTACACCAGGAGAGGCCCCCCGCTCCATTCTGTCTCTCGATGCAGTTAAAGCATTTGACAGAGTGTAGTGGGGCTATTTATGGGCAGTCATGAGAAAGCAAGGTTTTGGAGAATTTTTTATAGGAATGGTTAAATTATTATATAATGGTCCTAGAGCAAACATTAACACAAATGGTGAGAACTCAGAATTTTTCAATTTAAGTAGGGGTACAAGACAGGGTTGTCCTCTTTCTCCCCTACTCTTTGCATTGGCAATGGAACCTCTCGCCTGTTTGATCAGAGAGGATGGAAATATTGTGGGTTTTGGAGCTAGGGGGGAAGAGGATAAAATTATCTTATATGCTGACGACCTTTTATTTTTTTTTGACGAACCCGGAAGAAAAATTGGATTATGTTATATCTATTATTCAAAGATTTGGATTCTATTCTGGTCTAAAGATCAATTGGGAAAAATCCATATTAATGCCACTAGATAAAAGCGATTTAGTACTACAAACAAAAATTCTAATCATATATCCAGGAGAAAGCTTTAGATATTTGGGTATAGAAATTTCAGATAATATAAAAGAATTTTTGGATTATAATTTGCTCCCCCTTAAAAACTAAATGGAAAAAAAAATAAGAATATGGAACGAATTGCCAATATCAAAAGCCGATAAAATTGTCTTGATTAAAACAGTTCTAATCCCCAAACTTTTATGTGTTTTTGGGGTTACCCCGGTGTGGATACAAGATAAATATTTTAAGAAAATCATAACTATCTTTAATAACCTGATTTGGGGAAGGAAGAGAGTTCGGATTAAGCTAGACTACTTATGTCCTTCAAGAGAACAAGGAGGACTAGCATTTATAGATATTAGAGTATATTACTTAGCAGCACAATTACAATACATACAAGAATGGGATAAGGCCGAGTTCTTACAATGGTTGATCACTAACATTAAAGGCCGTTTTTCAGATATTTATGAGGTGTTAGAATCTGGTCAATTAAAATCTGGAGTTATGGAAAACGTGTTGACAGCACAACTCCTGCATGAATGCTGGAATAGTTTAAGAAATATGACTGGTCGAAATGGTTTTTTATCCTTTTCCCCGTTATGGCATAATCTTAATATAGAAGAATGTAAGGCTATCCCAGAGTTACCATTGTTAAAACTTAGAGGGATTAGATATGTATTAGATATAATGGAAGAAGGAAAAATCAAAACATGGGAAAAATTATCAGTTGATTTTGACGTGACGGAGAAGGAAAGATTCTCCTATATCCAATTAAAGCACGCATTTGATAAATTTAAAGATGGCAATCCTCTCAATAAAGACCATATGGATGACTTTTACAAAAAACTGAGAAAATACAAATGTGAAAAAAAACCTCTCTCCAGGTTGTATAAATCCCTAATGGAAATAAAGTCAAGGAAAATAAAATTTAATTGTGTTATAAAATGGGAGAAGGAATTGAATAACGATTGTGTTCTTGATTGGAACATAATATTTCAAAATATTTCTAAAGTATCGATAAGCATGAACCATCAGCTTATTCAGTTCAATTTGATACATAGGCTTTACTATACGCCAGTCCTTTTGAGTAAGTTCTCGATTAATAAAGCTTCTAACTGCCCCAGATGTGGTGCAGCGGAAGCAAACTATTTGCACATGTTATGGAATTGTATTAAGATTGCTGATTACTGGGATAGAATTTTTAAAAACATTTTTGAAAAAATAGATCCAGATATAGTGTTTCAACCTCAACTGGTATTGCTGGGTGATGATTCCAAATTAAAAATTTCTAAGGAAAAAAAACATGGATTAATAAAACTATTATTTATTGCAAAATTACTAATAGTTAGAAAGTGGATATCTAGATCCCCACCGGAGTTTAATGCTTGGGTAAATAATGTAAAAATTATAATGAAATATGAGAAAATCTATAATCAAGGCAAACACTGTAAAACCTATTGGGGGAGTGGTAAGAATTTTTGTTCTTTTTGTTTTTTGTTTTTTGTTTTCTTTTACCAAGATCGGTCTTGAGAGGGTGGGGGGTGGGAGTAGGGGGAAAATGTAAAAATGTGCATAATTGTATTTTCTTTATTCCTTACTTGTATGGAATTTTATATTGTATTGAATAAAAAAAAAAAAATTTAAAAAAAAAAAGTAGCACCACAAGGATTTAAAAAAACGTATGCAGATCATACACATTTGTTATAGTAATAGTTATTCAAAGAGGGGTACAATGAGAATTTTTAGTTTTGTTATATATTTTTTTAGCATGTCCATTTTTAAAAATGAGTATATGACCAGAATGATAAAGGGAGGGGGTGGGGTTTTAAAAGTATAACATTTTTAATCCAGGGAGGTGTGGTAGATGCGGAAGTAGTCTTTCATGCAGTGTCCAGGTTTGGATGGACAACTGATATGTGGTATCCTTTCGGATACCCCTTTTTGTGTAGACACGGCACCTTTTTTGTGCCCTGCCCTTTTTTGCTCTCGCAGGCACTTCACTTGGAAAGTGCTGCCCAGGAACAATTCGGCAAACATTACTTGGTGCAGCAGAAGTTTCCCCCACCTTGTCACCAAGTAGAAGAATTTTAATATTTTTTTCTTGGTACTCCGGGTGGCCAGCTTTTCTGAAAATTTAAAATGAGTTGTATAGTGCCACCTGGACAAGATACATTGCCAATTTTTGTACCAGATTTAGCTTTTTCTCATGGCACTATACAGTTTTAAAACCTGATCATTGAGGTCAACCCGACTCATGAATTTATTGTATGCCTGAATGCACACAGGCTTCATTGTGGATGATGTGAATCCATGTGTGGGGACAGGGGTGCTGCTGGCATCATGCATAGATGTCAACATTCAGACATCTTTTTTGTCTCTAAATTTGAGACACAGGATCCCATCCTGCAGCAATGCCCTGCTTTTGCCAATTTGCAAGGATTGGCCGATGAGGGTCTTGGGAAGGTGCCTCTGGTTTTTTCGCACGGTCGCACACGCTACAGTTTTTTTTGTCTAGAAGACATTTGAGCAGGGGTACACTTGTGTACCAGTTGTCTAAGTACAAGTTGTACCCCTGATAAAACAGTGGGTGCAGGAGGTCCCACACTATATTACCACTGATTGTAATGCAGGGTGGACAGTCTGGGGGCTCTACTGCCCTGTCCTTCCCCTCATAAATAGGGAAAGTATATGTGTATCCAGTCTCAGATTCACATAGCGTGTACATTTTGATCTTGTATCTGGCGTGCTTATTGGGCAAATATTGGCAAAACTTCAGCCTGCGCTTGAAGTGCACCAGGGATTCATCTATGGACTTTTTTTTTGTTGGGGGTGTAAATAGCTGCAAAATTTTAGAAAAAAATATTAATGAGGGGCCTAACTTTAAAAAGTCTGTTGAAATTGGGGTCATTCTGGGGGGGTATTGAGAGTTATCACTAAATTGAAGACATTTATGAAGGGCTTCAAAGAGGGGGTCTGGTTGTTGTATTTCGATACAGAGGACAGTGATATAAAATGTCTGTGGACCAATAGGATCTCACTTCTGGCTTTTTAGTGAGACCCATTGTGAAGGATTTGCCTGAAACAGCTTCTGTGTCGATGCCCGTGGTTAATCAGCCTGCATCTGTTCCTAGGCCTGCTAGAGTGACTCGATCTGCTACCACTCAGGCTCGTAGGCTGAGGAGTGGGAGAGCCTATCGCAGCCTGGCCAGACGGTTCTAGCTCCCGCCCTTGGTCCACTTATACCTTAATTTGCTGCTTGTCCTTTGCCTGTGATTCTTTTGTTTCCTGTCTCTGCTGTTCCTGCTGTTTCCATTGACCTCTGCTTCATATTGACCCTGGCTTGACGGACTATTCTCCTGCTCTGCATTTGTTACCACGTACAGTCCTGGTTTGACTCGGCTCGTCCCCTACTCTGTTGCTCACGGTATTGCCGTGGGCAACTGCCCCACATTCCTTTGCTTTTGTGTTCCCTTGTCTTGTTTGTCTGTCATGTACATATTGAGCGTAGGGACCATCGCCCAGTTGTATGCCGTCGCCTAGGACGGGCTGTGAAATTAGGCAGGTACTGAGTGGCGGGTAGATTAGGGCTCACCTGTCTGTCTCCCCATCCTGACATTACATAATCACAGGTCCATATACCTTTTCTACCCTGGTCCCTGACACACTATGGACCCCCTTGAGGCCCTGGCTCAGCAAATGCAGGGTCTCTCCCTACAGGTCCAAGACCTAGCTCAGAGGTGCAACCAGCGTTATGCTACCCAGGTAGTGCCCTCCACCCCACCTCTTGAACCCCACCTCAAGTTGCCGGACCGGTTCTCAGGGGACCGGAAGACTTTTTTCTCCTTTCGGGAAAGTTGTAGGCTCTTTTTCCGTTTAAGGCCCCACTCCTCAGGTTCTGAGAGCCAACGAGTGGGTATAATTATGTCCCGGCTCCAGGCCCCTGACGCCCCTGAACTCTCTTCTGTTGACCTTTTTTTTTCGGCTCTCTGACTCATCTATGACGAGACTGACAAGACTGCCTTGAGGTGCCAGTTTAGATTGGGTCTGTCGAACGCTCTGAAAAACCTGTTAGTTAGTTACCCCTCTTCTGACTCTCTAGATCAGGTTATGGCTTTAACCGACGTCTCAGGGAAAACGACTTGAAAGTTTTTGTGCATTCTCCTCTGGCTCCCCTATGATGTCCCCCGAGGCTCCGTTACTTCGTTCTTCCACGGAAAACACGGATGAACCAATGCAACTCGGGGTCTCCGTGTCTCCCCAACAACAACGTAGAGAGTTCCGCAGAAAGAATGGTCTCTGCTCCTACTGTGGGGATGGCAAGCATCAAGTGAACGACTGTCCTAGACGTAAGAATAAGCAGCCGGAAAACTTCCGCGCCTCAGTGACCATCGGGGAGGTCGCTTGGGCGCACAGGTATTTCCCGTATACATGAAACCTAATAAGATCTTGCTTCCCTTTCAGGTCTCTTTATGGTAGGTCTGCCACCGACAGTGCCTTCGTGGATTCAGGGTCTTCTGCTAATATTACATCTGTGGAATTTGCTATGTCTCTAGCCATGCCATTGATTTATTTGCCTAAACCTATAGGAGATTTATTGCTAACTTCTCGGTCATCGCTAAGCCTCTTACGGACCTTACTCGCAAAGGTGCCGATCTCCACTGGCCCCCGGAGGCGATCCAGGCTTTTGAGGTCCTAAAGAGGTGTTTTTTCTCTTTTTCTCTGCCCCAGTGCTAATTCAGCCTAACCAGATGGAGCCATTCATCATGGAGGTTGACGCCTCGGAGGTGGGAGTGGGTGCTGTCTTGTCCCAGGGTACTAGGTCACTCACCCATCTCCGTCCCTGTGCCTACTTCTCCAGGAAGTTCTCCCCCACTGAGAGTAACTACGACGTTGGCAACTGCGAACTCTTAGCCATTAAATGGGCATTTGAAGAGTGGCGCCACTTCCAGGAGGGGGCTAGGCACCAGGTAATGGTCCTTACCGACCACAAGAATCTGTTTTTTCTAGAATCTGCCCGGAGGTTAAACCCGAGACAAGCTCGCTGGGCGTTGCTTTTCACTAGATTAAACTTTGTGGTCACCTATAGGGAAGGGTCTAAAAATATTAAAGCTGATGCGCTGTCGCGTAGCTTCATGGCCAGCCCTCCTCCGGAGGAGGATCCTGCTTGTGTTTTGCCCCCAGGTATAATAATATCCTCTATTGATTCTGACTTAGTCTCCGAAATTGCGGCTGATCAAGGTTCAGCTCCCGAGAACCTTCCTGAGAACAAGCTGTTTGTTCCCCTGCAATTCCGGATAAGGGTACTCAGGGAGAATCATGACTCTGCACTTTCTGGTCATTCAGGCATCCTGGGTTTCAAGCACCTCATTTCTAGAACCTATTGGTGGCCTGGGTTGCTTAAAGACGTTAAGGCCTACGTCCCAGGTCCCGACCAGCAGGCTTACTATGTTCTTTGCCCATTCCCCAGAGACCTTGGACCCATATCTCCATGGATTTTATCACCGATCTGCCTCCATCCCAAGGCAAGACGGTGGTGTGGGTTGTAGTAGACCGCTTCAGTAAGATGTGCCACTTTGTGCCCCTCAAGAAACTACCCAATGCCAAGACGTTAGCTACCTTGTTTGTCAAACACATCCTGCGTCTCCATGGGGTTCCTGTCAATATTGTTTCATTGTTTTGGAGGGCTTTCTGTAAGAAGTTGGAGATTGATCTGTCCTTCTCCTTGGCCTTCCATCCTGAAACTAATGGCCAAACCGAGAGGACTAATCAGTCTCTAGAACAATATTTAAGGTGTTTTATCTCTGACTGCCAACATGATTGGGTCTCCTTCATTCCCCTCGCCGAATTTTCCCTCAATAATCGGGTCAGTAACTCGTGAGGAGTCTCCCCCATTTTCTGTAATTTTGGATTTAATCCACGGCTCTCATCCGTTTCAACTGGTGGTTCCAACTATCCCGAGGTAGAGGTCGTTCATCGGGAACTGTGCACAGTCTGGGCCCAGGTTCAGAAGAACCTTGAGGCGTCCCAGAGCATACAAAAGACTCAGGCAGATAAAAGATGTTCTGCTATCCCCTTGTTTGTGGTCGGGGATCTGGTGAGGCTGTCTTCAAAAAATTTGCGCCTTAAAGTTCCGTCCCAAAAATTTGCTCCCCGGTATATAGGGCCGTACAAGGTCATTGAGGTCATTAACCCTGTCTCCTTCCGGCTGGAGTTACCCCCGTCTTTTCAAATACACAACATGTTCCATGCCTACCTCTTGAAACGCTGCTCCCAGTCCTTGGCTACCTCGAGGAAACCTCCTGTTCCCTGTTCTTACCCCTGAAGGGGTAGAATTCGAGGTGGCCAAGATTGTGGACAGCAGGATGGTCCAAGGCTCCCTCCAGTACCCAGTCCATTGGAGAGGAAACAGGCCTGAGGAGAGGACTTGGGTACCCGCCCGGGATGTTCACGTCGGGTTATTGCTCAGGAAGTTCCATCTTCGGTTCCCCAACAAGCCAGGTCCACCTAGGAAGGGTCAAGTGGCCCCTCATAAAAGGGGGTACTGTGAAGGATTTGCCTGAAAAAGCTTCTGTGTCGACGCCCGTGGTTAATCAGCCTGCATCTGTTCCTAGGTCTGCTAGAGTGACTCGATCTGCTACCACTCAGGCTGGTAGGCTGAGGTGTGGGAGAGCCTATCGCAGCCTGACCAGATGGTTCTAGCTCGCGCCCTTGGTCCACTTATACCTTCATTTGCTGCTTGTCCTTTGCCTGTGATTCTCTTGTTTCCTGGCTCTGCTGTTACCATTGACCTCTGCTTCATATTGACCCTGGCTTGACTGACTATTCTCCTGCTCGGCATTTGTTACCACGTACACTCCTGGTTTGACTCGGCTCGACCACTACTCTGTTGCTCACGGTGTTGCCGGGGCAACTGCCCCACATTCCTTTGCTTTTGTGTTCCCTTGTCTTGTTGGTCTGTCGTGCACATATTGAGCGTAGGGACCGTCGCCCAGTTGTATGCCGTCGCCTAGGATGGGCTATGCAAGTAGGCAGGGACTTAGTGGTGGATAGATTAGGGCTCACCTGTCTGTCTCCCTATCCTGACATTACACCCATGTTGAGGATTAACCCCCAATACTTCTGCATTTCTACACAATTCGTTGGTTTGGGCTGGGCATGAAAGGAGTTGGGGTGTTCTGAAATAAATTGGTGAGCATAAAAGTTTGTTTGCTCTAGCATAAGCTGGATCAAATTGTCTGTGAAAAACAATTTGAAAAACAGCCGCAGCAGTAAATTCTGGGATTTGGGGATCTAATTAAGTGGGGTTGACCAATTAAAGCTGGCAGTACCAGGGTCAGGCAGAACGGCCGTTTCAGCGTCAGACAGAACATGGGCACTAACCCTCCTGCGACTACGAGGAAGTTCCTCACTGTCACTGGAGTAGGACAAGAGAAAGAACTCTGGTTCCTCATCGCTCACTGAGTCTGTATCAGACGCGATCATGGCATACGAATTTTCATCTGTGCAATGTCTCGTTGCCATTTTATAAATGTGTATATATATTGTAAGGGGATTAGGTAGCGGGACAGTCGTCTCCTGGGGTAGACGGGCACTCAGTTTCAAACACGCCAGTAAATTTTAGTCCGCACAGCAAAGATGTGGTACTACTGGCCTCAGCCAGTTTTATTTACAGATTGTACATGAATAAAAAGTAAACAAATAAAAGAAAACTCTATGCCTGTCCGGCACTAACTATACAGTCAGGTATCCTAACAAAGACAGTGCAGGCCTAATGCCTGGCACCATAAACCATGCACACCATACAACCTGTTATGAATGTAGTCGGATTGCTTTCACAAGCTCCTCTCCCCAGGCTGAGAGAGAGTGTGACTGAACTGCAGCCTTTTTAAAGGGCTATCACACCTGACCCCTGATTAATAACTAGACAGCCCAAGACCAGGACTGTGTGGATGGAGTGGGGACCCACCCATCTCTCCCCACTCCAACAACCAGACCCTTTTCCAGGTTTTAGATAAAACCTATTGTAGAGGGAGAACCACATTCTCTGCTGAATTTAGTCCCTGGTTGTTTTCAGATAGCAGAAGACAGAAATCTTGGGGAAATATAGACCCTATCCACAACCTCTCCACATGGTCTATCACAATATATATATATATATATATATATATATTTTTTTTTTTATTTTTATTTTTTTTATATATATATGTATATGTATATATATATATATATATATATATGTAGTGTATATACACATGTAGCTCAGTGAACTGTAACAAGCAGTTGTATAACAATGATTTTTTTTGTTTTTTGTTTTTTTCACATAAAACATTAAAAATACTCACTAATGCTTGCTAACGTTAACACTAACACACTATGTATTTTTTTTACTTTTTTATAACAATTAGTAACACTACTACACTTACTAACTGACACTTACTGATGCTGACTAACTGGTAAGTGACGCGACTGACAGTGATGGATTGACGCTGGCTAACTGACAAGAGACGCGACTGACAGTGAAGTATTGACACTGACCGACTGACAAGTGATGCGACGGACTGAAGCGGATGCTACTGATTGACACTGACAACGTCTCAGGGAACAATGACTTGAAAGTTTTTGTGCATTCTCCTCTGGCTCCCCTATGATGGCCCCCGAGGCTCCGTTGCTTCGTTCTTCCACGGAAAACACGGATCAACCAATGCAACTCGGGGTCTCCGTGTCTCCCCAACAACAATGTAGACCCTATCCACAACTTCTCCACGTGGTCTATCACAATATATATATATATATATATATATATGTAGTGTATATACACATGTAGCTCAGTGAACTGTAACAAACAGTTGTACAACAATGATTTTTTTTGTTTTTTTCACATAAAACACTAAAAATACTCACTAACGCTAACACTAACACACTATGTATTTTTTTTACTTTTTTATAACAATTAGTAACACTACTACACTTACTGACACTTACTGACGCTGACTAACTGGTAAGTGACGCGACTGACAGTGAAGTATTGACACTGACCGACTGACAAGTGATGCGACGGACTGAAGCGGATGCTACTGATTGACACTGACAACTGACACAATGGATTGACGCTGACGAACCGACGTGACATGTTGACGCTGACTAACTGACATGACAAATTGACGTAGACAAGCTCGACAACTACCTAACAACTAAAAATAATTATTATTTTTAGTGAATTATAATGAAAAAAATATGAAAAATAAATCTCCCTTACACACTGGGAGGTAGTGGGATCACACACTGGGAACAGGGAGCCTGAGGGGTTAATCTCTTTTTTTTTTAACTCTGAGGGGCACACAAAATGCCACATGCTCTGATCTCTTCAACTTCTCTTCACCTACTAAAAGATCAGACACCTTGTACATTATTTTTTACCCACCCTGGGTGAAAACGCACTGTGAATGGTGGGTCTGAAGAGACCCACCAGTCACAGCAATCGCCGGCAATGGACCGCTGCTATTGGTCCATTGCCAGTGACATGGGGCAGGGACGACGACCATAGTTGCCATTCCTGGACTTAATTACAAGTCCCGGATACATTGTTAACACTTTAAATGTAGACACAACGTGATCAGTGGATCTGTACAGATCCACTGATCACATTGATCACCGGCATTGGACCGCTATTCTGGGTCCATTGCTGGTGACTTGGGAGTGTTAGCTGTTTGGGACAGCTGATATCCCAGTTCATTATAGCTTTTCTAATAATCAATTGCCAATATTATATGCTTACGCATATATATATATATATATATATATATATATATATATATATATATATATATATATATATACACATATATATATATTTATGTATACATCCTATATGTTTTTCCTGTTTCTTTGGAATGTGATGAGGTCTTCTGTCTAACTCTTGAGAGGATCTCTGTGACCATGTCTTTCTTATTACTTCTCTCCCCTCTTAACTTATTATTGTAACTTTTCTTTTTTAATAAAGCTTTTATTTAATTTCACCGTGAGACAAGTGCTTGTTCAAGGTTTCCGTTTCAGCTGGTGGAGAATGCGGGCATGTCCAGCAGCCTTAGCCTCCCTTGCAAGTGACCCGGACAGGAGGCTTTCAGGAAAGACTAAGTGGCCGCAGGTGAGATTTCTTACCTGTCTCTTCTCTCCTCCTTTGTGGGTCTGGCTTCGGGGACTCTGGCTACAAGCGACAATGCCGACTCACTCACAGGGGATGTTTTTTTTTACTTTCCCTTTTAGTTGTTTTCTTTATGTCTCACTAACTTGGTTGCACAGTGTGGGGTTGGGACAATCCTCACACACTTTGGCTATCTAGGACAGGCAGTAACGTGTCTCCAGGCTGTGTTTTGGCAAGCGGTCTCGGGTGTTACTGAGATGTTAGTGTGCTCTGCAGTCCCATAATGTACTAACGTTGCCTCCATATGTTAAATAAGCTCTCCTTTTGGTTAGTGTTCCAGTGCAACTCTCTACTTTACTCTCTAAATGAAAGTTGGCACAGATCTCTGGGAGATCATTACTCCACAAGCAGGTGGAGTTCCCTGCCTAAATTGCACACACAAAATTATGGGAGATATGTCTTGGACATATAGGAGGTGGTGAAAGTATACGATTATGGTCACCGATGCCAACAAGGGTGTGACTGCTAATTTTTCTTCACCACATTATGGGTGGCACTGGAGCTGTTTACACACAAGATGAAGGAGGTGTTTGTAGACTGTAATCCGTTTTACAAAGGGAAATCCAGACAGTGAAACTGAAGATGAAAGGATTGAACCAGACAATGGTGTCCTTTATTACCAAGACCAGAGAGCCCCTGAGGTAACTAAGAAAGAGGGACAAAAGTATGGAGAGGCTCATTTCAGAAGATATTAGAAAAACCCAGAGTGCAGCATTAGCAAGCCAAGCCAAGGAGCACATTGTATAAAGTTACATAGAACGGACTCTTTCTTACCTTGGTTGAACCTATGTTAATTTTCAACTCTATTATGTAGCTGTAACTATGTATCCATCATAGTATGTTACACAGTATATCATTTAGCCTTGCTGGGACACATAGTGCCTCAGCAGCAGTGTGATGAGAGACAGGAGGGGGAGGACAACTGCGTGTGTGAGTCTGCAGCAGGCAAGGACACACTGTACACTGAAAAAATCTACATTATGCAGAGTTCATTTTATTACAGAAAATAGCTACACCAACACTAAGTTTATCTAGTTATGGCAAACTTATGGCAAACTTTTTTCTGTGTGTGTTTATGATTAATGGCCATTTCCTATGTACCCCAATGACAATAAGAAAAACAGTGATGACCCTATTTTTTTGTGCACTGTTAGGGTATGTTCACAAGGCCTATTTTCGGACGTTTTTCAGGCCGTAAACGCCCGAAAAACGGCCGTAAAATCGGAAACAGAACGCCTCCAAACATCTGCCTATTGATTTCAATGGGAAAACGGCGTTCTGTTCCGATGGAGCGTTTTTAGCTGCGTTTTTTTATGCGTAAAAAAACGGCCACGAAAAGGAAGTGCAGGACACTTTTTGGGGTGTTTTTGGAGCCGTTTTCCATAGACTCTATTAAAATACGCAGCGAAAAACGCAGCGAAAAACGCGAGTGGCACAAAAAACTTCTGAAAATCAGGAGCTGTTTTCTCTTGAAAACAGCTCAGTATTTTGAGACGTTTTTGACTCTGCGTGTGAACATACCCTTAGATTTTATTTTTATTCCAGATTTTAGTAACAAAATTTTTAGTTTTTGGTATTAATCATGACTGGGGTAGGATTATAAGGCTGGGTTCACACGACCTATTTTCAGACGTAATCGAGGCGTTTTATGCCTCGATTTACGTCTGAAAATACGGCTCCAATACGTCGGCAAACATCTGCCTATTCATTTGAATGGGTTTGCCAACGTATTGTGCCGACGACCTGTCATTTACGTGTCGCTGTCAAATGACGACGCGTAAAAAAGACGGCTCGTCAAAAGAAGTGCAGGACACTTCTTGAGACGTAATTTGAGTCGTTCTTCATTGATTCCAATGAAGAACAGCTCCAAATTACAGCCGTAATTGACGCCTCGCAAAACGAGAGTACATGCAATTACGTCTGAAATTACGGAGCTGTTTTCTCCTGAAAACAGCTCCGTAATTTCAGACGTACATGCAGTTATCGTGTGCACATACCCTTAAATGTTCTGGATTATCAAATGAGCATGGAGAAGTATATAAAAATAAGTTCTCTATTTTAGTCAAGTCTTAAAAGATTTATAAAAGTAGATACGAGAATGTACTAATATTAGTGGGTGCTATGTCAAGTACAGACTTGTGCTCCCCAAAATTACCTTAGCAAGCGTTTCATATTGACCAAAGGACTAAAAGCGTATCTAACTTTTCAGGTGACTTTTCAGAATAAGCTGTCATATGTGTGTACATGAGGAATAACACTATTTATCAGCATTATCTGTTTATGTTTATGGCATTATTTAGCAATTTCCCCTCTGCCTGCTCTACCTATAATTCTCAGGTGTCTCTGAGCTACTGGGCGGAGCCTAACGGCTATCATGTCATCTACAAACTGCACACAAAGAAGAGGAGAATCATGCTCTACTTTCTCTCTCTGCCATATATATATATGTTTAGCTGAGTATCCAGCACTGTGGTGACATAGAAATCTTACCAGCAGTCTGTGTCTTTTTCACTCTGCTCCTGCTCCCCCTCCCCTCTCCATAGATTTGCATGGGCAGCATTTCTGTGTCTGACTCACTCTGCTCCTGCTTCCTCCACCTGCTCACCCCTCCCATCTCCATAGACTTCTATTGTCAGGCAGTGAAGAGGAACACCACCATCTTCTGCTGCCCGTCAATTCTGCTGTGTAACCAGGGACAAACTTGGCTTGACAACAGGGGGTGGACAGCAGATAGCAGGAAGTGCTAGGTCCTAACACTGTTCACTGTCAGGACATTGTATGCGCGGTGCACATAAATCAGAACCCAGCATTATGCCCAGAGCTGGAGAGGACCCAATTCATGAGCGAGGAGTGTAAGTATATAGCTGATGTCTACTAAGGTTTTAAGTAGACTTTTTTAAGCCTCTCGTGGGATACTGTCTGTTGAGTCACTATCTAATCCTATCATGTGTGACACTGTCTGTTGACGCTCTGTATCTAAGCCTCTCATGTTGGATACTGTCTGCTCTGTTGTGCATGTAATCCTATAATGTGTGGTACTGTCTGCTAAACCATGTATCTAAGCCTATAATGTGTGATAAGGTGTGCTGAGTCGTGTATCTAAGACTATCATGTGTGATATGTAATCCTATTTAGTGGCATAGCTATAGAGGTGAAAAATACCATAAACAGATAATATAATGACCAGAAATAGGATTATTCCTCATGTGCACACACATGACAGCATATTCTGAAAAGACACCTGAAACGACAGTTTTGCCTTAAAGGGAAGGTGTCATTAATTTTTTTTTTATTTATCATATTGCTTTTAATATGATATTAACATAAATGTTATTTATTTGTGTTCTCATGTTCTACTTTTTACTTTGTTCTTATTTTTACTTCTCTATGGGGGCTGCCAATTTTTTTAAATCTCTGTATGTGTCGATTAACGACACATACAGAGATGGAATACGGCACATACAACCCCATAGAGAATGCGAACGGGAGCCGTTCCATTCTCTGAAGGGCACGCCGTCTGTGTGGGAACGGCACATGCGCCCACACAGACCAAAACGAAGCTCGTTCGCAGAGCGAAATCCGGCGTCATTTTCAGGTTGCTTTACCACATTGACCATGCTGTAATTTTGGGAACTGTTCTCTCTAGTGGCCAGCACATGGAAATGTTATAAATTAGAATCTAATTTATAATATTTCCTGACTTGTGAAAAAATTAAAAAAATTAAAACAATGTGTAATCACTTAAATAATAATTGTTTAACTAAAAAAAAAAAATAATTCTTCTAGCGCCACATTCCCTTTAAAAAATTAACAGATAATGTAGGAGGTAGAGAGGATTTAGCTTGAGAATTATCAGCGAAGTAGATACTTAGCTAGAGTGCTCTTTAGAAGATATATCCAATTCAATGGGTATCAGTTGAGAATTTTCAAAGGTACGTTCACTTTTAGGGTCTATTACGGTATATTGCTTTCCATGCCTTTAGTATTGTCAATGATGATCAGTTCTGATGATTGATCATGAACCGTACAAAGTGAATCATTTAATATACCCAATTCTGGTTTTAGAGATGTCTAGAGAAGATCAAACAAGCTTAGGCCAAATGGACATGGGGCAACTTTACTACTGATAGGAGAAATGTAGAGTGATCTTATCTTATTCACTATCAAGTTCTACACAGGTTTGTGTTACTAAATACCCATTTTGAGTGCATCAGGAGAACAAATATTTCTCCTTTTAGAACTAACCACTTCATAGGCATTATTTTTTCCTTTTGGTGAATAGAAGATCTTTTATGGGTGAGTGGTGGTGTTACGACCAGTGGCTTGTGGACCCACTGGGCTACTCCACCGAAGAGACTAGGTCCAGCAGCAGGCAGTAGTGGGTAGTTGGATACAGGCTGGTAGTGGATAATTGGACACAAGCTGATAACAGAGAGCTGGATACAGGCTGGTAGCTGGAAACAGGCAGGTAGCAGGTAGATGGACACTGCTAAGTGTTTGTTGTGCTAAGCCCAGTAACCCCACGGAGTCCCATGGTCCCATAATGTTGGGACCACAGCAAGAGCTAAGAAAACAGAAGGAGGCAGGAACAGGGACGTTTCTAAAGCAAATACCCCAAAGCAGGGGAAAATTGTGTGCAAAACGAAACACCTCAATGATGCTGAGGGTGATGTAAGAGCTAGGGGCGGGGCTCCTGTGACAGAGTTAAAGTTATTTCCCAGGGGAGAGCCCTGCCCCGATCACCCGATAAAGGGGGGACCAATGTGAGCGTTAAAAACAGAAGCATGAAACATGTACAGTACAGGGGATTGCCTTCCCTACCTTTAAATAGTGCATCCGGCCCAACCGTGCAGGCAGGTTTCATGACTAGGGTGGCGGAGGATATGGATTGTATGATTGTGGAGTGTGGTGAGGGGGGAGTTGCTGAACAAACAGCATTAATGGGGGAGTTCAGCGGTAAGTGGTGGTGGGTTGAGTGGGGGATCCAGTTACCTCCCTTCCCCCGCTTTCGTGGCTCCAGGTACAAGGAGCTTTGCCAGTGTGACTACAGCATTCTCTTTGTCTCCGGGCCTCAGGGATGGCGCTTTGCAATGGCATCTCTTGGAGGCTCTAAAGAAGGGGGAGAGGTCAATCGTCGTAGAGGGTAGAGAGGTGGACCTGTTTTCTGGATAGAAAATCATGGTTTAGAGGCCTTCCCGAGAAAAGAGGGGAAACGGTATGGTCCCTCCCAACAGTTGGGCAGGGGGTATGCATGAATGTGGCCCGTCTTAGGTGGAGGGGTGAGGAAGCATGCACATCAAGATCTAGGGTTGTGGAGCTGCTACTTAAGATGGGGTTCAGAGAAAATAATATCTATGCCCTGATTCATGCCTACGGTACCCCCGAGTTCGATGTCAGCTTTGTTCGCCTGGAGGGGCTTGAGGTCTTCTGGGGGATCTTTGAGCTGACAAAGAACGAGCCTGGCTGGAAAGGGTTTTCCATCCAGACTGTGACCCACCAAAATGAGGTAAAGAAGGTGACGGTGATGACCCGAAATGAGTCACTTTCTTGCTATTGCATCACGACTTAGCTCGGGCATTTTGGTGAGGTCATGGAGATGCCCAAAAAGAACCGGGACGAGTATGGCATTTGGTCAGGGGCCTGGACGTTTTTGGTAAAGCCTAAACGTTCAGCTCACTCAGTTTCCCCCATCCCTTCCTCGGCTTTTCTAGGAAGGGATCGCATCCTGGCTTTCTACCAGGGACAGCCGAGGCTCTGCTACAGGTGCGGCGACCCAACACACTTTATTGCGAACTGCAGAGTACAGAAATGTGTGTTGTGTGAAGAAGTTGGTCATCTCTCCGCATCCTGTTCAGAGATTCGCTGTCATCTGTGTGGTGACCTCGGTTACTCCTTTAGCTGTTGTCCTCGGTCATTTGCTAATGCTGTGACCGCTGCCGGTGGAAGTAAGCCGTGAGGCTGACTCTGCCGGGGAGGGAACTAGCAGTGGTAGGAGACCAGGGGGGTCAGTGTGGACAAGCAAAACACCAGCACAGCTACGAAGATTGGAGAGACGGAGATTGTTCAGGGAGCAGGTTAACGCTCAGGGAACTTGAGCAAACCATGGCCCTGTTCAGGTAGCTCCTGAGACCCCGGGGGACAGTGAGCTAGAGGAGGAGGTCAGGAGATTGGAGGGAGAGGTGGACACTCCCTCGGAGTCCTCCCATCACGAAAGTATTAATGAGGGCAGTAGAGAGTGGCTAGAATAAAAGTAAAAACTGAGGAATAAACTTAGGAGGTTGAAAAATCCCCCCCCCCCCCCCCCCCCCCGATTTAAATGCCTGAGGAAGGGAAAGCCAGCTCACCTCTGGTTGGTTGGTCTGTCTGGCTGGTTCAGGACCCTTGAGGACATCTGTTTTTCCTCTTAAGAGGAGGAAGGTGGGGGTTTCAGGAGCAAGGGGGAAGACGGTCAAGGGGTCTTTGAGGAGCGCTGAGTCTCCTCCCCATGGGGATGTTAGGTCCTCAGGGAGAAGCTGGCCAGGAGAATGGAGACAAAAAGGATCGGGGGACAGGGAAAAGAAAAAGGTAGTCTAATTCAATCACCATCTAAGTCAATAAATGTCGCCAGCATTAAGTTGGATGCGGCTAGATTTATGGCCTTTGATTTTCTCAACCGGGTTGAAGCTGACATTTTATTTTTGCAAGAGACCCAGCTGTCACATTTGGCAGCCACATTTAAGGCAAAAAGGGAGTGGAGATTTGGGCCCCCATATTGGTCTATTGCGGCTGAGCCATATAGTGGGGCGGTGGTCCTTTTTTCCGCTCCAGTAGAATTCAGACGGGTGATTGACTTAGAAACGGGGAGATGCTTGATTCTTGACATCCTCATGAAGGGACAGGAGCCTCGATTGATAAACATCTATGGTCCCCAAAGTAAGTAGGACAGGAAGTGTCTCTTTATGAGGATCAAGCCATATCTTTTTTTTTGTTTTGGAGGGGACTTTAATACTGTTATGAGATCCCGAGATAGAGGAGGTCTCAAAGACGGGCTGGCTTATCATATCGTCACGCTTAATAGTATAGCTAGTGATGCTTGCCTGGAGGATGTCCACATTAGGCACTGCCCAAGTCACAATGGCTTCACCTATAGAGGTAGCTGCAGGTCTAGGATAGATAGTTTTTTTTTTTGTTTTTTTTTAAAGGAGGAGGATATCTCTTCAGCAGTTTCCGTTGTTGAGGTAGAGTTCTCTGACCATTTCTTTTTCTTTGAATGTTGCAGAGACCCCTCAGATAGAAAGGGGTTATTGGAAGCTCAATTCGTCTCTCCTGGATGAAGCTGAGATAAGACAATCCTTTGAGGATTTTCTACAGTGGCTTTCCTGGCTGAAACCATTCCTGAGCCAGGGTTAGACCCCTCTGTGGATGTTTTAACAGAGCCAATTGAGGAAGAGGTGTTAGGCTGGCGATTGACGTGCTTGCCCTAAAAAAATCACAAGGTCAGGATGGCTTAATATCCGAGGGTTATAAGACCTTCAAGGAGAGTTTGAGTCCTCTCTTGACCATGGTATTCAATAAATGTCTTTCCTCATGCCTAGGTCAATAAGCAGGTTAGCCTTGATTATTATGTCAAAGGGTGAGGATCTGGCACATATTGAGAATTGGCAACCCATAGCACTTCTCAATACAGACAGGAAAAATTTGGCAAAGATATTGTTTAACCCAACCGGTTCAGTCCAGTTTGCACCCCGACTCCTTATGGTGGCTCAGCACTGCTCTGTTCCAAGTTGCAGTAGGTTTAGTGCTGAAGTTTGTGCCTGGATATGGCAAAATTGTTTGATCGAGTTGACCACGAGTATCTCTGGTCTGTCCTCTTGAGGTATGGCTTGCCAGGGGGTTTGTTATTTGGCTTAAGACTTTATACGCAGGGGCTGAGAGTTTTCCATTTGTTAACAGTTGGTCGGGCCTCCCTTTTGAGGTTGGGTCTGGTTTTCCTCAAGGTTGTCCTCTTAGCCCCCTCCTATACGTGTTTGCAATTGACCCTTTTCTTAGGAGGGTTGATCATGGACCATTGGTTGGGGTAAGGGTCGACCAGACGGCATCGATTACCACTCTAGGGGTAGTTAACTAAATAGGGGAAGAAGCGCATCAAGCGGTAATGGAAGAAAAAACAATTAGGTGATCAGTTGCGCTAACCTGGTATTGTTGAGCTGGGAGCACAGCATTTATATGCGTGTTTCTCCAAAAGGCGCTGCAGTCTGGGTTCCGAACTGGATCGTAGTGTCCAGATGTTAATATTTAGAGAAGGTATCAGGAAAAAATATGGATTGTCCCCCTGGCACTGCTGGATTTAGTCAGTTATTTTTACCAAGAAAATCGTTCTTAAAGGGAATGTGTCGCAAATGAAACCCTTTTTTTTTTAAGTAAGTTACTTATTTCTATTATATTTTTACGTTTTTTGCTGTATTTTTTTTTTCTTCCACATGGTGGAAAGTATTAAAAATCAAATAATAATTTGACATGTTTTCCTATGTTGGCCACCAGAGAGAGCACTTCCCAGAATTACAGCAAGGGGAATAAGGCAAAGCAACCTGACTCACAGCTGCTGTAAATGTGGGAGGGAATCTCACCCCCCCCCCCGCCTCTCCTACAAGCCAGGAAAAGGCTGGCAGAAGCTATAGGACACACCAAAAGGCTAAAGGTATGTTCACACGCTTACTAAACAAAGGGAAAACAGCTCCTGATTTTCAGCCATTTTTTAATCAAACTCTCGTTTTTGGAATCGTTTTTTACGGGCGTTTTTGGAGCTGTTTTTCTATAGAGTCAATGAAAAACGGCTCCAAAAACGTCCCAAGTAGTGATATGCACATCTTTTTGGCGGGTGTCTTTTTACATGCTGTTTTTGGAAAACGGCCGTGTAAAAAACACCCTGTCGGAACCGAAAGCCGTATTTCCCATTGAAACCAATGGGCAGATGTTTGTAGGTGTTCTGCTTCCGATTTTTCAGCCGTTTTTCGCGACATTTACAACTTAGAATTATGAAAGTGAAGTGAACTACACAGACACACACTCAGCTCTACTACACAGCGTACTACACAGACACACACACACTCAGCTCTACTACATCTGACACAAAGTCAGCACTACTACATACATACAGTCAGCACTGCTACATACACACACTCAGCGTTAATACACAGACACACACTCAGCTCTACTACATCTGACAGACAGTCAGCACTGCTACATACATACACTCAGCGTTACTACACAGACACACACACACTCAGCTCTACTACATCTGACACAAAGTCAGCACTGCTACATACATACATACAGTCAGCACTGCTACATACACACACTTAGCATTAATACACAGACACACACTCAGCTCTAATACATCTGACACACAGTCAGCATTACTACATACATACATACATACACTCAGCGTTACTACACAGACACACACACACTCAGCTCTACTACATCTGACACAGTCAGTACTGCTACATACATACAGTCAGCACTGCTACATACACACACAGCGTTAATACACAGACACACACACACAGCATTACTACACACACTCATCGTTACTATACAGACACACACACACACTCAGCGTTACTACACACACACACACACACACACACACACACACATGCAGCTCTACTACATCTGCTACATACAGACACTGGCAGGGATTTTACAAGGAACACAAAGAAGCACCAGCCCTTAGAAGATCAGAACAAGCACAATATGTTATCAGCAAGAGCTGCACTGATAATAAATCGGCAGGGGGTAACAGACTCCACGGCTGCACTGCAGGTATCGTCAGCAGAATACAAGGGCTGTTTATGTCAGCTTGTAGTCTGCAATGCAATGCATGGGTGGCCCGTCGGGGGTCATGAGAGCGGGGGTCTGTGAGAGAAAGAGAGGGACAGATAGACACACACCTTACCTGCAGTGTAGTTGGTCTTCATAATGCTGCCTGCTTGCCTGCTATCTCCCTACAAACTGGCTTCTCTGCTGTGTGACTCTGACCTGCGTCTGCGCAGTACAGAGCCAGATAGCAGAGGCAATGGTCGGCTGACATTCATTGTGCCCTATGCCCTGTAGCTGCCGTATTGCAGCTCTGTATGTGTCGTTAATCGACACATACAGAGATGAAAAAAAAATGGCAGCCCCCATAGAGAAGTAAAAGTATGAATACATTAAAAAGTAGAAAGTGACAACACAAATAAATACAATTGTTGTTTACATTATATTAACCCCTTTAGGACACAGCCTGTTTTGGCCTTCAGGACACAGCCTATTTTTTCAAATCTGACATGTGTCACTTTATGTGGTAATAACTCCGGAATGCTTTTACCTATCCAAGCGATTCTGAGATTGTTTTCTCGTGACATATTGTACTTTATGTTAGTGAAAAAATTTGGTCGATAAATTCAATATTTATTTGTGAAAAACTTCAAATTTTAGCAAAAATTTGCAAAAATTTGCATTTTTCTAAACTTAAATGTATTTGCTTGTGAAACAGATAGTAATACCACACAAAATAGTTACTAGTTACCATTTCCTATATGTCTACTTTATGTTTGCATCATTTTTTTTCACGTACTTTTATTTTTCGAGGACGTTACGAGGCTTAGAACTTTAGCAGCAATTTCTCATATTTTCAATAAAATTTCAAAAGGCTATTTTTTCAGGGACCAGTTCAGTTCTGAAGTTGCTTTGAGGGCCTTATATATTAGAAAGTCCCCATAAATCACCCCATTTTGAAAACTGTACCCCTCAAGGTATTCAAAACCACATTCAGAAAATATTTTAACCCTTTAGGCGTTTCACAGGAATTAAGGCAAAGTAGAGGTGAAATTTACAAATTTCATTTTTTTTGCCGAAATTCATTTGTAATAAAAAAAAATCTGTAACACAGAAGGTTTTACCAGAGAAACGCAACTCAATATTTATTGCCCAGATTCTGCAGATTTTAGAAATATCCAACATGTGGCCCTAGTATGGTAATGGACTGAAACACAGGCTTCAGAAGCAAAGGAGCACCTAGTGGATTTCGGGGCCTCCTTTTTTTAGGAATATATTTTAGGCACCATGTCAGGTTTGAGGAGGTCTTGTGGTACCTAAACAGCCGAAACCCCCCCAAAGTGACCCCATTTTGGAAACTACACCCCTCAAGGCATTTTTCTAGGGGTATAGTTAGCATTTTGACCCCACAGTTTTTTTGCAGACTTTAGTGGAATTAGTCTGTGAAGATGAAAATCACCTATTTTTCTGTGGAAACATAGAATTTTTTCATTTTTACAAGGAATAAAGGAGAAAAAGCCACCCAACATTTGTAAAGCAATTTCTCCCGATTACGGCAATACCCCATATGTGGTCGTAAACTGATGTTTGGACCCACAGCAGGGCTCAGAAGGGAGGGAGCGCCTTTTGGATTTTTTGAAGCAGATTTTGCTGGATTGGTTTTCAGTGCCATGTCGGGTTTGCAACGCCCCGGAGGGACCAAAACAGTGGAAACCCCCCAAAAGTCACCCTATTTTGGAATCTACACCCCTCAAGGAATTTTTCTAGGGGTATAGTGAGCATTTTGGCCCCTCAGGATCTTTTTTAGAGCTAGGGTGACCAAAAAACAGCGATTTTGGCGCTTTAAATTCTTTATTTATTACAGCGTTCACCGTGCGCAATAAATTACGTTTTAATTTATTCTGCCGGTCGGTACGATTACGCCGATACCATATGTGTATAGTTTTTTTTAAGTTTTGCAGCGTTTGCACAATAAAATGAAGTTTCTATAAAATAATTTATTTTCTGGGACACGCTATTCTGAGCCGTAACTTTTTTATTTTTTCGTCAAAAAAGCTGTGGGAGGTCTTGTTTTTTGCGGGACGGGTTGTAGTTTTCATTGGTACCATTTTGGGGTAAATGCAACTTTTTGATCACTTTTTATTCTATATCTTGGGAGGGGTGGTGACCAAAAAATAGCGATGCTGACCGTTTTCAGTTTATTTTGTTTGCGGCGTTCACCGTGCGGAAAAATTAACATTATAGTTTCATAGATTGGGTCGTTACGAACGCGGCGATACCAAATATGTGTACTTTTTTTTAACGTTTTCATTTTTTCCCTATAATAAATGACTTATTATAGGAAAACAAAACCTTTTATTTTTACACTTTTATAAAACATTTTTATTAACTTTTTTTTACTTTTTACACTTTATATTTTTGTTTATTAACTTTTTTTTTTACTTTTTACACTTTCTTTTTTTGACCTGCAGCTCTGATCGCTGCTAGAATACATTATACTACCTAGGTAGTGTAATGTATTCCAACTGTCAGTGTGACGTCACAGTCACTCTGACAGTTGGTCTACGAGGATCAGCAGAGGCTGATCCTCATAGGCTGACATACATGGCAGACCTGGGGGCCGTTGTCTGGCCCCCAGGTGCCATCACAAGCATCAGAAGCCCCCACGATTGCATGGGGGCTGCTGATGCGCTACAAACCCGCTACATGCGGAGATCGCAATCGAGCCCCGCATGTAACGGGTTAATTGCCGAAATCAGCGGCGATGAGCCGCTGATCGGCAACACTAGAGAGTGTCAGCTGTCGGGGACAGCTGATCTCCAAGTTCCCGATGCACACTGTCGCCGACAGTGTGCATCGGGAACGGCACAGTGACTTTCTGTCACTCTGACAGGAAGCCTATCAGGACCAGCCGAAGGTTGGTCCTGATGGGCTTCTGTCCATGGCAGACCCGGAAGCCATTGTTTGGCTTCCGTTTGCCATACTAACTATCGGCAGACCCCGCGATTTCGGACGGGGGTCTGCCGATATGTTAGAAACCCCTAAAATTCGGCGATTGCACCCGATCGCCGAATTTAAGGGGTTAATGCGCCGAAATCAGCGGCAAAGGACCGCTGGCCGGCAAGAGGGGAGTGTCAGCTGTCGGCGACAGCTGACCTCCTGGTTCCCGGTGCACACTGTCGCCGACAGTGTGCACCGGGATTAACTCAGTAACTGTACGTCCTCGTGCGGGAAGTAACTTCCTGCAACGACGTACAGTTACGTCCTGGTGCGGATAGGGGTTAAAAGCAATATAATAATAATAATTTTAAAAAAATCATGATACCTTCCCTTTAAGTAATACATTTTCATAAAATTTATTGTATAAGTATGTGACACGTTTCAAACCCGGACCGGCTTCTTCATCAGGCAAAATACAAACTTTTGCTTGATGAATAAGCCGATCCGGCTTTAAATGCGTCGCATACTTATACAATAAATTTTATGAAAATACACTACTTAAAGAGGCTCTGTCACGAGATTATCAAATCCCTATCTCCTATTGCATGTGATCGGCGCTGCAATGTAGAGAACAGTAAAGTTTTTTTGTTTTTTTTAAACGATCATTTTTGGCCAAGTTATGATTTATATATGAAGGATAGAAGCTGACGTGAAGGAACTCTTCAGGCTGTTGAATGCGGACTCTGCCTCGGGAGTCCACACCTTGAAGTTCATAACCTTCTTAGTAAGGTTAGAGATGGGAGAAGTCAGTGAGGAGAAGTGCAGAATAAACTGCCTGTAAAAGTTAGCAAATCCCAGAAAGCGCTGTATGGCCCTCAAGCCTTGAGGACGTGGCCACTCCAGGACAGACTTTACCTTCTCAGGGTCCATCTCGAGACCTCGCTTCGAAATGATGTAGCCCAGAAAGGGTAGAGCATCCTTGTCAAATATGCACTTCTCCAACTTGGCGTACAGATGATTCTCCTTTAACCGCAGCAGAACCTGACGGACATGTTTCTGGTGCATCATAGGGTCTGGGGAGAAAATTAAGATGTCATCAAGGTAGACTACAACACAAACATAGAGGAGGTCACGGAAAATGTCATTCACAAATTCCTGGAAGACCGCGGGAGCATTACACATGCCGAAGGGCATTACCAGATACTCATAGTGTCCATCACGGGTGTTAAATGCAGTCTTCCATTCATCGCCCTGGCGAATCCGGATTAGGTTGTAAGCCCCACGCAGGTCTAGTTTAGAAAAAATCTTTGCACTACGTATACGGTCAAACAGTTCGGAGAACAGTGGCAACGGACATTTATTCTTCACCGTGATCTGGTTAAGACCACGGTAGTCGATGCAAGGACAAAGAGAACCATCTTTCTTTTTGACGAAGAAGAACCTGGCTCCTGCCGGGGAGGAGGACTTTCGTATGAAGCCCCTCTCTAAGTTCTCTTTTACATAGGAAGACATGGACAGAGTCTCTGGCAAGGAGAGAGGATATACCATTCCACGGGGAAGGGATGCACCAGGTATCAGTTCAATAGGGCAGTCATATGCCTGATATGGAGGCAATGTCTCCGCCTCCCTCTTGCTGAAGATGTCCAAAAAGGCAGCATAATGACCCGGCCATCCTGCCAATGACCGAGGCAGCGAAGACTGAGACTAACGAATCCTCACCAGGCAACAACCTTGACACTCAGGACCCCACTGAAGAACCTCTCCAGAATTCCAGTCCGGAACTGGAGCATGCAGACGGAGCCAAGGCAGGCCCAGCAACACAGGGTTAACAGCTTTAGGCAGGACATAAAAAGGTAGAAGTTCAGAGTGAAGAGCTCCCACTTGGAGCCTCAGCGGCTTGGTCACCGCTAAAACAGGGTCTGGCAGAGGTAGTCCATTTACTGAAGCAACTGTCAACAGGCTCTCCAGGGGGACGGTGGGCAATTGTAGAAGGTCCACCAGATCTTTGCGGATAAAATTAGCAGCGGAACCAGAGTCCAAATACGCAGAGACCTGATGCGTTCTCTCGCCGGACACTATAGTCACGGGTAGGGACAATTTAGACGGAAGCACTTCTTTGCCTAAGGTCGTCACTCGAAGCAAATCTAGGTTTTGGGACTTTTGGGGGCACAGGCGCACCAGATGGCCCTCGAGGCCGCAATAAAGACAGAGTCCAGCTGTGAGTCTGCGTTGTCTCTCTTGGGTAGATAACTTACACTGATCCGTAGTTACCGATCTCTTAGGAGGATCGACATCTGAGGACAGCAGGGTTTGCTGCAACGTAGGGGCCAGACTAGTAAGGGCTCCCTCCCGTTGAACCTCTTGGAGGCGTTCACGGATCCGTATATCGATCCGGGCAGACAGAAGGATGAGGTCATCCAGGGTAGACGGCAGATTCCAAGCGGCAAGCTCGTCTTTAATTCCGGAAGATAGTCCGTGCCAGAATGCAGCCACCAGAGCCTCATTGTTCCATGCGAGCTCTCCCGCCAGGGTGCGGAAGTGGATGGAGTACTCACTCACGGAGGTGTCTCCTTGGCGCAGGTCAATCAAAGAAGCCGCTGCAGATGAGACCATTCCAGGCTCCTCAAACACCATGCGAAAAGTCCGGAGGAAGGCAGGGAAGTCACGGGTCTCTGATCCTTGTCTCTCCCAGATAGGGTTCACCCATGCAAGAGCCTTTCCGGTGAGGAGGGAAATTATGAAAGCGACCCTGGCACCATCAGACGAAAATGTCCTAGCATACAAGCTGAAGTGGATCTGGCATTGATTAAGAAAACCACGACAGGTACTTGCATCTCCGTCATAGCGATCAGGAAGTGGCAAAGAAATGCGTGGGTCAATACTGCCAAGAGGTGTAGACTGAGGATCCACATTGCCAGGAGGTGTAGTAGGAGGAACAGCAGCTTGTGCCTCCTGCCGACGTGCAAGAATGTTCAAAGCTTGGATGAGTTGGTCTTGTCGGGACCGTAGGTCCAGCATATCAGCTCGCAACCTCCTGTGTCGTCGTCATAGTCTTGAACCGGCCAGCGGGTCCATGGCCTGAGCGTCCTGTCATGAAGGGTCTGTGGACCCACTGGGGATTCCGCCTTGGCGGTAGTGCAGCTGGCCAACAGGGCGCATGTCACAGTCTATGGTATATAGGGTACCTGTGGCAGCACAGACAGTAGCTTGGCAGGAACTAGGCAGCGGGTGGACGTCAGGCATGGAGAAGCAGGCAAGCGTTAGGTATCCAGCACAGCACCATTATAGCAAGCACGGCACTAGATCGGGATACAGGTACAGGAACGGGAACAGGAACACTGGTAGCAGAAAACATTAGGGGACCAATTTGCATAGACAGACTAAGGGATACACAACAACGCTCAGGCATAGAACTAGGGGGCTGGACCCCTCTTATAATCCAAGGTACTCACGGGTCAAAGTTCGTCCATCCGGTCCGGTGCACGCGCTGCCCCTTTAAGAGCGGGCACGAGCGTGCGCGCGCACCCTACGGTATCCGGCAGAGGTGATTAGACGTGAGCACTGGCGTCTCCTGATGAGGCTGAGGCCAGCGCTTGCCGACTCGTGACTGCGGCTGTCGGGAAGGTTGGAGCTGACAGCCCGCAGCCACGGACATTACAGTGCCACACAGCCCCCTGTAGATAGTGCCACACAGTCCATTGTAGGTAGTTCCACACAGCCCCTTGTAGGTAGTGCCACACAGCCCCGTGTAGGTAGTGCCACACAGCCCCCTGTAGGTTAGAGCCACACAGCCCACTGTAGGTAGTTCCACACAGCCCCTTGTAGGTAGTGCCACTCAGCCCTCTGTAGGTAGTGCCCCACAGCCCCCTTGTAGGTAGTGACACACAGCAACCTGTAGGTAGTGCCACATAGCCCCTTGTAGTTAGTGACACACAGCCCCCTTGTAGGTAGTGCAACACAGCCACCTTGTAGGTAGTGCCACACAGCCCACAGCCCCCTTATAGATAGCACCAGCCCCCTTTTCTGTAGATAACGCCACTGTAGCTCCCTGAAGGAGTGGAACCCCCCTGTACCCGGGGATTCCGCTTCTGGAGCGCTCCGCTTGATGTCTCTGTCCATATATGGACAGTGACATAAGGGGCAACTCCTGAAGCAAATTGCCGATGCTGTGGCCGGCGATTCCACTCCAGGAGGAGCCCCTGTCGTCTGTGTCTATTTATAAGCAGTGACGTCACTGTCTTCTCCTGGAGTGGAATCCCCGGTCACAGCGTCTGGGTTTCCACTCCAGGAGAAGCCCCTGACATCTCCGTCCAGGAGCAGAATACCCGGCCACACGGGGATTCCGCTCATTCAGGGTGCTACAGTGGCGCTAGTAGATAGCAGAGCAGGAAGATACCTCTGCGGCTGCTAGTGGCGCCACTGGCCATTGGGGAGCCCTCATGTCCAGTGTCGCCACTAGCAGCCGCTATGGCTACTACAGCGGTAGCGACGCCACTGATTGAAGAAGCACCTGGGTGCAAAGGCGGCTGCTGACTCACCGGGCCCGGATGCTTCTGAAGCAAGCAGGGGAAGGGAGCCAGCGCAGCGCCCCTGTCCACCTGCTGGAGTGATGCGCCCTGTTTAAGAAAAATTCTTGCCATCGAATTTGGCAATAGGGATTATCCTACTTTAAATTGGAAGAGCAGGCTTAAGATCGCCACTCAGAAGGTGGGCCAGTGGAAGGGTTGGTCCTTAACCCACAGGGAAAGGGTCAACTTGATTAAAACATACCTGATTCCTATTTTGAGTTATGTAGGCAGTCTCTGTATCTTGCCAAAATCTCTCTGGACCAGGGTCTTAACCTAGTTAATGGAGAGGTTACTTACGTACAAGGAGGCTAGAGGGGTTGTATATGGTCAGCCCCGTGGTATTCCTGGTGAATACCTTTGTTAAGATAAATCTTGCAAACCTCTGGCAAGAGAGGGCTCTTTTGTGGTTAGTCTCCTGTAAGGGATGGATTCAGCCTTTCCTCCAGGAATGGGAGAGAGGAGGGCAAGTAAACCACACAGACTTCACCCGGCTTATGTTACCCTGGCTCTGCAGGTCAGCCGCCGGTGGAGTGAGGGGGTATGGGATATAAGGACCCTGTCAAAGAAACTTCTTGACAAGAGGGTCCTTTTGACCCACTTCCAAAAACCACTGGTGCTCAGGGATTGCCCAAGCAGGGTCCTAGAAGTTGGTTTGGGCCTATTAAACAGCAAAAGGATTCCTGTGAAGTTTTGGGACTTCGCTTGACGTTGCTTACATGGGAAGCTGCTCTATTTTAGGGGTAATCTGAAGTATAGGAACTTTGAGAAAAGAGGTTGTCCTTGGGAGGAGTGTTGCAACAGGGCTGGAAAGCACAGAGCACTTCCTGCTTCAGTGCCACTTCAACACAGAGGTCTACAGTAGGGTGGGTGCTTCCATTGGTTGGTCGGGGCTGGCTGACCTTTCCTATTCAGAGTGGGCCTATGGATCATTCAAAGGCCTTGGTGGGAGGAACCAGTGCACTCTAGTTAGTGTAGTGGTTAGGTTCTTCACTTGGAACGCACATTGTTTAGCATTGACACATCAGAAAATCCTCCCTTTAGATAAAGTATCGAGGGGACCCCGTGAAGGTGCGCACCTTGGATTTTGAGAGACTAGGTGCCAGCAGGGCAGGGGTCTTGTTTTTCAGGTGCACTAGTTCTCTCGGCTCCCTTCCCTGCGTGGGTCTAATGCTAACACCTTAGACTTTTTGTTTGGATGAGTAATTTGGTATATGGCTTGTAGGAACTGAACTTGGACCTTATGGTTTGATTAAAAGATTTGGTTAACTTGTAAGCCAAGCCAAAGCTGGTTCACCTTCTCTCGTTAAGGATCGAAGGTGAGTAAGCTGAGGGCCTTAGTAGTTACATAGTTACATAGTTACATATAGTTACATAGTTAGTACGGCTGAAAAAAGACACATGTCCATCAAGTTCAACCAAGGGAAGGGAAAAGGGAAGGAAAAATTTCTACACATAGGAGCTAATATTTTTTTGTTCTAGGAAATTATCTAACCCTTTTTTAAAGCCATCTACTGTCCCTGCTGTGACCAGCTCCTGCGGTAGACTATTCCATAGATTCACAGTTCTCACTGTAAAGAAGCCTTGTCGCCTCTGCAGCGTGAACCTTTTTTTCTCCAGACGGAGGGAGTGCCCCCTTGTTTTTTGAGGGGGTTTTACAAGGAACAGGATTTGACCATATTTTTTGTATGTGCCATTAATATATTTATATAAGTTAATCATGTCCCCCCTTAGTCGTCTTTTTTCAAGGCTAAATAGGTTTAATTCTTTCAATCTTTCCTCATAACTTAAATTCTCCATGCCCCTAATTAGCTTCGTTGCTCTTCTTTGTATTTTTTCCAACTCCAGGGCATCCTTTCTATGAACTGGAGCCCAGAACTGGACTGCATATTCTAGATGAGGCCTCACTAATGCTTTGTAAAGTGGCAATATTACATCCCTGTCCCGCGAGTCCATGCCTCTTTTAATACACGACAATATCCTGCTGGCCTTTGAAGCAGCTGATTGACACTGCATGCTGTTATTGAGTTTATGATTTACAAGTACACCCAGATCCTTCTCAACAAGTGAATCCGCCAGTGTAGCTCCCCCTAGGACATATGATGCATGCAGGTTGTTGGTACCCAGATGCATAACTTTACATTTATCTACATTAAACTTCATCTGCCAAGTGGACGCCCAAACACTTAGTTTGTTTAAATCTGCCTGTAATTCATGAACATCTTCCATAGTCTGAACTATATTGCATAGCTTGGTGTCATCTGCAAAAATAGAAATAGTGCTATTAATCCCATCCTCTATATCATTAATAAATAAGTTGAATAGTAGGGGTCCCAGCACTGAACCCTGGGGTACACCACTTATAACCGGTGACCATTCAGAGTAGGAATCATTGACCACAACTCTCTGGATACGGTCCTTGAGCCAATTCTCAATCCAATTACAAACTATATTTTCTAAACCTATAGTCCGTAATTTACCCATTAGGCGTCTATGGGGGACAGTGTCAAATGCCTTTGCAAAGTCCAAAAACACTAAATCCACAGCGGCCCCTCTGTCTAGACTTCTGCTCACCTCTTCATAAAAACAGATTAGGTTAGTTTGACAACTTCTGTCCTTAGTAAAACCGTGCTGGCTGTCACTTATAATGCTATTTATTGTCACATAATCCTGTATATAGTCCCTCAATAGCCCCTCAAACATTTTCCCCACGATGGATGTTAAGCTTACTGGTCTATAATTACCCGGGGAAGACCTAGAGCCCTTTTTGAAAATAGGCACCACATTTGCCCTGCGCCAGTCCCTTGGCACTATACCAGTCACTAGAGATTCTCTGAATATTATGAAAAGGGGGACAGAAATAACTGGACTAAGCTCTTTAAGAACTCTAGGGTGTAACCCATCTGGTCCCGGGGCCTTGTGCACATTTATTTTATTTAATTTAGCTTGGACCATCTCTACATTCATCCAATTCAGTATATCAACTGATATATTAACAGCACTGGCACCGGCTACATCAGCTGCTCCTTCTTCAGTTGTATATACAGAGCTAAAGAACCCATTTAGTAACTCTGCCTTCTCTTGATCCCCTGTGATCAACTCCCCATTACCATTATCTAGGGGTCCCACATGTTCAGACCTGGGCTTTTTTGAATTTATATGCTTGAAGAATTTTTTGGGATTTTTTTTACTATCCTTGGCCACCTGCCTTTCATTTTGTATTTTTGCTAATTTTATTACATTTTTACAGATTTTATTAAGCTCCTTATATTTTACAAAGGCTACAGCTGTACCCTCAGATTTGTATTTTTTAAATGCCCTTTTTTTGTCATGTATTGCCCCTTTCACAGAATGTGTAAGCCATGTGGGGTTTAATTTGAGTCGTTTATACTTGTTACCTGTAGGAATAAATTTTGCACTATAATAACTCAAAGTAGATTTGAAAATCTCCCATTTATCATTTGTTCCATTATTTGACATTAGTTCTTCCCAGTCTATATCCTGAATTGCAGCCCTCATCCTGGGGAAATTGGCTTTCTTAAAATTAAATGTTTTTGCCCTCCCAGCCTGTGTTTGTTTTTTACAGTATAGGTAAAATGTAACTATATTATGATCACTGTTACCGAGGTTTTCACGAACATTGACATTCCCAACAAGATCTGCATTATTAGAAATGACCAGATCCAACAGAGCTTCACCTCTAGTCGGGTCTTCCACAAACTGGCCCATAAAATTTTCCTGCAACAGGTTGAGGAAATGTCTCCCCTTTGCAGTTGAAGCCGAACCATGACACCAATTAATATCCCGGAAATTAAAATCTCCCATTATCACTACAGAACCCGCCTGTGCAGCCCGCTCCATCTGTTTATATAGCTGAACTTCCATCTCCTCAGTTATATTGGGGGGTCTATAGATTACACCAAAAGTAATTTTTTCAGTGATTACCTCCCTTTCTAGTTCCACCCACAAGGTTTCATTCTCCTCACAGTATTCACCCACTATTGTCTCTTTCACACTCGCCTTCATATCACTTCTCACATACAGACATACACCACCACCTTTCCTATTTGTCCTGTCTTTCCGAAAAAGCTGTTAATAAGTGTTCTGTATTTTATATAGATAAGGGGTGGGTTGTCGAACGCGGGGGGGGGGGGGCTGGAAAAAGATAAGGGAGTATATATAGGGATGTTTTTTTTCTTGTTTTTTTTTTTCTTCCCTTGGCTAGGTTGATCCAGTGAAAAGACAATTTGTGGACATTCAAACTTGGACTGTGGCTTTTGGACCTGGTTTATGGACCTTGTTTACAAACTTTTATTATTGGGTGATGGGGTGATTGTGTGGAGGGTGAGTTGGGTTATTTAGGTAGGTATAATTAAAAAAAAAAATACTATTGATCGATGTATATAGTTACTGTTTGTGTTTTCAATGTCATTATTTCTGTGTTTTTTTTTTGTGGGATTGGGTAATGCGGCTGGATTAGCTGGTAGGTTGGTTAAGGTTTGTAACAATAGGGAGGCGTGGTTATGTGTGGTTATGTATGGGTATGAATGTGGGGTAAGTGGCGGCTGGGTCGAGGTTTTGTATTTTTAATGAATTTTGGTTTGTTACAGGAGGATGACAATATTGTTATGTTATCCTACCTTATGTTATGTTTTTATTTTTAGATTAAAAAAGATTTCCAGTGAAGCAGACTAATATCTGAAAAAAGAGCTGTAAAAGATCATCTGAAGCAAAAAAAAAAACAAGAGTACAGTACTAATGGTACGGTGCCACCAGGATGGTGTTGGTATACATTAAGAGGGGATATTCATGTCTTATTTGCCTTTTAGCCACTTCCTGACCAAAAAGCTTTACCCCCTTTCCTGACCATGCCTATTTTCAAGTTTTAGCCATGTGCCAATTTAAACAAAAATGGTTCTTCTATTATTTTTTCCAGTCTACATATATTTGGTCTTGTTTTTCTCAGAACATATTGGGCTTCCATATTGTGTAAAAAAATAAGTGATATGTTTAACTTTTAAAAAAATGTAAAATGAAAAAATATTGAAAAATGTAATACATATTTGCCAACTTCTGCTGATATCAGTGTTACTAAATGTGTGCACATTTCTTACACACTGGGAGCAAGGTGGAGCTTACAACGAATTGTGCGCAAACTGGCATTTGGAGAGAAAATTTTCCAAAGCTGGTTTGCTGACACCATACGACCATTACAGATGTTGTGAAGTGCCAAAACACTGTGTACACCCCCAAAATTACTCTTTTTAGGAAATCAGACCCCAAGGTATTTATTTATAGACATATAAAACATTTTAGCCCTTTATTTTTTTCAAGACAATTCATTGACTATGGAAGAAAAATGCCAGTTTAAATTTTTCCCATCAAATATGAGAATTCAGGTCACCTTTTTTGACATCTGGTACATCTGGAGACGTTTATAGTCTATGGGCTGTCCGCAACTGGTTAAGAGCTTTACAGGATTTTGATCTTATACCAAGTAACTTTTTGATTAGACCCCTACAGTTGTAAATATTGCTACCAAAGTCAGAGAAATCAATATCATTACTAAAGATGGACTAGAATATTGGTTTTAGACCGCTTGGGCTTATTTTCTTCAAGAGGTAGATCTCCAAGAAAGTCACTTCTAGATGTTGTTGGACTTTATGGTTTAGTAGTGTAACTATGGTAGAATTTTGCAATCCCCTTTCCTAAGGACTAACACTCTCCCAGTACTCCGTTATCCCCAGAACTTACAGTAGCACCGAATTGTAAGCCAAGTGGGTCTTCTCATTAGTAAAATCAGTAAAATAAGACGTTCAGTTTGAGATTTATCAAAACTGGTGCATAAGGAAAAGTGGAGTAGTTGCCAATAGATTGTTTCTTTAATTTTAGAAATGTCCTCTGAAAAATAAGAGCTTGAACCTGATAGGTTGCTATCGGCAAATACTCCAATTTTCCTTTGTACCAGTTTGGATAAATCTCCTACTTAGGGTATGTTCACACGTAGAGTCAAAAACGTCTCAAAATACAGAGCTGTTTTCAAGGGAAAACAGCCCCTGATTTTCAGTCGTATTTTGAGCAACTCACGTTTTTCGCTGCGTTTTTCGCTGCGTTTTCGCGGGTGTTTTTTACGGCCATTTTTGGAGCTGTTTTCATTGGAGTCTATGAGAAAATGGCTCCAAAAACGTCCCAAGAAGTGTCCTGCACTTCTTTTGACGAGGCTGTAATTTTACGAGCCGTCTTTTGACAGCGACGCGTAAAATGACAGGTCGTTGGCACAGTACATCGTAAGACCCATAGAAAGTAATGGGCAGATATTTGCCGACGTATTGGAGGCGTTTTTTCAGACGTAATTCGAGGCGTAAAATGTCTCCAATACGTCTGAAAATAGGTCGTGTGAACCCAGCCTAAGTGTTCTGATATCGCTATCGGGAGCAACATTAGATGATTCAACCCTCTGAGAGTGATTACATGTTTTTAGCTTAATGATAGTAGTGTATTGTTTCACCAATTCTTCTCTTTTGCCTGTTGTAATTGATAGACACAATATGATATTTTCTCAAATCGTCTTTAACCCCTTCAGGGCACAGCCTGTTTTGGCCTTAAAGACGAAGCCGATTTTTTTTAATTCTGATATGTGTCACTTTATGTGGTAATAACTTTGGAATGCTTTTACTTATCCAAACGGTTCTGAGATTGTTTTCTCGTGACATTTTGTACTTTATGTTAATGAAAAAATTCATTATTTATTTGTGAAAAATACCAATACTTAGAGAAAATGTGCAAAAATGAGCGCTTCTCTAAATTTAAATGTATCTGCTTGCAAAACAGATAGTAATACCACACAAAATAGTTACTATTTCACATATCCTATATGTCTACTTTATGTTGGCATTGTTTTTTTGAACGTTCTTTTCTTTTCTAGGACGTTACAAGGCTTCGAACTTTAGCAGCAATTTCTCACGTATTTCAAGAAAATTTCAAAAGGCTATTTTTTCAGGGACCAGTTCAGTTGTAAAGTGGCTTTCAGGGGCTCATACAATGCAAACCCCATTAATTCACCCAATTTTAAAAACTGCACCCTCAAAGTATTCAAAACAGCATTTAGAAAGTTTCTTAACCCTTTAGGCGTTTCACAAGAATTAAAGTAATGTAGGGGTGAAATTTACAAATTTCATTTTTTTTTCAGAAATTCATATTTAATCCTCTTTTTTCTGTAACAAAGAGGGTTTTTACCAGAAAAAAGCAACTCAATATTTATTGCCCAGATTCAGCAGTTTTAGAAATATGCACATGTGGCCATAGTGTGCTTATGCACTTAAACACGGGCCTCAGAAGCAGAGCACCTAAAGGATTTTGGGGCCTTATTTTTATTAGAATATATTTTAGGCACCATGTCAGGTTTGAAGAGGTCTTGTGGGGCCAAAACAGTGGAAACACTCCCAAAAAGACACCATTTGGCAAACTACACCCTTCAAGGAATTTATCAAGGCCCGATTGTGGCAATAGCCCATATGTGGCAATAAACTGTTGCTTGGACACACGGCAGAGCTCAGAAGAGAAGGAGCACCATTTGACTTTTGGATGTAATGGCAGGGGGTAGGGAGACGGACAAGTGAGCCCTAATCTACCTGCCACTCTGTCCCTGCCTACTTGCAACGACCCGCCCTAGGCGACGGGGTACAACTGGGCGGCGGTCCCTGCGCTCAGTAAGTGCACGACAAACACGACAAACATACAAAGGAACACAAGCAAGGAAAAGGGGCCGTTGCCCACGGCAACACCGTGAGCAACCAGAGTGGTGAACGAGCCGAGTCAAGCCAGGAGTGTGCGAGGTACAAAACGAAAAGCAGAAGAGTAGTCGGTAAGCCAGGGTCTGTATGGAGTAGGATCAGAAATAGCAGGAGCTGTAGCTGGGCCAGGAAACCACAAGGAAAGAATCACAAGCACCGAGGGACAGGAAGTGCAGGCTTAAATAGACCGAGGGCGGGAGCTAGCTGAGTCTGGCCAGGTTACGATAGGCTCTCCCACTCCTAAGCCTGCCAGCCTGAATGGTGGAAGCAGAAGTCAGTCTCAGGGATGTATTCTCAGGTGCTGACTGATTAGTTCTGGGAGTTAACCCCGAAGCTGTGCCTGGCAGATCCTTTACAGTACCCCCCCTTTTATGAGGGGCCACCGGACCCTTTCTAAGTGGACCTGGCTTACTGGGGAAACGCAGGTGGAACCTCCTGACCAATACCCCAGCGTGAACATCCCGGGCGGGTACCCAAGTCCTCTCCTCGGGCCCGTATCCTCTCCAATGGACCAGGTACTGGAGGGAGCCTTGGACCATCTTGCTGTCCACAATCCTGGCCACCTCGAATTCCACCCCCTCAGGGGTGAGGATGGGAACAGGAGGTCTCCTCGAGGGAGCCAAGGACGGGGAGCAGCGTTTGAGGAGGGAGGCATGAAACACGTCGTGTATCCGAAAAGACGGGGGTAACTCCAGCCGGAAGGAGACAGGATTGAGGACCTCAATGACCTTATACGGCCCAATAAACCGGGGAGCAAACTTCTTGGACGGAACCTTGAGACGCAAGTTCCTAGACGACAACCACACCAGATCCCCGACCATAAAAAGGGGGTTAGCAGAACGTTTTTTCATCAGCCTGAGTTCTTTGTACGCTCTGGGACACCTCTAGGTTTTTCTGAACCTGGGCCCAGACTGTGCACAGTTCCCGATGAACGACCTCTACCTCGGGATTGTTGGAACTACCAGGTGAAACGGAGGAGAACCGTGGATTAAACCCAAAATTTAAAAAAAAAGGAGAGACCCCTGACGAGTTACTGACCCGGTTATTAAGGGAAAATTCGGCGAGGGGAATGAAAGAGACCCAATCAAATTGACAGTCAGAGACAAAACACCTTAAGTATTGTTCTGGAGATTGATTAGTCCTCTCCGTTTGGCCATTGGTTTCAGGATGGAAGGCAGAGGAGAAGGACAGATCAATCCCCAACTTCATACAGAAGGCTCTCCAAAACAATGAAACAAATTGTACCCCTCTGTCCGAAACAATATTGACAGGGACCCCATGGAGACGCAGGATGTGTTTGACAAACAAGGTAGCCAACGTTTTGGCGTTGGGTAGTTTCTTGAGGGGCACAAAGTGGCACATCTTACTGAAGCGGTCCACCACCACCCACACCACCGACTTGCCTTGGGATGGAGGCAAATCGGTGATAAAATCCATGGAGATATGTGTCCAAGGTCTCTGGGGAATGGGCAACGAACGCAGTAAGCCCGCTGGTCGGGACCTGGGAGTCTTGGGCCTAGCACAAACCTCACAAGCGGCGACGTAGGCCTTAACGTCTTCAGGCAACCCAGGCCACCAATAATTCCTGGTAATGAGGTGTTTGGTGCCCAGGATGCCTGGATGGCCAGATAGTGCGGAGTCATGATTTTCCCTAAGTACCCTTAGCCGGAATTGCAGGGGAACAAACAGCTTGTTCTCAGGAAGGTTCCCGGGAGCTGCACCTTGATCAGCAGCAATATCAGAGACTAAATCAGAATCGATCGAGGAAATGATTATACCTGGAGGCAAAATACAAGCAGGATCTTCCTCCGAAGGAGGGCTGGCCATGAAGCTACGCGACAGTGCATCAGCCTTAATATTTTTAGACCCAGCCCTATAGGTAACCAAAAAATTGAATCTGGTAAAAAATAACGCCCATCGAGCTTGTCTCAGGTTTAGCCTCCGGGCAGATTCTAGGAAAACCAGATTCTTGTGGTCGGTAAGGACCGTTACCTGGTGCCTAGCCCCCTCCAGGAAGTGGCGCCACTCTTCAAATGGCCATTTAATGGCTAAGAGTTCGCGGTTGCCAATATCATAGTTACTTTCAGTTGGCGAAAACTTCCTGGAGAAGTAGGCACAGGGGCGGAGATGGGTGAGGGACCTGGTACCCTGGGACAAGACAGCCCCCACTCCCACCTCAGATGCGTCAACTTCCACGATAAATGGCTCCATTTGGTTGGGCTGAACCAGCACCGGGGCCGAGATAGAGCACTTCTTAAGGACCTCAAAAGCCTGGACAGCCTCAGGAGGCCAGTGGAGGAGATCAGCACCTTTGCGAGTGAGGTCCGTAAGGGGCTTAGCGATGACCGAGAAGTTAGCAATAAATCTCCTGTAATAATTAGCGAACCCCAAAAAACACTGTAACACCTTCAGGGAGGCAGGTTGGACCCATTCCGCCACAGCCTGAACCTTGGCGGGGTACATGCGGAATTCATGAGGAGTGAGGATTTGACCCAAAAATTGAATCTCCTGTAACCCAAACACACATTTTTCGGTTTTGGCAAACAGTTTGTTTTCCCGAAGGACCTGGAGCACCTTCCTGACATGCTCAATGTGGGAGGACCAGTCCTTGGAAAACACCAGTATGTCATCAAGGTACACTACCAGAAAAATCCCCAGGTAATTTCTCAAAATCTCATTTATGAAATTCTGGAAGACCGCAGGGGCATTACACAACCCAAAGGGCATGACGAGGTATTCGAAATGGCCTTCGGTCGTGTTAAACGCAGTCTTCCACTCATCCACCTCTTTGATGCGAATAAGGTTATACGCCCCCCGTAGATCCAATTTAGAAAACCATTGGGCCCCCTGAACCTGATTAAAGAGATCAGGAATCAAAGGAAGGGGATACTGGTTCCTTACCGTGACCTTATTCAGGCTACGGTAGTCAATGCATGGCCTAAGACCACCATCCTTCTTCCCCACGAAGAAGAAGCCAGCACCTACCGGAGAAGAAGAGGGACGAATGTAACCCTTGGCCAGGGATTCCTGGATATACACTCTCATAGCTTCACGTTCGGGACAAGAAAGATTAAATATCCTACCCTTAGGGAGCTTAGCTCCTTGTACCAATTCGATAGCGCAATCGTATTCTCTATGAGGAGGTAACACTTCGGAGGCCTCCCTAGAGAAAACATCAGCGAAGTCCTGAACAAACTCGGGTAGCGTATTCGCCTCCTTAGGGGGAGAAATAGAATTAACAGAAAAACATGACGTACAACATTCATTACCCCATTTGGTTAGCTCCCCAGTATTCCAGTCAAACGTGGGATTATGCAACTGCAACCAGGGAAGACCTAGAACCAAATCGTACGATAATCCCTGCATCAACAGTACAGAGCATTGCTCCAAATGCATGGAGCCAACAAGGAGTTCAAAAACAGGGGTATGCTGTGTAAAATAACCATTAGCAAGAGGAGTGGAGTCGATACCCACTACCGGGACAGGTTTAGGCAAATCAATCAGAGGCATAGCAAGGGACATAGCAAATTCCACAGACATGATATTAATAGAGGACCCTGAATCCACGAAGGCACTGCCGGTAGCAGACTTACCACCAAAAGAGACCTGAAAGGGAAGCAAGATCTTAGTACGTTTCATATTTACGGGAAATACCTGTGCGCCCAAGTGACCTCCCCGATGATCACTTAGACGCGGAAGTTCTCTGGCTGCAATCTTACGCTTAGGACAGTTGTTCACTTGATGCTTGTCGTCCCCACAGTAGAAGCAGAGACCATTCTTCCTGCAGAATTCTATACGTTGTTGGGGGGACACGGAGGCCCCGAGTTGCATAGGCATCTCTGAATCTTTCGGGGAGGAACGAAGCAACAGAGCTTCGGGAGGCATCATGGGGGAGTCAGAGGAGAAAACACATAAACGTTCACGTTGTCGTTCCCTGAGACGTCGGTCAAGTCGTACCGCTAAAGCCATAACCTGGTCTAGGGAGTCAGAAGAGGGATAGCTAACTAGCAGGTCTTTCAGGGCATTCGACAGACCCAACCTAAACTGGCACCTTAAGGCAGGGTCATTCCACCGAGAAGCTACGCACCACTTCCGAAAGTCAGAGCAATACTCCTCAACAGGTCTCTTACCCTGACTTAAGGTCACCAGCTGACTCTCGGCAAAGGCAGTCCTGTCAGTCTCGTCATAAATAAGTCCGAGAGCAGAAAAGAAACAATCAACGGAGGAAAGTTCAGGGGCGTCAGGAGCCAAGGAGAAGGCCCACTCTTGGGGCCCTTCCTGGAGCCGGGACATAATTATACCCACCCGCTGGCTCTCAGAACCTGAGGAATGAGGCTTTAAACGAAAGTAAAGCCTACAACTCTCCCGAAAGGAGAGAAAAGCCCTCCGGTCCCCTGAGAACCGGTCGGGCAACTTGAGGTGGGGTTCAAGAGGTGCGGTGAGGGGAACTACCAGGGTAGCATCAGGCTGGTTGACCCTCTGAGCCAGGGCCTGGACCTGTAGGGAGAGACCCTGCATTTGCTGAGCCAGGGTCTCACGGGGATCCATAGTGGTGTCAGGGACCAGGGGTAGACTAGGTATGGGCTTGTGATTATGTAATGGCAGGGGGTAGGCAGACGGACAAGTGAGCCCTAATCTACCTGCCACTCTGTCCCTGCCTACTTGCAACGACCCGCCCTAGGCGACGGGGTACAACTGGGTGGCGGTCCCTGCGCTCAGTAAGTGCACGACAAACACGACAAACATACAAAGGAACACAAGCAAGGAAAAGGGGCCGTTGCCCACGGCAACACCGTGAGCAACCAGAGTGGTGAACAAGCCGAGTCAAGCCAGGAGTGTGCGAGGTACAAAACGAAAAGCAGAAGAGTAGTCGGTAAGCCAGGGTCTGTATGGAGCAGGATCAGAAATAGCAGGAGCTGTAGCTGGGCCAGGAAACCACAAGGAAAGAATCACAAGCACCGAGGGACAGGAAGTGCAGGCTTAAATAGACCGAGGGCGGGAGCTAGCTGAGTCTGGCTAGGTTACGATAGGCTCTCCCACTCCTAAGCCTGCCAGCCTGAATGGTGGAAGCAGGAGTCAGTCTCAGGAATGTATTCTCAGGTGCTGACTGATTAGTTCTGGGAGTTAACCCCGAAGCTGTGCCTGGCAGATCCTTTACATTGGAGCTCAAGTTTCGCTGCAGTGGTTTTCGGGTGCCATGTCGCATTTGCAAAGCCCCTGTGGGACCAAAACTGTGGAAAACCCCCAAAAGTGACCCCATATGGGAAACTACACCCCTCAAGGAATTTAACAAGGGGTATAGTAATTTATCATAGGGTATAGTAAGCATTTTGATCCCACAGATTGTTTGCTGACTTTAGTGGAATTAGGCAGTGAAAATGAAAATCAACTTTTTTTTTCTAATAAAATGTAGTTTTAGCTTCGATTTTTTTCATTTTCACAATAAATAAAGGAGATAAAGCACCCCAAAATGTGTACAGCAACCTCTTCTGAGCACGTCAATACCCAATATGCGGCAAAATACTGCTGTTTGGACCCATGGCATGGCTCAGAAGGGAAGGAGTGCCATTTGGCTTTTGGAGCTCAAATTTTGCTGGAATGGCTGTCACATTTGCAAAGCCCCTCTGGGACCAAATCAGTGGAAACCCCCAAAAGTGACCACATTTGGGAAACTACACCCCTGAAGGAATTTATGTAGGCAGATAGGGGGCATTTTGACTCCACAGGTTTTTTGCCGAATTTAGTGGAATTAGGCCTTGGAATTGAAAAGCTAAATTTTTTCCAATAAAACGTGGATATTTTAGATTTTTACAAGGAATAAAGGAGAAAAAGCACCCCAACATTTAAAAAGCAATTTCTCCCAATTACGGCAACACCCCATAAGTGGTCGTAAACACTGCAGGGCTAGAAAGGGAAGGAGAACCATTTTGAGCTCAAATTTAGCCGTAATGGTTTTCGGGTGGCATGTCACAGTTCAAAAGAGCATGTGGGGCCAAAACAGTAGGAGTCCCCCAAATGTGACCCCAGTTGGGAAACTACACGGCTTAAGGAATCTATCTAGTGGTATAGTGAGTATTTAGACCCCACAGGTCTTTTGCAGAATTTTTGGAATTAGGCCGTTAAAATTAATATCAATTTTTTTCCACTAAAAAGTAGAATTTTTTTCATTTTCACATGGGACAAAGGAGAAAAAGCACCCCAATATTTGTAAAGCAATTTCTCCCGAGTAGGGCAATACCCCACATGTAGTTATAACCTGCTATTTGGACACACAGCAAGGCTCTAAAGGGAAGGAGCGCAATTTGGTTTTTGGAGTGGAGATTTTTACAAAATGAGTTGCATTGAGCTAAGGTACCAGTACAGTGGAAAGCCCTGAAAAATTACCCCATTTTGGAAACGACATCCCTGAAGAAATTTATCTAGAGGTATTGGGAACATTTTGACCCCGCAAATGTTTTGCAGAAATTAGTGCACAATGGATGTTGCAGATTGTAAATTGCCATTTTTCCACTGATATGCCATTTCAGTGACCAATATGTTGTGCCCAGCTTGTGCCACTGGAGACACACACCCCGTAAATTTTTATGTGGGTTCTCCAGAGTACAGTTATACCCCATGTGTGGTCATAAACTGCTGTTTGGGCACACTGTCAGGCTCAGAAGGACCGCCATTTGTCTTTGGGAGCATAGATTTTGCTTGGTAGTACCGTAGTTTTGTTTGGGGTTTTACTGGTATTTCAGCTTATAATGTGGGGGCATATGTAAGCTGTGCGGAGTACATCAGGGTATATGTAAGCTGGGCAGAGTACACCAGGGTATATGTAAGCTGTGAGGAGTACATCAGGGTATATGTAAGCTGTGCTGAGTATATCAGGGTATATGTAAGCTGTGAGGAGTACATCAGGGCATATGTAAGGTGTGTGGAGTACGTCAGGATATATGTAAGCTGTGTGGAGTACATCTGGGTATTTGTAAGCTTGGCAGGGTACACCAGGGTTTATCTAAGCTTTGCGTAGTACATCAGGGTATATGTAAGCTGTGAGGAGTACATCAGTGGATATGTAAGCTGTGTGTAGTAAGTCAGGGAATATGTAAGCTGTGTGGAGTACATCAGGGTTTATGTAAGATGGGCGGAGTACACCAGGGCATATGTAAGTTGTGCGGAGTACATCAGGGTATATGCAAGCTGGGTGGAGAACATCAGGGTATATGTAAGCTGTGAGGAGTACATGGGGGTATATGGAATCTGTGCTGGGAACATCAGGGTATATGTAAGCTGTGAGGAGTACATCAGGGTATATGTAAGATGTGTGGAGTACGTCAGCGTATATGTAAGCTGTGTGGAGTCCATCAGGATATTTGTAAGCTGGGCAGAGTACACCAGGGTTTATGTAAGCTGTGCGGTGTACAACAGGGTATATGTAAGCTGTGAGGAGTACATCAGTGGATATGTAAGCTGTGTGGAGTAAGTCAGGGTATATGTAAGCTGTGTGGAGTACATCAGGGTTTATGTAAGCTGGGCGGAGTACATCAGGGTATATGCAAGCTGGGTGGAGTACATCAGGGTATATGTAAGCTGTGAGGAGTACATAAGGGTATATCTAAGCTGTGAGGAGTACATCAGGGTATATGTAAGCTGTGAGGAGTACATCAGGGCATATGTAAGGTGTGTGGAGTACGTCAGGATATATGTAAGCTGTGTGGAGTACATCTGGGTATTTGTAAGCTTGGCAGGGTACACCAGGGTTTATCTAAGCTTTGCGTAGTACATCAGGGTATATGTAAGCTGTGAGGAGTACATCAGTGGATATGTAAGCTGTGTGTAGTAAGTCAGGGAATATGTAAGCTGTGTGGAGTACATCAGGGTTTATGTAAGATGGGCGGAGTACACCAGGGCATATGTAAGTTGTGCGGAGTACATCAGGGTATATGCAAGCTGGGTGGAGTACATCAGGGTATATGTAAGCTGTGAGGAGTACATGGGGGTATATGGAATCTGTGCTGGGAACATCAGGGTATATGTAAGCTGTGAGGAGTACATCAGGGTATATGTAAGATGTGTGGAGTACGTCAGCGTATATGTAAGCTGTGTGGAGTCCATCAGGATATTTGTAAGCTGGGCAGAGTACACCAGGGTTTATGTAAGCTGTGCGGTGTACAACAGGGTATATGTAAGCTGTGAGGAGTACATCAGTGGATATGTAAGCTGTGTGGAGTAAGTCAGGGTATATGTAAGCTGTGTGGAGTACATCAGGGTTTATGTAAGCTGGGCGGAGTACATCAGGGTATATGCAAGCTGGGTGGAGTACATCAGGGTATATGTAAGCTGTGAGGAGTACATAAGGGTATATCTAAGCTGTGCGGCATACATCAGGGTATATGTAAGCTGTGTGGAGTACATCAGGGTATATGTAAGCTGTATGGAGTACTGTCACGTTGGGTTCGTGGACCCACTGGGCCGTACCGTCTTGGCGGTAAGGCAGCTGGCCAACAGGACGCAGGTCAAAGTCTATAGTTCGTATAGGGTACCTATGGCAGCTCGGACAGTAGCAAGGCAGGCTAGGCAGGAACTTGGCAGCAGGTGTACATCAGGCGTGGAGAAGCAGGACAGGCGTGGAATACAGCACAGCATGGCTACAGCTAAGCACGGCACTAGATAAGGATACAAGTATAGGATGCAATAACTGGAACACTGGGAGCAGGAAACACTAGGGGGCCATATGCAAGACAGACTAGGAAGACAACACAAAGCTCAGGCAAAGAACTAAGGGGCTGCACCCCTCTTATAGTCCAGAGTACTCACGGGTCAAGGGTCATGAACGAAGTTCGGTGCGCGCACTGCCCCTTTAAGAGCGGGATCCGGGATCCGGCTGTGGTGAGTAGACGCGAGCGCTGGCTTCTCCTGAGGAGGAGGCTGGGGCCAGTGCTTGCCGACTCGTGGCTGCAGCTGTCAGGGAGATAACGGAGCTGACAGCCCGCAGCCACGGACATTACAGTATCCCCCCCTTACGCCCCCTCTTCTTGGGACCAGAGCGAGAGAGAAACTTTTTCAGAAGAGCAGGAGCATTGAGGTTCTCCTCTGGCTCCCAAGACCTCTCTTCAGGACCAAATCCCCTCCAATCCACCAAATAAAAGGTCTTTCCTCTCACTCTTTTGGAGTCTAGGATCTCTTGAACCTCAAAGGTGTCTGAAGGGCCGCTGGCGACAACCGCAGAGTCTTGGTGCAGCTTATAGGCGACAGGGTTGATCTGTTCTCGGATATCGAATGGTCGAGGAACCTGGGAGCAAACTTTAATGACGGCACTCTTAGTCGAATGTTCCTGGAGGACAGCCGGACCTTTGTGCCAGGAAGAAACTGAGGCGGTTCTCTTCTCCTTGTGTCCGCCCTCCATTTCATACAGTCAACTGCCAGCAGGATGGAGGATCGAGTCTGCCGCCTAATCTGTAGAAAGTCCCTAAAGGCTGCGTCAGCAGCTGGTACCTTGGATGAATCAGGAACCGGGAGAGGTATTTGTGGGTGTTGGCCAAGGACTATGAAGAACGGAGTGTTCCTTGTGGACTCGCTGGTATGATTGTTGTAGGAGAATTCAGCCAATGGAAGCAGCTGTACCCAGTCATCATGTTGCCTAGAGACGAAGTGACGCAGGTAGTTCTCCAAGATCCTCTCGACCTATCCATTGGACTGAGGATCGTAGGCCGAGGAAAAGTCCAACTTCACACCTAGAAGTCCGCAGAGGGCTCTCCAGAAACTCAAGGTGAACTGAACCCCCCGATCAGACACAATATGCTGCGGCAAGCCGTGCAGGCGGAAGATGTGTTGGGTAAACAGCTTGGCCAGTTGAGGAGCAGATGGAAGACCAGTCAGAGGACCGAAGTGGGCCATCTTTGAAAATCGATCCACCACCACCCAGACAGCACTGCATCCGGCAGAGAGAGGCAGGTCAGTAACAAAATCCATAGCTATATGCTGCCAGGAAGCATCGGGCACAGGCAATGGCTGGAGCAAACCAGCAGGCCTGGAGTGAGTGACCTTGTTAGCTGCACACACGGAGCAGGAGGAAACAAAGTCCATAACATCTTTGGGCAGCGTGGGCCACCAGAAATGACGGCCAATCAAATCCCAGGTCTTACGGATCCCCGCGTGACCTGCGAGTCTAGAGGTGTGTCCCCAGCGGAGGACTCCCCTTCGGACAGCCATGCGCACAAAGGTCCTCCCTGGAGGGATGTCCCCAACTTGCAGTGGATTGACTGAAACAATACAGGGCGGGTCGATAACGTTTTGGGGCATCTCCATAGTGTGTTCTGTCTCAAAAGACCTGGACAAGGCATCGGCCCTCACATTCTTGTTAGCCGGGCGAAAATGGAGCTCAAACTGGAACCTGGCAAAGAACAGTGACCACCTGGCCTTACGAGGATTCAGCCGTTGGGCTGTCTGGAGGTAGATGAGGTTCTTGTGGTCTGTAAAAATCAGGATGGGGTGAGCTGCGCCCTCTAGTAGATGTCTCCACTCCTCCAGGGCCAATTTAATGGCCAGTAGCTCCCGGTCCCCAATCGAGTAATTGTGCTCTGTGGAAGAGAAAAGCTTAGAGAAATATCCACATACCCTAGACTTGCCCTTGGAACCTCTCTGGAACAGGAGTGCACCAGCACAGACAGAGGACGCGTCCACCTCCAACGAGAACTGCAGGGAAACATCTGGCTGATGGAGGATAGAGGCTGACGTGAAGGCACTCTTCAGGGTATTGAATGCGGACTCTAACTCAGGAGTCCAGACCTTGGCGTTCATGCCCTTCTTGGTGAGATTAGAGATAGGAGACGTCAGTGAAGAGAAGTTTGGAATGAACTGTCTGTAAAAATTGGCGAATCCTAGAAAGCGCTGTATGGCCCTCAAGCCTTGAGGACGTGGCCATTCCAGGACGGACTTTACCTTTTCAGGATCCATCTTGAGACCTCTATTCGAGATAATGTAGCCCAGGAAGGGTAGAGCACAGTGGCGTAACTACCGCCGTAGCAGCAGTAGCAGCTGCTACAGGGCCCGCGGCATGAGGGGGCCCGTGACGCCCGCCGGCACGGGCCCCCACCATGGCCGGAGGCTCCGCTAGCTGCCGCTATGGCTGCTACGGCGGGACACCACTGAACACTACGGCAGAGCAGGGAGGTATCTCCCCGCTCTGCCATTAAACAAAAGACATGTATCCCCTATCCACAGGATAGGGGATACATGTGTGATCGCTGGCAGCGATAGGGAGAACGGGGGACTGAAAATCCCCTGAAGTTCTCCATCACAAACCTCGGACTTCCGGGGTCTGTGTCGGCAGCTCCGGAGAAATGAATGGAGCGTCGGTCCCGCTTGTGCGCATGCGTGACCAGCGCTCCTTTCATTTTTAGTGAGCTGCGCAGACGCCGGAAGTCAGAGGTTAGTCATGGAAAACTTGGGGGGACTTTTAGTCCCCCGTTCTCCCTATCGCTGCCAGCGATCACACATGTATCCCCTATCCTGTGGATAGGGGATACATGTCTTTTATTAGGACACACTGTAGGTCGCATTTTTTTGGGAAGGGGGACGCTGTATGGCGTTCCCTACAGGGGGGGCTGTATGGCATTCCTTACAGGGGGGGACGCTGTATGGCGTTCCCTACAGGGGGGGCTCTATGGCTTACCCTACAGGGGGGGGCTGTATGGCGTTCCCTACAGGGGGGGGCTGTATGGCGTTCCCTACAGGGGGGGCTGTATGGCGTTCCCTACAGGGGGGGCTGTATGGCGTTCCCTACAGGGGGGGCTGTATGGCGTTCCCTACAGGGGGGGCTGTATGGCGTTCCCTACAGGGGGGCTGTATGGCGTTCCCTACAGGGGGGGCTGTATGGAGTTCCCTACAGACCCCCCTGTAGGGAACGCCATACAGACTCCCTGTAGGTAACGCCATACAGTCCCCCCTGTAGATAACGCCAGACAGCCCCCTCTGTAGGGAACGCCATACAACCCCCCCGTAGATAACGCCATACAGTCCCCCCTCTAGATAACACTATACAGTCCCCTCTGTAGATAGCGCCATACAGTCCCCCCTGTAGATAACGCCATACAGTCCCCTCTGTAGATAATGCCATACAGTCCCCCTGTAGATAGCGCCATACAGTCCCCCTGTAGATAACGCCATACAGCCCCCCTGTAGATAGCGCCATACAGCCCCCCTGTAGATAACGCCATACAGCCCCCTCTGTAGATAGCGCCATACAGTCCCCCTGTAGATAACGCCATACAGTCCCCCCTGTAGATAACGCCATACAGCCCCCTCTGTAGATAACACCATACAGTCCCCACTGTAGATAGCGCCATACAGTCCCCCTGTAGATAACGCCATACAGCCCCCCTGTAGATAGCGCCATACAGCCCCCCTGTAGATAGCGCCATACAGTCCCCCCTGTAGATAGCGCCATACAGTCCCCCCTGTAGATAGTGCCATACAGCCCCCTCTGTAGATATCTACAAAGGGGGCTGTATGGTGTTATCTACAGGGGGGGCTGTATGGCGTTATCAAAAGGGGGGGTTTGTAAAAAAGGCACTATCTACAAGGGGGGGTGTTGTGTGACACCCGGGGGAGGGGGGGCCCCAGTCAAATTTTGCTGTGGGGCCCAGTCTTTCCTAGTTACACCCCTGGTAGAGCATCTCTCTCAAATTCGCACTTCTCCAATTTGGCGTACAGATGATTCTCCCTTAGCGGCAGCAAGACTTGACGGACATGTTTCTGATGAGTCATAGGATCTGGAGAAAAAATCAAGATGTCATCAAGATGGGAGCCTAGCCGCAGAGGTCATGGCTGCTGCTGAATGAATTAGCTGCCACAATTTGCTCTATGGAGGATAATCAAAGTTAACTGACCGACTGAGCTGCTGACTGAGCTGCCTAAACTGAGAGCCCTTCTGTGGAGGGAAAACAAGGAAAGGCCGGTGTGAGGATCCCCAAGGCGACGAGTTACGAAGCAACTTACGATCCTGTCTCTGCTTGTCTCCATTTGCCTCTTGTCTCTGCTTGCTTCTGTCTCTGCTGACGTGCGTGCAGTGTGTGCTGCGGAGCTCGTTGAGTCTGCTGAGTTCGTTGTGATTGCTTGGCTGGCAACCTTGCTGAGCCCAGCTGTGTTTGCTGTCAAGCCTGCCGAGGTCTATCGAAGAGAGGCGCTCCTGGGGAGGGTACCCCACAAGGTGATTCCCAGCTGTTGCGGGATTTCACTGGGGAACTGTAACATCACCAGTGCGAGGACCAGCTACAACGAGCACCTGTCAGCTGTCTACTAGTAAGGAGGCTTGGCTCAAGATACCACGTGTCTCGGCTCCCCTGGAAGGAAAATTACTTGTGCTGTGTCGTGCTGTGCTGTGCCGACCTGTGCCTTGCATCACCTGCGCCAGGAAGAGGAACCAAAGAGATCTGGTAGTATGCCGAAAACATTGAAAGTGATGGAAAGTTAATTAAGTGACTGTATTTTGTAACTCGTCCTTCCGTATCTGTGCTTGGCTGTGCTGAATTGTACTCAACTCTGCCCAACCGTGTATTACCGTATTTAATTGTACGTGGTTGAAGGTTTAGAGGTTGGAGATCTGGAGGCTGCTTTGGCTGGATTTGTTTCTTTTTCCGTTCTTTTGTTTTTTTGTTTTTTTTTTTGCCACCTTAAATTTGTATATATTATTCATAAAGTGAAAAGCAGGTAAAAGTTAAAGTACCAAAAGGGTCAATCTAAGGGCAGTCAAGATGACTAAACGTAAGGGTAGAACTGCACCTAGGAAGTTAACAGAATATTTTACTAATTCAGCTCTTTCTCAAGGAGTTGGTTTAGTGCCAGGAATCTCTGATGCCATACAAGATGGTGTGAGCCAGCTTGCAAGCATATCTATACGTGATCTAATACAGGATGAAGTTCCACCAGAAGATGGGGCCTCTGGCTCTCCCTCTACATCAAATGGGGACAGGGCTTCATGTGGGGATTCTTTTTCTCCTTTGGTCTCTCCAGCAACTAAAAGTCCTGCTCGTAAAAAATCTTTAAGGGCGGATGAGTCTACACTGACAGATTCAGTAACAGATGAACCTTGTGATATTAATCAGTTTCCCTACTCTGACGCCCCCATAACTGTAGACACATTAAAAGGTATGCTAATCTTGCTACAAAAGGGCATAGATAAAAGTGTGTCATCTTTGATCAGCAAACTACAGTCTAATGTTAACCTTCTGGGCGAGCGTACCGAACATTTGGAACGCAAGATGGGAGAATTTACAACCGCACATAATGAACTAGTGGATGCCCATAACATTTTGGAAAATTATGTTGTCTGGCTCAAGCACAAAGTTTCAGACAGCGAGGATCGATCAAGGCGAAATAATATCAAAATTCGAGGTATAGCAGAAGAGATATCAACTACAGAATTGTCTCCCTACTTGAGAAAACTATTCCTCGCCATAATACCATCACTCTCAGAACTGGATTTGATAATTGACCGGGCTCACAGATTACCAAAATCTAAAGCAGCACCAGAAAAGGCGTCTCGAGACACGTTGGTCAGAATACATTTCTTCCATATTAAAGAGAGACTAATGTTTGAGGCCAGAAGATCAGGTTCGCTTCCGTCTCCTTTCTCCAATATTTTTCTATTCCCGGACCTCTCAGCTGCAACTCTTCAAACCCGTAGGGAGTATTCTCAAGTTACGAAAATCTTGCGTGACGAGGGTATAAGGTATAAATGGGGTTTCCCGACAAAATTGCTGATAACATATAACGGAACTTTCGTCACTGCTACGTCTGTGGAAGAAGGAATAGCCCTGTTACAGAAATGGAACATTCCTCTACCTGGAAATGTTCACAGAGTTGGGAAGGCTAACTTTCCTTCCACACTTCCTTTGGAATGGAAGTCAGTGAGCATTCGGCATCATACGACCTGATACTTTATGTATATGTTGTTTTCATGCTAAGATTAATATGGTATCAACACATCTTGCATTTGGTTAACTTATTCTTGATATTACTATTTGAGCAAATTGTGCTATCGGTTCTTTTTTAGTAAATTTTTTTTTTCAACTTCCCCAAAGAGAATGCAGTGCGGAATTCGCACTATGATTGTTCTCAACCTATTCTTATTTATTTTTTATTATTACTTTTCTTTTTTTTTTCTTTTCTGTCTCTTTAGTATGTACTCTCTTGTACATGACTTATCTATATAAAGGGGCAATTTTGAATCTACTTCCTCAGAAAATTATCTTATTTAAGGTCTTTCTTAATAATAAAGGTACTGACTTCAGAACTTTAGGGCTAGTAGGGATTTTTTTGGCGCCTATCTGTATTTGCTTTTTAACCTGTAGACATGGTATTAAAATTTTCTTCAATTAATGTTAGGGGCCTTAACAGCCCTTATAAGAGAAGTCTGTTGTGGCGGGAAGCTAAGGCTCTAAAATGTGCCGTTTTATTGGTGCAAGAAACCCATTTTCAGGCGGAGAAAAGTCCAAAGTGTTCAAACAAATATTTTCCACACATTTTTACATCTTCATGTATGGTTAAACGTAAGGGGGTTATGATTGCTATTAAAAATTCAGTTGCTTTTACATTTAAATCACTTATAAGTGATCCCCAAGGAAGATATTTGGGACTAATATGTGAAATTAATAATATAATGTATACTATTGTTAATGTTTACTTTCCAAACAAACGCCAACATCATTATTTGGTTACCATATTATCTATAATTAAAACCGCAACACAAGGCATGCTGGTTGTAGGTGGAGATTTTAATATGATTATTGACCCGGATATAGATTGTACCACTAAAAGCAGACAAGCTTTCCCTTTTGCATCGACCTTGGTGGAGGAAGGTCTGTTCGATGTGTGGAGATGTCAACATGGGGGGGAGAGGGACTATACCTTCTTTTCTCCCCCACATGGTTCTTATTTCAGGATTGACTTGTTTTTGGTAATTAACAGGGCACTGTTACAATCTAAAGCTTCGGAAATCGGACAGATAACCTGGTCTGATCATGCACCAATTTCGCTTTACATAGAGGAAAAAATGTATTTTTCCTATCCGTCACAGTGGCGTTTGAATGACTATATACTCCACCACCCTGATCATGCTACGAAATTGTCTAAAGAATTGCCTTTTTTCTTTGAAGTAAATGTGGGCTCAGTTTCTTGCCCCTTTATGGTTTGGAATGCACATAAAGCATTTATGAGAGTGCTGTTAATCAAAGCTTGCTCGCAGGCTAAGAGAAAAAGAGATAATGAAATTTTTAATATTAATAAGAAGATAACAGTTATAAATGATAAAAACAAAGCTACACCCACACCGGCATACTCTTCTGAACTGAGGTCTTTGCGTTTGTCACTGCAGTCACTGTTGGCAACTTAACATTATATCCATCTTAAACGTTTACAAATGAATACCTATGTACATAATAATAGAGCTGGCGCCTTTTTGGATAAAAGGATTAAGCAGCTTACCCCACGTTCCCGTCTTACTCACCTTATTGACACCCAGGGTAATAAAATAATAGATCCTAGGCTGATAGCTAATCGGTTTAGAGATTATTATAACACTCCGCTAGTGTTCGGCTCACTTCACTGAACTTGAGGTACTTAAAGCAATATCATCGCTTAAACTTCATAAATCTCCAGGTCCGGATGGATACACGAATAACTACTATAGAGAATACTCACAGATACTAGCTCCTCAGTTAATGCAGATATTTAATAAAGCAGCAGAAGAGGGTGCTTTCCCTAAAGAAATGCTCTTGGCCACGGTAGTTACGCTCCCCAAGTCAGACAATGACCCTACAGTACCAGCTAACTTTAGACCAATTTCTCTTTTAAATACAGACATTAAATTATATGCAAAAATGCTTTCACAAAGATTGTATTATATTATCCCTCAATTGATTAACCCAGACCAGGTTGGGTTTGTGGCGGGACGTCAGGTCTCTGATGGAACTCGGCGGTTTATGAATCTGATCCAGTGTGTGGAGACCTCAAGAACGCCTTCTCTGCTCCTTTCCTTAGACGCAGAGAAGACTTTCGATAGAGTACATTGGGGTTACCTGTCACAACTTTTTGAACATTTTGGCCTTAAGGGACGCATAAAATCGTCAATATTGGCACTATATTCGTCCCCTTCGGCAAGAGTTTTTTCCGCTGGGTTTCTCTCTGACCCTTTTTTAATAAGGAACGGCACCCGTCAAGGCTGTCCACTTTCCCCAATTGTGTTTGCCCTAGCAATGGAACCCCTAGCAGAAGCAATAAGAATTAATATAAAAATTCAGGGCATCAAAGTAGGGACTAAAATCCACAAAGTTGGTCTTTATGCTGACGATGTGCTTTTGGTGATCTCCGATCCCTTCAATTCTTTACCTGCTATTGAAAATACGATTTCTCAATTTAATAAAATTTCATATTACAAGGTTAACTCAAATAAGTCTAAAATGATGGGGATTGGATTGGATCAGGCTACGAAAATTGCTTTAACTGCACGTTTCCCTTTTGAGTGGAGTGAAGAGAGTATTACATATCTAGGTACCTTTATTACAAGTTTGAGCTCGACTTTATTTACAAAGAATTACCATCCGCTTTTACTTAAGGTATCAAAACTAGCGGAGAGCTTCTCCATACCAATGATATCTTGGGCTGGAAAAATTGCTATTGTTAAAATGATGATCTTGCCTATAATACTATATGTATTCCGTACAGTGACTATTCCACTTCCCATTAATTATCTCTCGAAACTTCAAAAGTTACTTACGGATTTCATATGGGCTGGTAAAAAACCTAGGATTCGATTTTCTACCATGTCCTGTTCTTGGTCTTTAGGGGGGATGGGGGTACCAGATATTAGGCGATATTTTCATTCTACGGTTCTTAGTCAGATTTATCATTGGTGGGGTAGACATAACGAACTTAAATGGGTGGAAATTGAGAGGGCTACAACGGGGGCTCACTTAATTTCTCTTTTGTCATTAGATCATTCTAATCGCCCGTATAAGAACATAACCATGCTTTCTATTGTTGCCTCTATAGCCTCTTGGCAATATTTGATTTCACATACGCCTAAGTCTGAATGTCACCCCCTTCGGTTACTACCCCTTCGGTATCTTTCTGCCTTTACACCGGAATTAAATGTACTAAAATGGGAGGCAGCTGGGGTTGAAAAGATCGGTTCCCTCTATGACTCAAAGGGAATGCTGCCTTTTAACAAATTGGTTGAAACATATGGTATACCCACTCATGATTTGTACAAATATTTTCAGATCCGTCACATTCTAAACAGTAGAAATTTAGATGGACTACTATTCCCAAGAAGCGCTTTTGTGGCTTTCAACTCGGCTGCGCCTAAAATGAAGTGCATTTCATGGTTTTATTCTACAATTTCTAATGTTCAGAGATTAGCTAAACCAGGGTATTTGCTTAAATGGGAGGCAGAACTGAATATGGTTATCACCTTAGCAGAATGGCACCAGGCGATGAATTGGGTCCCCAAAATTTCAAAGGGGGAGAGTCACAGAGAAATAGCACATAAAATATTGCTTAGATGGTATAGAACTCCAACATTGTTGAATAAATTTAACCTTTCTTACTCTCCTCTTTGTTGGAGGAATTGTGGCATCCTACATGCATGTGTGGTGGTACTGTCCTTTAGTCTTTAATTTTTGGGAAACTACTTTTGCTTTTTTGTCCAGCATTCTACAGTATAGAATTCGTCCCTCCCCTGCATTGGCTTTGTGTTTTGTTGGTATTGTTGACATTCCTAGACTTAAGGTGTATAACAGGGCATGTCATTCTGGCAGCTAGATTGTTGATAGCCAGGTCTTGGAAATCTTCAGACCCCATTACGATCATCGAATTAATTAACCTCATCCAATTTGACTATACTATGGAAAAAATGGTAGCGGTTCGCTCTAACTCATATGGGAAATTTCTAAATGATTGGACGTTATGGTCAGTCTATAATGCTTCAAGAGCATTCCTTTTCTAGGCTATAAATACTGGAAGTGTATCTAATTGATTGGCGTAAAGATATCAGGATATAGTTGTAAGGTCCTAACAAGACTAGGTAACTGATCTATAGTAGATTATATAGATAAAGTCTCGCATTGTCACTTATATGTTTATAATTAGTGGAACTATATCTGGGAAAAATCGTAACTGCCTTATATATATTTTGTAATCTTGCCTCCCTTCTCTTTTTTTTTCTTTTCTCTTCTTTATTTTTTTCTCTCTTAAATGTTTTTATTTGTATTGTTGACTAATGAAAGGATATTTGAATGCATGTTTGTATCTATTGTAAGATGTGGATATGTATGAGAAAACCAACCTGTTTTTGTCTTTGTTTATGTTATGTTGAAAAATAACAATAAAGAATTAAATTTAAAAAAAAAAAAAGATGTCATCAAGATAGACTACTACACAAACATATAGGAGGTCACGGAAAATGTCATTAATAAACTCCTGGAAGACCGTGGGGGCATTACACAAGCCGAAGGGCATTACTAGATATTCATAGTGTCTGTCCCGGGTGTTAAATGCCGTCTTCCATTCGTCACCCTGGCGAATCCGTATTAGGTTGTAAGCCCGCAGGTCTAACTTGGAAAAAATCTTGGCACCACGTATACGGTCAAATAATTCTGAGATCAATGGCAATGGATACTTATTTTTCACCGTGATCTGATTGAGACCCCGGTAGTCTAGACCTGCCGGGGAGGAAGACTTGCGTATGAAGCCCCGCTCCAAGTTCTCTCTAACATAGGCAGACATAGAAAGAGTCTCTGGCAGAGAGAGAGGATATACCTTGCCATGGGGAAGGGAGGCACCAGGAACCAGCTCAATAGGACAGTCATACGCCTGATGTGGGGGCAGTGTCTCCGCCTCTTTCTTGCTGAAGACGTACGCAAATTAAGCAAAATGACTAGGCAATCCTGCCAGTGACTGAGGCAGAGGAGACTGAGCCGAACGAATTTGTCCCAGGCAACGATTGTGACCCTCGGGATCCCACTGGAGAAACTCTCCAGAGTTCCAGTCCAGGACTGGGGCATGGAATCGGAGCCAAGGCAGGCCCAGCAACACAGGATCAATGGCTCTGGGTAGGACAATGAATGATAGCAGTTCGGAGTGGTTTGGTCACAGCAATAACTGGGTCTGTCAGGGGTAGAACATCCACTGAAGCAATTGTCAACGGGCTCTCCATAGGGGTGGTAGGCAACTGAAGAAGGTCCACCAGGTCTCTACGGATGAAATTAGCAGTGGATCCAGAGTCCAGATACGCAGAGACCTGATGCGTTTTCTCGCCGGACACTATGGTCACTGGTATGGACAATTTGGACGGAAGTCCTTTAATACCCAGGGTTGTCACTCCTAGAAACCCTAGGCTTTGGGGCTTTTGGGGGCACAGGCGCACAAGATGGCCACCGAGGCCGCAATAAAGACAAAAGTCCCGAAGTGCGTCTGCGTTGTCTCTCCTGTGTGGATAGCTTAGCCCGGTCCATCATCACGGACTCCTTAGGAGGATCGACATCTGAGGACAGCAGGGACCGCTGCAAAGTAGGTACCAGACTAGGAGGGTCTCTCTCCCGACGAACCTCTTGACGGCGTTTCTCGGATCCGCATATCAATCCAGGCGGACAGAAGGATGAGGTCATCCAGGAAAGATGGTAGGTCTCGAGCGGCAAGTTTGTCTTTAATTTTAGGAGACAGTCCATGCCAGAATGTAGCCACTAGGGCCTCATTGTTCCACAACAGTTCTCACACCAGGGTGCGGAAGTGGATGGCATAGAGGTTTTCTTGGCGTAGGTTCAGCAAGGAAGCCGCTGCAGAGGAGACTCGTCCAGGCTCCTCAAACACCATGCGAAATGTCCAGAGGAACCCCTGGAAATCACGGGTCTCTGGTCCTTGTCTCTCCCAGATAAGGTTCGCCCATGCAAGAGCCTTGCCAGTGAGGAGAGAGATGATGAAAGCGACCCCTGCGCCGTCAGATGAAAGTGTCCTAGAATACAGGCTGAAATGGATCTGGCACTGGTTCAAAAATCCACGACAGGAACCTGCGTCTCCATCATAGCGGTCCGGAAGAGGCAAAGAAAAACACTGCCAGGAGGTGTAGCAGGAGGAACGCCAGCTTTTGCTTCCTGCTGACGTACGAGAATATTCACAGCTTGGAGGAGTTGGTCCTGTCGAGACTGGAGGTCCAGCAAATCTGCCCGCATCTCCTGTGACGTCCTCATGGTCTTGGATCGACCAGCGGGGTCCATGGCCTGAGCTTACTGTCATGTTGGGTTCGTGGACCCACTGGACCGTACTGTCTTGGCGGTAAGGCAGCTGGCCAACAGGACGCAGGTCAAAGTCTATAGTTATTATAGGGTACCTGTGGCAGCTCGGACAGTAGCAAGGCAGGCTAGGCAGGAACTTGGCAGCAGGTGGACGTCAGGCGTGGAGAAGCAGGACAGGCGTGGAATACAGCACAGCACGGCTACAGCTCAGCACGGCACTAGATAAGGATACAAGTATAGGATGCAGGAACAGGAACACTGGGAGCAGGAAACACTAGGGAGCCATATGCAAGACAGACTAGAAAGACACAACAAAGCTCAGGCAAAGTACTAGGGGGCTGGAACCCTCTTGTAGTCCAGAGTACTTACGGGTCAAGGGTCATGAACGATGTCCGGTGCGCGTGCTGCCCCTTTAAGAGCGTGCGCGCGCACCCTACGGGATCGGGCTGTGGTCAGTAGACATGAGCGCTGGCTTCTCCTGAGGAGGATGCTGGGGCCAGCGCTTGTCGACTCGTGGCTGCGGCTGTCAGGGAGAGAACGGAGGTGACAGCCCGCAGCCACCGACATTACAAGTACATCAAGGTAATAGAGCCCCACGTTTAATTGAACATGTGTAAAAAGAGCATAATAGGGATCCTACCGTTTTAAAATGAACAGGAATTGAACAAGTCCTTTCCCCCATTAACGGGGGCGAACGTCAAAAAATCATTTTGAGAAAAGAAGCTGTAACGTCTGTGGTCACTGACCACAAACTCCTTCCATCCAGTCGACGCCCTTGTCTCCAGAGATGCGGCTGTCCTGTTCCACAGTGACCACCAGGGTGCGCTTGCGAGCTCAGTCCAGACAAGGAGCCAGGTCGCATACAGGCGGGAGATTGAGCTGATTGCTTCCAAAGCACCCTGGACTATAAGAAGGGCCTGAGCCTTGTTGTCATTATCCTAGTATGTCTATGCAAATGGTCTCCTAAGTGTTTTCAACTTCCCAGTGTTCTGCGTTCCTGCTACCTGTAACCTGTATCCCGTGCTATCCTGGTCAAGTGCCGTGTCGAGCTGAAGTCGTGCTGTGTACCACGCCTGTCCTGCTGCGCCACGACTGGCGACTGCCTGTTGCCTGGTCCCAGCCGAGCCTGTCTTGCTACTGTCTGAGCTACCAAAGGTACACAATACGAACTATAGACTGTGACCTGTGTCCTGTTGGCCAGCTGCCATACCGTCAAGGCCGTATGGCCCAGTGGTTCCACATACCCAATGTGACAGTAGGCTCAGGCCATGGACCCCGCAGGTCAATCCAAGACCATGACGACGTCATAGGAGATGCGGGTGGATATGCTAGACCTCCGGTCTCGACAAGGCCAACTTCTCCAGGCATTGAACATTATTGCACGTCGGCTGGAGGTGCAAGCTGTCGTTCCTCCTACTACACCTCCTGGCAGTACTGATCCTCTGACTACACCTCCTGGCAGTGCTGATCCCCGATGTTCATTGCCGCTTCCTGACCGCTATGATGGAGACGCGAGGACCTGCCGTGGATTTTTGAACCTGTGCCAGATCTACTTTAGCCTGTATGCAAGGACATTCTCGTCTGATGGCGCAGGAGTCGCATTCATCATCTCTCTCCTCACTGGCAGGGCCCTTGCATGGGCAAACCCTATCTGGGAGAGACAAGGACCAGAGACCCGTGACTTCCAGGGGTTCATATGGGGTTCATACGGACATTTCGCACTGTGTTTGAGGAGCCCGGACGAGTCTCGTCTGCAGCCGCCTCCTTGCTAAACCTACGCTAAGGAGACATGTCTGTGGGCGAGTACGCCATCCACATCTGCACCCCGGTGGGAGAACCGTTGTGGAACAATGAGGCCCTGGTGGCTACATTCTGGGAGGGACTGTCTCCTAGGTTTAAGGACGAGCTGGCCGCCAGAGATCTACCATCTACCCTGGATGCCCTCATCCTTCTGGCCACCCGGATTGATATAAGGATACGAGAACGGTTCCAAGAAGCTCGCCGGGATGGAGGACTCCCTAGCCCGGTTCCAACTTTGCAGCAACCCCTGCTGTCCTCAGATGCTGATCCTCCTATGGAGTCTGTGAGGATGGACCAGTTTAAGCTGTCTACCCAGGAGAGACAACGCTGACGCACCTCGGGACTCTGTCTATATTGCGGCTTCGGAGGACATCTTGTGAGTCTGTGTCCCCAAAAGCCCCAGAGCCTAGGGTTGGTGGGAGAGACAGCCCTGGGTAAAGAAGGACTTTCGTCTAAAGTGTCCATCCCCTGACCATAGTGTCCGGCGAGAAAACTCATCAGGTCTCTGCGTGTCTGGACTCTGGATACGCTGCTAATTTCATTCGTAGAGACCTGGTGGATCTTCTCTAATTGCTCACAACCCCTGGAGAGGCTGTTGATGGTTGCATCTGTGAATGGACTACCTCTGCCAGACCCAATTGTAGCTGTGACCAAGCCAGTGAGGATCCAAGTGGGAGCCCTCCTTTCCGAGCTCCTTTCGTTCTTTGTCCTGGCTAAAGCTGTCAATCCTGTGCTGCTGGGTCTGCCCTGGCTTCGACTACATGCCCCAGTCCTGCACTGGAATTCTGGAGAGGTTCTCCAGTGGGGTCCCGAGTGTCTCAACCGCTGCCTGGTACAGATTTGTTTGGCACAGCCTCCTCTGCCTCAGTCCTTGGCAGGATTGCCTGGTCATTATTCTGCATTCTCGGATGTCTTCAGCAAGAAAGAGGCAGAGTCACTGCCCCCACACCGAGCGTATGACTGTCCTATCGACCTAGTTCCTGGTGCATCCCTTCCCCGTAGTAGGGTATATCCACTCTCCGTGCCAGAGACTCTGTCCATGTCCGCCTATGTTAAAGAGAACTTGGAGAGGGGCTTCATACGGAAGTCTTCCTCCCCGGCAGGAACCGGGTACTTCTTCGTCAAGAAAATGGATGGTTCTCTGCGTCCTTGCATCAATTACCGGGGTCTCAATCAGATCACGGTAAAAAATAGGTATCCGTTGGCTTTGATTTATGAACTGTTTGATCGCATATGTGGAGCCAAGATTTTTTCAAAGCTAGACCTGCGTGGGGCTTACAACTTAATCCGGATTCGCCGGAGTGACGAATGGAAGACGGCATTTAACACCCGTGACGGACACTATGAATATCTAGTAATGCTCTTCGGTCTGTGTAATGCTCCCGCGGTCTTCAAAGAGTTTGTTAATGACATCTTCCATGACCTCCTCTATGTTTGTGTTGTGGTCTATCTTGATAACATCTTGTTTTTTTTCTCCAGATCCAATGACTCATCGGAGACATGTCCGTCAAGTTTTGCTACGGTTAAGGGAGAATCATCTGTATGCCAAGTTGGAGAAGTGCGTGTTTGAGAAAGATGATCTACCCTTAATAGCCTGAAGAGTGCATTCACGTCAGCCTCGATCCTCCATCATCCAGATGTTTCTCGACAGTTCTTGTTGGAGGTGGATACCTCCTCTGTCGGTGCTGGTACACTCCTGTTCCAGAGAGGTTCCAAGGGCAAGTCAATGGTATGTGGCTATAACTCCAAGCTCTTCTCTTCCGCAGAACGCAACTGCTCGATTGGGAATCGGGAGTTACTGGCCATCAAATTGGCTCTGGAGGAGGGGAGACATCTATTAGAGGGTGCAGTTCATCCCATCTTGATATTTACGGACCACAAGAACCTCACTTATCTCCAGACGGCCCAACAACTGAATCCCCATCAGGCCAGATGGTCACTGTTCTTTGCCCGGTTCCAGTTTGAGCTCCACTACCGTCCGGCCTACAAGAATGTGAGGGCCGATGCCTTGTCCAGGTCGTTTAAGACAGAGGACACTATGGATTCTCCACAGAATATTATTAATCCATCCTGTACATCCCTGTCAACCCTCTGCAAGTTAGAGATATTCCCCCGGGACTTTTGTGCATCTGGCAGACAGAAGAAGAATCCTCCGCTGGGGACACAGTTCCAAACTGGCAGGTCACGCGGGTGTCCATAAGATCCGAGACTTGATCACTCGTCAGTTCTGGTGGCCCACGCTGCCCAAAGACATCACAGACTTTGTCACCTCCTGCACGGTGTGCGCAGCAAATAAAGTTGCCCACTCCAAACCGGCAAGCCTGCTCCAGCCACTGCCTGTTCCTGATGCCCCCCGGGCAATATATTGCTATGGACTTTGTCACGGACCTGTCTTCATCTGCGGGATGCAGTGTAGTCTGGGTGGTGGTGGACTGATTTTGGAAGATGGCTTACTTCGTTCCACTGACCGGTCTACCTTCTGCATCTCGACTGGCCGCCCTTTTCATCCAACTCATCTTCTGCCTGCATGGCTTGCCTAGTTATATTGTGTCTGATCCGGGGGTTCAGTTCACCTCGAAGTTCTGGAGAGCCCTCTGCGGACTCCTTGGTGTGAAGTTGTACTTTTCCTCAGCCTACAATCCTCAGTCCAATGGTCAGGTCGAGAGGATCAACCAAATCATGGAGAACTACCTACGACACTTCATCTCCAAGCAGCATGATGACTGGGTGCAGCTTCTTCCTTGGGCTGAGTTCTTGTATAATAATCATACTAGCGAGTCCACAAGAAATACACCATTCTTCATAGTTTACGGCCAACACCCACAACTCCCTCTTCCGGTGTCCGTTAAGTCCGAAGTGCCCTCAGCTGATTCTGCTTTTAGGGACTTCCTGCGGATCTGGCAGCAGACCCTATCCTCCATTCTGCTGGCAGTGGAATGAATGAAACGTAAGGCAGAAACAAGGAGAAGAGAACCTCCCCAGTTTTCTCCAGGTACCAAGGTCTGGCTGTCCTCTAGAAATATCCAGCTGAGGGTGCCATCTTACCAGTTTGCTCCCAGGTTCCTCGGACCCTTCAAGATCTTGCAACAGATTAACTCCTACAAGCTTCGGCTGCCTCCTACACTCCGGATCCCCAACTCTTTTCACGTTTCTCTTCTGAAACCTGTGGTTCTGAACCGCTACTCTAAGACTATTAGCCCTGCAGTTGCCCTCAGCGGTTCTTCCGAGATATTTGAGGTTAAGGAGATCCTGGACACCAAAAAAGTAAGAGAAAGAACCTATTATTTTGTATATTGGAGGGGGTTTGGTCCAGAGGAGAGGTCCTGGGAGCCAGATGAGAATTTCTATGCTCCTACCCTCATTAAGAAGTTTCTCTCTTGTTCTGGTCCCAAGAGGAGGGAGCATAAGAGGGGGATACTGTAACGTCTGTGGTCACTGACCACAAACTCCTTCCATCCAGTCGACGCCCTTTTCTCCAGAGAAGTCTGCACATGCGGCCGTCATGTTCCAAAGTGAACACCTGGGTGCGCTCGCGAGCTCAGTCCAGACAAGGAGCCAGGTCGCACACAGGTGGGAGATTGAGCTGATTGCTCCCAGAGCACCCTGGACTATAAGAAGGGCTGTGCACCTCCCTACAATGCCTGAGCCTTGTTGTCTTTATCCTAGTATGTCTATGCAAATGGTCTCCTAAGTGTTTTCCAGTTCCCAGTGTTCCCCGTTCCTTCTGCCTGTAACCTGTATCCCATGCTCTCCTGGTCAAGTGCCGTGTTGAGCTGAAGTTGTGCTGTGCTGTGTACCACGCCTGTCCTGCTGCGCCACACCTGGCGCCTGCCTGCTGCCTAGTCACTGCCGAGCCTGTCTTGCTACTGTCTGAGCTACCATAGGTACATTATACGAACTATAGACTGTGACCGGTGGTCTGTTGGCCAGCTGCCATACCGTCAAGGCGGTACGGCCCAGTGGGTCCACATACCCAACAGACAGAAGCTAGTTGGATTATCCGTGCTAATGCCTTGGGTCCAGCAGTCTTTAATGGTAAAAATGACATGGCAGTTTATTTTGTAAGAGTTTAATTAGATTTTGTTGTCCTTTTAATATGTGACACTGTACCCTATTGGGTACTTTGTCATACATATTCTGACACAGTAGAACCTATCCATAGGGTATATACATGCACCATTTTACATAAACAATTCCCCACGTAACATGACTGTGCTCCTTATAAATATTATACCAAAAAAGAGTACATGGAGTCTTTAAGTCAAAAAATAAAACATATACTTTATTTAGCAAAATCTAAAAAGTTAATACATGAACTATTTAAAAATGAAACACCACAGATGACAGACAAAAATAACCCGAGAACATGAGGCAATTAATCATAAGAATTCACATAACCATTATATATCCACATATACATTGGTGTACAGTATCATAAAGAAAGTGCATAATGCAACATGATTACTTAGACCATTGGTATATCTATTTCTAAGGGTATGGGAAATATACTGTTACCAGCCTCAATACAAGGGCCAATAGGGACCCCCCTACCACTATTCCATTTAGTAAAATGCTAAGTGCAAACAATGAACAACCTGAAAAGAGGTGGACTACTGACCCATGATGCTGTGTCTCAAGAAATGGCGACCTGCCCCGACGCACGTTTCGGCTTCCGACTTCGTCTGGGGGTGGCACTTGCTAGTTTCTGCTTCCTATTTATCCTATCTACTAACCAATTACAAACTATTGTGCTCATCTGCAGAATATTATTACCTAAGAGTAGCTCTGTCATTCCTCGGCGTGATGACCGCGATTGTCCATGGCAGCTTATCACATGATGTGGGCGTCATGTGACACGTGGAGTGCGTGCGTGATTGCATCATCGCAACGCATCACCATCACGTGTGTATTGCAGACACCGACTCATAGTGAGTCGCCATGGACGCCTGCGCATGTGCACTTGACACAGATTCGTACTTTTAGAAAAAAGCTTATCTACATGTCTATATTAGAAGGAGAATATCGTAATCGATAATAATTGCCATATACAGATGGGGCATGTATACTGCTACAGAGATATGAAGGGAAATAGTATCATCACGAGATGTTATAAAATATGTTAGTTCTTATAACATTAATATCTATAAATTTTTATATGATACCTAAATCTGAGGTCATATACATGATAATATCTCATTATTCCAAATTTCACATCTTTCAAATACATAGATAAACTTATTTAAATGCATGTACACAGTAAAATAAAAACATGAAAGGCAGGTATAAATAGACAGAGGGCGGGAGCTAGCTACGTCTGGCCAGGCTGTGATAGGCTCTCCCACTCCTAAGCCTGCCATCCTGAGTGGTGGAAGATGGAGTCAGTCTCACAGACATAGAAGCAGGTGCAGACGGATTACCTATGGGCGTGGATACAGAAGCTGTGCCTGGCAGATCCTTAACAATATCGATATATGTTTTAAGAATACATATCCTGCTAGCGGTACTCATTTACATTTAAGGAATGAGAGAACATGGTAAACGAAGAACGTCATTAATATCTTGCGTAGGTGTTATGGTGTAAATACTTTTTATTGCAGTGTAGAACAATGTCCTACATATCAAGGTAATTCACATCAACTAAAAAATAATAGGAAGAGAAAAAAACATAAATTAAAATCATGGCATCATATTAGAATAATGCTTTATCCAATTATGAAATGCCACAGCACATACTAATAGTCAGAGAAAAGAGGCATAACCATGGGATTCATTTAATCCCCTGGGCTGCATAGTCCCCAACGTCCATATCCATTTGCTCTCGAGTCTTAGTAATTTTTTCATTAAATCACCCCCTCTCATGTTCATTTCTATGTGATCTATTCCTTTTACTTTCAATAGTCTGGAGTTGCAGTTATGATACAGCTTGAAGTGACGGGGAATGGTTTTCAATTTTTCTACTTTGTCCGCATCATGAATTTCTTTTGCGGACTCAATATCGCGTACATGCTCCCGAACGCGAACCCTAAGTTCGCGTGTGGTTAGTCCTACATAAATTTTGTCACAAGGGCATGATGCATAGTAAATTACACCCCGTGTGGCACAAGTAATGTGCCATACAATTTTCAATATTTTGTCCCTTTTTGAGTTTCTGAATTCGACAGCACGCTCGATATTTGGACATGAGATACAATCTCCACAAGGGGAGCAGCCCCACTTTGGCCCTTTAGTTCCAAAATACTTTTTACCTGGTGCTAATGGAGCATAAAAACTCTGTACCAGGTGGTCCTTAAGGTTCTTTGCCCGTCGGTATGTTACCGAGGGGGATTGTGGTAGAATTTTATTGAGTATTGGATCAGCTTTTAATATTGGCCAATATCTGTTCAGCTGATATTTCATTTCATCCCAACGAGAATGGTATGAAGTGATGAACCTTACCTCATTATTCTTAGTTGTTTTCACAACTGGTTTTAGGAGTATGTTTCTTTAAGCATTATCTGCTCGCTTTTTGGCCTTCCTGATACATCGTCTACTGTATCCGCGGTCAATGAATCTGTTTGTCAGGTCATTTGCTTGCTTTTAAAAATCTTCTTTTCTTGAGCAAGTGCGTTTCAGTCTAAGGAATTGGCCTGTGGGTATAGCTGCAATGGTCTATTTTGGATGCGCGGATGTGGCGTGGAGAAGTGAATTTACCGATGTTTCCTTCCTAAATAGATCAGTTTGAATAAATCCATTACCATCACATTGGATCAAAATATCTAGAAAATCTACTTGTTTTTTATTATATTTGTATGTTAATTTAATATTCTGGTCATTTGAATTCAAATCAATCATAAATTGCTGTAACTGTTCCGATGTCCCCTGCCAGATCATGAAGATGACATCAATGAAACGGGCCCAAAATACGATACGCTCCATTGATGTACCATGATCTGACAGGAATAGGTCTCTCTCCCACAGCCCCAGGAACAAATTTGCATATGAGGGTGCACATGCCGCTCCCATCGCAGTTCCCTGGAGCTGCAGGAAAAATGACCCATTAAATGTAAACACATTGTGTGTTAGAGCAAACTCTAGTAGGATGGTAAGTAATTGAGCAAAGTTCTCATCTAAATTGCTCATACCTAAAAGTATCTGGTAGCTTGTATTCCGTCACTGTGTCTGATGCTGGTATACAGCGATTCGACGTCACACGTCACCAAACACATATCCGCATCCAGATGTATATTTTCTAATTTCTGTAACAAATCAGATGAGTCTCTAATATATGATGGCATTCATTCTACTAAGGATTTGAGATGCTAATCTATAAATTTACAAACATTCTCGGTGAAATTACCTTGCCCGGAAATGATGGGTCTACCCGGTGGATTCCTCAAGTTTTTATGTACTTTTGGTAGTATATATAAAGTTGCAATCACAGGTATTGGTACAATGAGTGCATCATGTTCATTTTTAGTTATGATTTCATCATCCATTGCTCGTTTTAAAATATTTGTTAGTTGCTCCCTGTAAGAGAGGATTGGATTGAAAGTTAGCCTCTTATAACATTTGATGTCTCTTAATTGACGATTTGCCTCTTTCTCATACATAGCCCTAGGCCATATTACGAAGTTACCCCCCTTATCAGCTGATTTATACACCACGTCTTTCAAAGCTTTTAATTTCTGAAGACTCGCTCTCTCATTTTTAGTTAGATTATCATTAATTAGGGTCTTTGGCATAGACTCAAATTCTTTTGTTACCGTTTTTATGAATGTGTCAATCACGGGACATAAGAACAATGGTGGAAATTTTTCGGACTTTCTTTTGATACATTCAGGGATTGTTCTTACCTGTATATCGTCTTGCTCCCCCATAAGGCTCTCTAGGTCTCTCAGTGTAGTCTGTTCTTCCACTGTTTTGAAAATATGATCCTCCTCTTTAAAATGCCACCTTTTGAACATTAATGTTCTGGCAAATAAGTTGAGGTCTTTTATAGCTGTAAAAGCATCAAATCGTGCAGTTGGCGAAAACGTTAGACCTTTACTCAAAACACTTTCGTCAGTTTCAGAAAGTACATGCTCTGATAAGTTAATTACCTTAGGATTACGATCAAATAGTTCGCCTTGTCCATCAGGTCTCCTTTTATTCCGGTCATTGTATTTATTATCAAATTTGCGTTTAGATCTTGTTGATCTTTGATTTGGCATGGAATGCTGTTGTATCCGTTCTTCATTGTCGCTTTGAAGCGACATGGATGACATGGATGAGGATCTGCTTATATTTCCTTTTAGTTCTTTACGTCTCCATCGATACACCCTTTGTTGTATTACATCATTATGATCTCTAGATAGTTTTTTTATTTTTAAATTTTCAGGTAATAATAATTTTCAGGTAATAATATATAATAAATGGCACTGTCTACAAGGGGGAGGTGGGGGGTCTGTATGGCACAATCTACAAAAAGGAGGTGGGGGATTATGGCACTGTCTACAGGGAGGCTATATGACAAAATCTACAGGGGGCACTATACTGTGTAGGGGTACTACAGATGGCATAATACTGTGGGCACAATTAGAGGACAAAATACTGTCACCTTGAAGGGGTTGAAATATATTAAATATTATTATTATACTGGATGGGGGCACTAAAGGGGCATTATAATTTTTTAATGAGGGGGTGGGGCGCCGAAAGATTATTTCGCACAGGGCGACATCAATCCTAGGGCCGGCCCTGACTGGGTGTCATCAGAGAATGTGTATGGTGAAGTTGAGTAAAACAACAAAATACCCTTGATCGCCCGGGGCGTATTATTAAAGAACAGGAAAGCGCTGGAGGAAATGGTTGGAGTACCTAACGGTAGGGAATTTAGGATATGGCGAATTTGTAAGTACTTATAAAAATCTTGTTGGGGAATGTCATATTTCTGAACTAAGGATTGAAATCGTATCAATACATGGGATTCAAAGAGAGAACTGATATTATTTATACCAGCCACCTCCCAGTTACCAATATTAAGGTCCGGTAAAGCAGTAGTAAGGAAATGGAGAGGTAGCAGTTTTAAAGGTTTGCATTCTAACGAGGATGTAGTTTCTTACGACATCATTCCAGGAGGACACCGAAGCACCGACAGAGTAAAAAATGTATTGAGGCTTTAACCCGTTGTTGTTTATTAGTCGAATAGAGGGAAATAAGGGGATCCGTCGTGGCATCTCTGTAGAGCATATAATTTAGAGCAATCCTCCTTGTTTCAAGGGATTTAGATAGGCTCGCATATGACACGCACCGCCTTATTTGCTGATAATGTCCTTTTAAAGAAGCTCTGTCACCACATTATAAGTGCCCTATCTCCTACATAAGGAGATCGGCGCTATAATGTAGGTGACACCAGTGCTTTTTATTTGGGAAAACAATCTATTTTTAGCACTTTATGAGCAATTTTTAGCTTTATGCTAATTAGTTTCATAATGCCCAAGTCGGCGTGTTTTTTCACTTTAGACCAAGTGGGTGTTGTACAGAGGAGTGTATGACGCTGACCAATCAGTGACCAATCAGCGTCATACACTTCTCTCCATTCATTTACACAGCAGCATCATGTTCTTAATAGAACACGATGTGCAGCCACATACACACACATTAACGTTACTGCAGTGTCCTGACAATGAATATACATTACCTCCAGCCGGGACGTGATGTGTATTCAGAATCCTGACACTTCTGAATCTTTTCTGTGAGATTTCCAGCAAGGCAAACTTAATCTCGTTTTAAATGACAGTTTACAGCATAATCTCGCGAGATTACGTTTGCCTTGCTGGAAATCTCACAGAAAAGATTCAGAAGTGTCAGGATTCTGAATACACATCACGTCCCGACTGGAGGTAATGTATATCCATTGTCAGGACACTTGATTAACTTTAATGTGTGTGTATGTGGCTGCACATCGTGTTCTAGTAAGAACACGATGCTGCTGTGTAAATGAATGGAGAGATGTGCATGACGCTGATTGGTCAGTGTCATACACTCCTCTGTACAACGCCCACTTGGTCTAAAGTAAAAACACGCCCACTTGGGCATTAAAAAAGTAATTAGCATAAAGCTAAAATCGCTCCTAACGTGGTAAAAATAGATCGTTTTTCTAAATAAAAAACACTGCTGTCACCTACATTATAGCGCTCATCTACTTATGTAGGAGATATGGCACTTATAATGTGGTGACAGAGCCTCTTTAATTATGTCAGATCCTGCTAATCATCTTGAGGCAGTATTCCAACATATGCGTGAATATGGCAATGTTTCTGGATTCAAAATTAACCCTAAAAAATTGTAACTTCTCAGCTTGCACCCACTTACCCGCGCTGACTATTTGGCTATAGCCTCTGTGGGACTGAAAATAGCCCCCTCGCCCATTACATATTTGGGAATGAAAATTGGGAAAACTCCTGACTCCATATATAGTCATAATTATCTGCCTTTATTTTGCAGAATACAATCTGAACTTTAGCATTGGCAATCTCTCCCATTAATCTACAGGGCAGAGTACATCTCATAAAAATGATGAGCTTCTCTAAACTTCTGTACCCACTACAAACTATACTGTTTCTTCTGAAACATTTAGATGTCACTATCCTAAAAAGAGCATTAACTAAGTTTCCCTGGGCAGGTAAACGGCCCAGAATATCTTTGGCCAAATAGACGGGACTGAACATGCCTAACATAAGGCAGAGGTGTAGCTAGGTTCTCCTGCACCCAGGGCAAAGATTCAGATTGGCGCCCCCCCCCCCCCAATTTATTTCCCGACATCTCCTTCCCCCTCGCCATGTTTGCTTTTTCTACCAATCAATGAGGTGTACATTTTTTCACAATTTTTTTAATGTAACTCGAGTATAAAAGCATTTCTACATTTTACAAGCGATGTAGTTCTATAATGTAATTAACATAAAAATAAATGATAAGAAAATAAATTAAAGAAGCCACACACAGCCCCCTGTAGATAGCGCCACACAGCCCCCCTTGTAGATAGTGCCACACACAGCCCGCTGCCCCTTTGTAAATAGCGCCACACTCCCCCCTTGTAAATAGTGCCACATTCCCCCCTTTTAAATAGCGCCACACTCCCCCCTTGTAAATAGCGCCACACTCCCCCCCCCTTGTACTTAGCGCCACACTCACACTGTGAACAGACCGATGAGCGGTAGCCTAACGCTACCACTCTCCGCTCTGCCTGGTGTGACTTACCGGAGAAGCCGAGGAGGTCATGCGGCACAAGCAGCGGCGGAGTTCCTTCTGACTAGGGTTGGTGACAGCCAGGGCCGGCCTTAGCTTGGATGGCACTCTGTGCGGGACTCTCTATTGCCGCCCCCTACACAAACCAAAAATTAACCACATATATGGACACGCTGGAACATATATACTGTACATACATAAAGATAGATATTTAGACATACAGGCAAATATACATACACACATTCTGGAATACATACATAGAAGTAAATATATAGACGTACAAACACATATACGCACACACACCGGCAGATAAATACACAGACCGGAACATATACAAATACATAAAAGGCACATATATACAAGCACAAAGACACATTCACAAACAGACCCATATATACCCACACAGGCTATGTACACAGCACAGATAATGTAGTAGATGTTACCTGCAGTCCTATGTAACAACACAGATAACACACAGTGATAACTCTCTGAGTACAGATAATGTAGTAGATGTTGCCTGCAGTCCTATGTAACACCACAGATAACACAGTGATAACTCTCTGAGTACAGATAATGTAGTAGATGTTACCTGCAGTCCTATGTAACACCACAGATAATGTAGATGTTACCTGCAGTCCTATGTAACACCACAGATAACACAGTGATAATTCTCTGAGTACAGATAATGTAGTAGATGTAAGAGACAAACACATGCAGAGACACAGACAGAAAGAGACACACACACACACACACACACACACACACACACACACACACACACTGTAACATATACACCTACAAACACATAGACACACACTGTATTCACACTACACACACACAGACACTCACCATGTCTCCTTGCTGACAGCATCACAGGTCAGGACGGGCTGTGGGCGGAGCTTCCTCTCTGCTTCTCGGCATGAGTAACAGCAGAGATGGAAGGCTGCAGCATGGGAGTGGACCTGTCCCCTGACCTGAGTCTCATCTGACCTCATGTCACTGATGTGAGGTCAGATGACAAGTCAGGTGACTGGACTGGTCCACTTCCTGGCCGTCACAGACCCCAGTCAGAACGCCGTAATTTCCTGGCTCTTCCTAAAGCTGCTGCAGGTGTCCGACATATGGGGCGCCTATCAGCAGCGATCAGCTGCTCTTCGGCGCCCCCCTTCCCTACCATCGGGTTGCGCCCGGGGCACATGCCCCGCCTGCCCCCCCCCTAGCTACGCCCCTGCATAAGGGGGTATAATACAGCTTGCTTAGGAAGATATATCCTACAGTGTTCTAATTACTATTCCAACTATACTATAGAATCCACACTGGTGGAACTCCATGGTCTAGCAGCTCTTTTACAAAAGGCTTATGATTCTCTCTCAACAATTACGAAAAGCTCAATTATTATACGTGACACGATAGCAGCATAAAAGGAACTTAGGAAATGTTTTGGTCTTTCCTTTCAATTTTTTAAGTACTTTCCCCTTTGGAATCATACTGACTTTCAGGCAGGAAGACTTAATACATTTTTTTAATGTTGGAAACTTAGGGGCATAGGTACTGTGGCGCACATATTATATGATACTGAACCGCGCATAAAAACTATATCTGGACTTACTCAGGTCTATGACCTGCCGGATAACCAGACCTTCCAGTATATACAATTGAAATCCTTCTGTGATAAAATATTACATAATCTCTCTAATGAAACTACAATCAACACATTTGATGAAATAGTGGGCTCCCGACGGGTCAGAAAATCAATCTCTGACCTATATTCAGCAATTAGAGACAAGTGAAGGTCATACATGCAACCATTAAGATTTCCTTATTCGGAGAAAGTTCTTCATACTCTGTAAAATCCCTCCACGTATACTAGAAGGTTGGTTTCTTTTACATAAGCATATCCCAAGTGAGAATTGTTGGCAATCATACTTTAAACTGATACACACAGGCAGATATGCCTTTAATCCACCTGTTTTGGTGAATAACCCTGAAAGATTGACTAGTTGTACGAAATGTCATCAACCTCACACTGATCTGTATTATGGTATGTGGACATGTCCACAAAATCCATTCTTTGTGGAAAGACATCCTTGTATATATTGGTGCTATGTTACATAGTTGATAAGATTGAAAAAAGACACAGGTCCATCAAGTCCAACCTATAAATCCTACTGTGTAAATCCAGATGAAGGCTAAACCCCCATGAGATGGATACCAATTGCCTCATTAGGGAAAAAATTCTTCCCTGAGTCCCATATGGCAATCAGAATAAATTCCTGGATCCACGTCCCATCCCCAGAATCTAGTACTCATAACTTGTAATATTACATTTTTCATGGAAGACATCAAGGCCCTTCTTGAACTTGTTCAAAGTATCAATCACACAAAGTCCTGTGGCAGAGAGTTCCATAGTCTCACTGCTCTGAGAGTAAAGAATCCCGTCTGTGACAGTGGTGAAACCTTTTTTCTCCTTTAGACGTAAAGGATGCCCCCTTGTCCTTGTTACAGGCCTAGGTGTAAAAAGATCATTAGTACTGTCCAATTACTGTATATATTTGTACATTGTAATTAGATAGTCCCTAAGCTGTCTTTTTTCTAAACTGAATAGCCCCAAGTTTGATAACCTTTCTTGTTACTGCAATCCGCCCATTCCCTTAATTACCTTGGTCGCCCTTCTTTGCACCCTTTCTAGTTCAGCCATGTCCTTTTTATACACAGGCGCCAAAAATTGTACACAATATTCCATGTGTGGTCTGACTAGTGATTTATATAGACAAAAATATATACTTGTCATCAGCATTTATGTCTCCTTTGATGCATCCCATGATTTTATTTGCATTGGCAGCAGCTGCCTGGCACTGGTTGCCAAAGGTAAATGTACTGTCAGCCAATATCCCCAAATATTTTTCAGCAGTAGTTTTACCCAGTGTTTTACATTTAATGCATAATTGTAAAATTTGTTTCCTCTGCCTATTTGTATAACCTTACATTTATCCACTTTAAACTTAATTTGCTATTTTTCTGCCCATCCCTCCAGCTTCCCCTAATCCCTCTGTAGTATTACATTATCCTCTTCTGTGTTGATTACTTTACAGAGTGCAAATACTGAAATTATACTCTGCAAGGCCCCATGCACATGACCATAAATCCCCCCGTAATTACGGCCCATAATTACAGGCCCATAGCCTTCTATTGGCTACAGGTACCATCCCGTTTGCATACGGAAAGGCGCTGGGCCGTTGAAAAATATAGAACATGTCCTATTTCAGGCCATAATTACGGCACGGGCAGGCCCACAGAAGTCTATGGGGCTCCGGTAATTGCGGGTGGCTACGTGTGTGCACCCGTAATTACGTGAGCGTTGCTGGGCGTTGTCAGGGGGATTTCAATTTTTTAATAAAGAGAAGCAGAGAAAATTGGCGCCTGAGCGATCATGTGACTCTTTTACGTGGTTTTGACATGATTGTGACATCATTTCTAGCCCCTCTTTTTTTACAGGTTCGTAAATACGGGCGGAATACGGATGACAACGGACCCTTATTTGGTCGTGTGCATGGGGCCTAAATGTGGAAAATCCCAATACAATTGGCGCCCCTTACTGTTATTATTTAATACTGCTGTCCCTACGCCTCTCAATCACATGCAGGGGCTAAACTACCTGCTTTGATGCACTTACTTTTACTGGTTGCTAAAAGATGTATATTACATAATTGGCCTCTGCCTCAGGTGCCTTCCATAGCAGATGTGCCTGCCTAATTAAAACTATATTTACATGTTGATAGGATTGAAACTGAGAGGCATAAAGAAACAAAAACAACTCTTTATGAAATAGAAGCCTTTTATTATTACTCCTCTTGCTCAATCTGAAATGAAAGACCTTATGATGAAATTTCAATATTTGACATGGTACCACACTAAAAATGTGAAGGGTTCTCAGGGGGTTCTAAAACAATCCACTTGACTAATGTATTCGTATCATATAGAGGTGGTTTCCTTTAGGAAATTGAGAGCTGTGGGTCTTCTCAACACAATGCTGTGAAATGACTTTTTTCTTATTTTATTCTGTCCTATGCGATCCTTATTGCTGTAATTTATACTGTCGGCAGCGGCGTAGCTAACAGGGTTGCAGTGGTCGCAGTTGCGACCGGGCCCCTAAGCCTGGGGGAGCCCACGGGGGACCCCGTTGCCATACAGCATGCTGGTTAAATAAATTGTCTGTGCCGTGAAGCCGGCACTTCCTGGTTACGGTCACATGGTTCACAAAGTGTACCATGTGACCGTGACATCACGTGACACGTCTTCCAGCCAGTGCAGTGGAAGAGCCAGTGCGGAGGACTCCAGGTGAGCTGCAGTCTGCATTGTAACGTAATGTATTGTAATTTAATGTATTGTGTTGTTTTGTAATGTATTGTGTTGTATTGTGCTGTCTGTTTGGGGTGGAGAGGGGGGGAGCCCATTAAATTACAGCCCTTCTCCTCTCTCCACCGCAAACGGCACAATACAACACAATATATTACAAACTGTGGGTCGCGTCCCCCTGGGGGGGGTCATGTGAAGATCTCTGGGGGGTCGCAAGTCACTCGCCGAGGTACCGGTTCCATTAAATGCTGGAGCAAGGAGCTGACGTCTCCTTGCTTCAGCATCACTGTGCCCTGTCGCTACATCGCGCCTGCCTGAGTCGAAGGATCCTCCACCCGGTGTGGAAACGGGGATAGGTAAGTAATTATGTCATTTTTCTATTATGCACATGTGGTGGAATTATACTGTATGGGAGGGCTGATATGGTGGAGGGCTGATATGGCGGGGGGGAGGGGGGTAGTATACTGCATGAGGGCTGATATGGGGGAATTATACTGTATGGGGGGCTGATATGGGGGAATTATACTGTATAGGGGGCTGATAAGATGGGGGGCATTATACTGCATGGGGGCTGATATGGGGGAATTATACTGTATGGGGGACATTATACTGTATGGAGAGCTGATATGGAGGGTAATTATACTGTATGGGGAGCTGATATGGGGGGCATTATACCGTATGGGGAGCTCATATGGGGGGCATTATACTGTATGAGAAGCTCATATGGGGGGCATTATACTGTATGGGGAGCGGATATGGGGGGCATTATACTGTATGGGGAGCTGATATGGGGGCATTATATTGTATGGAGAGCTGATATGGGGGGCACTATACTGTATGGGGGTAGCTATGTGGGGCATTATACTGTGGGGTCTGATATGGGGAGCATTATACGGTATGGGGCATTATACTGTGTGGGGGCAGCTATGGGAGCATTATACTCTGTGGGGGTATTATACTATGGGAGCTGTTGGGCAAGGCGGCTAAGCATAGGTGCGCACAGGGGTCTGGTGATGGTGGTGTTGGGGAGGGGTAGGGCGGCCCAAGCTGAATTCTTGCACCCCGGCTCTTGAGCTTTTAGCTACGCCCCTGACTGTCGGCATGCGTGCTGTTTGCGCTGCCAGGGTTTCTTATGCTGTTTGAAGATATATACATTGGAATATGTTTATTGATGTGTGCCTTACTTTTACATCTATGTATTTGTATTTATATTTCCATTAAAAAAGTAAAAGATTTTGAAATAAAAAAAAAGTTAAAAAAACAGCAAAGTATCATGAACCATTTAAAAAAACATAAAAAATTTTTTCATCAAAAAAGGATTTAATTTTTTTTTTTTGGGGGGACTTTTAAAGATTTTATTAAACTTTATTAAACACAATTTTTTTCTTTGATCGCTTGTATAATGCTTTGGAATACTTAGGCCAACCACACATGATACATATTACATGCTGAATTTCCGCATGTATTTTCCAGCGGCAAATCCGCAAATTAATATAGGCAAAGTAAACACAATGTCAAGTAATCTCATCTACAAGTTGCAGAATTTTGACGCACGCAAATTGCCCTGTGGTGACTATTATAAAATTTGCAGCATGTCATTTTATCTTGCGCTTCTGCCTGTGAATTGTATATGGCAAATTTATAAAAAAAATTGCTCCAAACTCCACGGAATAAAAACCGCACCTATTTCCGCATCAAAATGTAAAAACCGCACCTAAAATACATTTTAAAAAAAACAACACACTATTAGGTGTGGCTTTTACCTGCGGTTTTAGTGTGGATTTTCTGCACCAAATTACGCAACTTGTGCATGTAGCCTTGGTATTCCAAAGCATTATTGCCTGTCAATGTATCACCTCATCAGGCGGATACCTATTGGAAGACCTGGGGGCCTGTGTTATTCCCTTCTGGAATATTCTCTGATGCCCTTCTGCTGGTTACTGCAACAGCTAATTGGTTGTTGACAGCAGTGGCGGAAGCCATGAAGTTATAAAGCATCAATATCCCTGTTGTTTATCATATCAAGCATCAAGAATTGTGAACCACCACATTCCCTCTCTTTAAAGTGGATTGTAATTGTTGCATACTTTTTAGAGGACTGAGTCATCCAGCTCTAGGGCTGGGTGGATTTTTATTAGAGATATCTTGTTTAGTTAATATGCTCAAGCTAAGTAGCTGAGCTGTTGTTTAGGGTATGTGCAAACACAAACTCAAAAACGTGTGAAAATACGGAGCTGTTTTTAAGGGAAAACAGCTCCTGATTTTCAGAAGTTTTTTTAAGCCGATCACGTTTTTCGCTGCGTTTTTACGGCCATTTTTGGAGCTGTTTTTCAATAGAGTCAATGAAAAAAAAAGCTCCAAAAACGTCCCAAGAAGTGACATGCACTTCTTTTTCGCGGCTGTTTTTTTACACGGCCGTTTTGAAAAACTACTACTACCGATTTATCGGCTGTTTACGGCCCGAAAAACGACCGAAAATAAGCCGTGTGAAGTATGTTTTTCATTAATAATGTAACCCTTAAAAAAGCACTGCAATCTTCTGTATCCAAATTTAGAGTCCTATTATTAATATTTTTAATAATAATATTATTATTAAAATTAGTAAGTATTCCAAAGAAATAGAATTAGAAAGTATTCCAAATCACATTGCAGGGTGCTGATGGTTAGACAGAGTTAGACTGATTCCTTTGTCAAGCTACATTTATGCCAAGGTCACTATTGACTGTGGCATCTAAGGGGTTACACACAGTGGCGTAACTACCGCTGTAGCAGTCGCCCGCCGGCACGGGCCCCCACCATGACCGGAGGCTCCGCTAGCAGCCGCTATGGCTGCTACAGTGGGACGCCACTGAACACTACGGCAGAGCAGGGAGGTATCTCCCCGCTCTGCCATTAAACAAAAGACATGTATCCCCTATCCACAGAATAGGGGATACATGTGTGATCGCTGATAGCGATAGGGAGAACAGGGGACTGAAAGTCCCCTTAAGTTTTCCATCACAAACCTCGGACTTCCGGGGTCTGTGTCGGCAGCTCCGTAGAAATGAATGGAGCGCCGGTCGCGCTTGTGCGCATGCGTGACCAGCGCTCCTTTCATTTTTATTGAGCTGCGCAGACGCCGGAAGTCAGAGGTTAGTCATGGAGAACTTCAGGGGACTTTCAGTCCCTCGTTCTTCCTATCGCTGCCAGCGATCACACATGTATCCCATATCCCGTGGATAGGGGATGCATGTCTTTTGTAGGACACACTGTGGGTCGCGTTTTTTTGGGAGGGGGGACGCTGTATGGCGTTCCCTACAGGGGGGAGCTGTATGGCGCTCCCTACAGGGGTGGGCTGTATGGCGTTCCCTACAGGGGGGGGCTGTATGGCGTTCCCTACAGGGGGCGGCTGTATGGCGTTCCCTACAGGGGGGGCTGTATGGCGTTCCCTACAGCGGGGGGGGGGCTGTATGGCGTTCCCTACAGGGGGGGGCTGTATGGCGTTCTCTACAGGGGGGCTGTATGGTGTTCTCTACAGGGCCCATACAGCCCCCCTGTAGATAACGCCATACAGCCCCCCTGTAGACAATGCCATAGAGCCCCCCTTGCAGGGAACACCATACAGCCCCCTCTGTAGAGAACGCCATACAGCCCCCCTGTAGGGAACGCCATACAGCCCCATCTGTAGAAAACGCCATACAGCCCCCTCAGTAGATAACCCCATACAGACCCCCCTGTAGATAATGCCATACAGACCCCCCTGTAGATGCCATACAGACCCCCCTTGTATATAACGCCATACAGCCCCCTCAGTAGATAACGCCATACAGACCCCCCCTGTAGATAACGCCATACAGCCCCCACTGTAGAGAACGCCATACAGCCCTTCCTGTAGATAACGCCATACAGCCCCCTCTGTAGATATCTACAAAGGGGGCTGTATGGTGTTATCTACAGAGGGGCTGTATGGTGTTATCTACAGAGCGGGATGTATGGCATTATCTACAGAGGGGGCTGTATGGCGTTATCTACAGGGGGGGCTGTATGGCGTTATCTACAGGGGGGCTGTATGGCGTTATCTACAGGGGGGGGGCTGTAAAAAAGGCACTATCTACAAGGGGGGGTTTTGTGACACCCAGGGGAGGGGGGGCCCCAGTCAAAAGTTTGCTATGGGGCCCAGTCTTTCCTAGTTACGCCCCTGGTTACACAGCTAGAATCAGAGGTTACTCTGATCCCGGTCATTAAAGCAGGAGTTGGCTGTTAAACACAACCGGGCTCCTGCTGTTGATCGCACGAGCACAGCTCCTGTGCCTGCGAGAACAATATGAAGTACTGTATCTGTGCCACGGAGTCTCTGGATAAAGCAATCCATGACCCACAGTTACGTCATGGTGCCATGGGGGAATAAGTAACATCTAGAGCCAATTAATTGCATATATACATATATCTATATTATTCGGCACTGATATGAGAGGTGGATATAGTAAATACCTCGCTGGGAATCAGATATTGCTGGAACTTGTTGTCGTGCCTATAGCCATAGCGGCTGCTATGGGCCCCATGGCATGAGGGGGCCCACGCCGCCCGGCACATAACATTTATGGGCCGTAAGGCACGGGCCCCCTCGTGCCTGAAGGCGTCGCTAGCTGTTAGTGACTGCCAGACACTATCTACTTGGGGGGCTGTGTGACACTATACATGGGAGAGGGCTGTGTGGCACTATCTAGAAGAGGGGTGTGTCATTATCTACAAGGGGTGTGTGGCGCTATCTACCTGGGGATGGTATGGAAATAAACAGGGGGAGGGCTGTGTGGTACTATCTACAAGGCGGGCTGTCTGTCACTATACAGGGAGGGAGGGCTGTGTGGCACTATCTACTAGGGTGGCCATGTGGGACTATACAGGGGGAGGGCTGTGTGGCACTATCTACTAGGGGGGCTGTGTGGCACTATACAGGGGGGTGCGGCAATATCTACCTGGGGGACTGTGTGATACTATACAGGGCGGAGGATTGTGTGGCACTACCTACTAGAGGTGGCTGTGTAGCACTATACAGGGGGAGGGGTGTGGGGCATTATCTACTAGGGGGACTCTGTGATACTATACAGGGGGGCCATGTGACTCTATCTACAAGGGGGGCTTTGTGTGCGGCGTTATCTACAGGGAGCTGTGTGTGTGGCACTATCTACAGGGAGCTGTGTGTGTGGCACTATCTACAGGGGGCTGTGTGTGTGGCGCTATCTACAGGGGGCTGAGTGTGGTGCTATCTACAGGGGACACAGTGGCACTATCTACAGGGGATACAAAGGGGGCATTATTAGTGTGTGGGGGCAAAAAGGGGGCACTATTATTGTGTCGAGCAATGAGGGATAATTTTTACCATCTGGGGCACTGTGGATTACGATTACGAGTTTGTTTAGAGGATGGGGTATAGGTGGGGAGGATGCTGGAAAAGTGAGAAACCAACATGACTGTGAGTCAAATTCTGCAGGGACGAGTCGTGGCTGGAATAAGTCGTCACAGTGGTCTGGGCCAGATGGAAAAAAAGGGAAAGTGAACGATTCTAATGGAAGAAAACATCACCTGTGAGTCACTGGATTTAAATGTGCTATAATCACTTATATTGTCTGCAGAGCTCCTGTGTAAAACTTGCATCTACGACTATATGGTGGTAATATTGGTCTTTGTATAGTGGTTTTTATTCCGTAACAGTATGAGGGTATTATTCAGTCACCATGTGGTTATGGTGGGTTTGGCGGTATCATTCAGTCACTATAGGGTTATAGTGTGGAGGTATTATTCAGTAACAGTACGGGGGTATTATTCAGTCACTGTGTGGTTATGGTGTGGCGGTATTATTCAGTGACAGTATTCTGGTATTATTCAGTCACTATGTGGTTATGGTGTGGCGGTATTATTCAGTAACAGTATGGGGGCATTATTCAGTCACTGTGTGGTTATGGTGTGGCGGTATTATTCAGTGACAGTATGGGGGTATTATTCAGTCACTATGTGGTTATGGTGTGGCGGTATTATTCAGTAACAGTACAGGGGTATTATTCAGTCACTGTGTCGTTATGGTGTGGCGGCATAATTTGGACCTTATATTGTGTTGTTATTGGTAATATTGTTCTTATAATAGTGAGTTGTGTTCAGTAACAGTATGCAGGTAATATTTCATCTGGTATATTGGTGTGCTTTAATAACTGTATATGTATATAGATTTGTGTTTGTGTGAGAGGGGGGACATATGCTTTGGGTCTTGGAACACTCCTAGATGCGCTACAAATCAGTGATTCAGTTCTCTGCACACCACCGTCTGAATTGACTGCATTATTCATACAGTAATTCAGCATTTGGGGCCCCACTTTTAACATTGCCCAGGGTCATACTTTGTCTAAAACTAGCCCTGATACCATTATGACACTAGCCTGCCAAAAGTACTAATAACTGGATCCCTATTGAACTAAAGCTGGCCATAGATATACCTATGAGACATTGGTTGACTGATCCAACCACATGTCTATGGAAACAGACAAACGATTCCACCCAAATCAGGAAATGGATCATTCTCAATGATATAGGTGGCTGCCAAGCACCTCTGCTGCCACTTAAAGGGAATGTGTCGCTAGAATTTTTTTTTCTTAGTTAAACAATTATTATTTGAGTGATTACACATTGTTTTAATTTTTTCACAAGTCAGGAAATATTATAAATTAGATTCTAATTTATAACATTTCCATGTGCTGGTCACTAGAGGGAGCAGTTCCCAAAATTGCAGCATGGTCAATGTGGTAAAGCAACCTCATTGCTTTATGCTGCAAATTTGGGGTAGACACACTCGCTCTAGTGTCCTCACACAAACCCCCTCCCTTCTTCTGGCTAGTGCCAGTAGAAGGAGGGGTTTGAATCTTCAAACCTCCTACACTGTGCGCCATTTTTTGAGCGACTGCACAGTGTAGGAGGATTAGATACAGTGCTCAGCAGACAGTATAACACGAACATACACGAACATAAATTACCTGCTCCTGCCACCTCCGCTCCTATGCCTTGCGCCTTCGCTTCCTTGAACATATGGCCGTAAGCCGCTGTCGGACAGTAAGATGACGACTTCTGGCCGCGGCTTCTGGTTCACAAGAAAATGGCGCTGGATTTCGCTCTACGAACGAGCTTCCTTTTGGTCTGTGTGGGAGCGGCGCATGTGCCATTCCCACACAGACGGCGTACGCTGCAGAGAATGGAACGGCTCCCGTTCGCATTCTCTATGGGGTTGTATGTGCCGTATTCCATCTCTGTATGTGCCACATAAACGTTACTGAAGTGTCTTGAGAGTGAATAGACATCACATCCAGCTAGGATGGGATGTCTATTCACGATCCTGACATTTCGGTAACATTTGTGTGTGACTTACAGCAGAGCAGGCGTAATCACGCGAGAGCATGCTGTACATGACAGCACAATGTGATCTCGATGTGCTGTGCTGTAAGTCACACACAAACGTTACCGAAGTGTCGGGATTGTGAATAGACATCCAGTCCTGGTTGGACGCGATGTCTACTTAATGTCAAGGCACTTCAGTAACATTTATGTGGGTGTAAGTGACAGCACATAGTGAACAACGCAGGATCACTATCTGCAGTGTAAATGAATGGAGAGAAGTGTATGACGCTGATTGGTCACTGATTGGTCAGCGTCATACACTCCTCTGTACAACGCCCACTTGGTTATATAGTAACACGCCCAGTTGTTCATTAAGAAACCCATTAGCATAAAGCTAATATAGGTCATAACTCTGTCAAAAATTATTGTTTTTCTAAATAAAAAACACTGCTGCAATCTACATTACAGCGCCGATCACATCATGTACAAGATAGGCCACTTATATTGTGGAGACAGAGCCTTTTTAAATAAAAGGCATTCTGAAGTTTACCAGCCCAATGGAGGCCAAAGGCACACTCTTTTGGCCTCCGTCGGGCTAATGGAGCCCTATGTTAACGTTTAGTATGTACGTCGGGAGCTTTTACGACATACACGATAAATGTAGAGCAGAAACGTGGTCTGAAGGGGCCCTTACACCATTTTTTGGGAATAAAAGTGATCAAACATAGACAGATTTGGTATTGTAACACCCTGTAGAATAAAGTTAACATGTTATTTATGGATGAATAGTGTAGAAAAAAAAAAAAATCCTATCAGCTGGTATCCAACTGCTGTGACCCCCGCCAGATGATAGAGTGACGTGCTACCAGCACTGGGAAAGCAGCGTACTACTTTGTCTTATATTCAACAAAATATAGTCAATGTTTGGCCCGGGTAATGGCGGGTGAAGCAGGGGGGGCCCAAACGGGGCAAAATAGCAAACAGCGGAGGTCACAGAGGTCAGACACCAGCATACAAAAATGTCTCTGATAACACAAACACTTGGTGCAGACACTCATGCAGGTTATACAAGTAGTCGGGTAGCAAATAATGGCCACCAAATCACCAGGAACTGGTACTGGAGCCCAAAGAATACTCAGAAAGAAAAGAAAAGAGAATAGACTAGAGACTTCTACATTCCGACTATAGGGGGCAGCACTTGTAGAAGCTGCTTCTGTCAGACAGCGAGTGGCGGGCAGCTGCAGTCATTGAGACTTTGCCCGGCTTCCGTAGACTCTGACCGGAATCCTGATTAGGGAGATTACAGTATCTGACCCCACAAGCTGCAGCAGCTGACGAGATGCGCTCCGGGCTGTCTCCCGTGTAATGGCCACTGGATCTCCCTGCGCTTCCCTCTACGTGTAAAGTCCTCAGGATCCCGGTAACGAGTGGAGCTGTGGTGGCGGCGGGACCAGTGATGGCGGGACCAGTGATGGGGAAGTTCTTCTCCGTAAGTTGCAGTAGTTATTCCTGTGCATAGCAGCCAACTTTACCCATAGGAGTGCGGGAGCGACTATTGAGGGGAAGGCGTTGTGTCAGTGCACAGCGAGTGACGGGTTAATCCAGAAGTGGGCAGCATCAGGCAGGTTCCCTCTTTATTTGCATAGTTTGGGAAACATCAGCTTGTTGTCTGTGGACTGTGGACTATGAGCGGGTCAGCCGGGACTTACTGTACATCCCTTCCAGAAGTCCTCATAGTCTTGGGGATTCTGCTCACTTTTCCACCTTCATTTTGTTCGTTTTCTTGCAGTAGTGAGGCTGCTCATTAAACAATCTCCTGGCTTTATGACATAGATTTCATGATTTTGCATGGCTGCTGCTGATCACATGATGTGCCTGATTTTTTTTGCTGTTCTTTTTCTTCACAAGGACAAACACATGATTTTTAAAGGGGCAGTTTCCAAATCCATGGTCAGGGTTTCCAACTGTCCGTAAATTCTGCTAATGTGTTCATATCACTATTCTAAGCTATAGACATATATTACTTCTAGTCTACATGATTTATTGTGGTTTTCCAAATTGTTCGTAAAAAATGTTTGCTGTCCATGATTTTTGGGTAAGTTGTCCTGAAAAAAGTATGAGGTTATCAACCTTGCCCATGGTTGCCCAGCAAAGTGTGCCCCGTTATAGTCGCTTTGCCAACTTTCTACATGTATCACATTTTGGTTTTTTTTGTAGTTTGTTTTCTAGGATAGTGATATTATTCCTGGTAATATCTTTTGGTGTTTACAAGTGGTTTAACCCCTTAGTGACCAGCCTATTTTAGGCCTTAGTGACCAAGCTATTTTTTTACGTTTTTCCATCGTCTCATTCCAAGAGCTTTTTTTATTTTTGCGTCGACATAGCTGTATAAGGTCTTGTTTTTTGCGGGACAAGTTGTGTTTTTTAATAGCACCATTTTGGGGTACATATAATCTATTGATTAACTTTTTTTGTGGGTGGATGGAAAAAACCCTGAAATTTTGCCACTCTTTTTTTGCGTCGTAAATTTACGCTTTTTACAGTGTCGTATAAATAACACAGTTATCTTATTCAGCGGGTTGTTACGATTGCAACGATACCAAATTTATATAGTTTTCTTATATTTTTACACAGTAGAAACGCTTTTTTAAAAAAAATTATTTGTTTTTGTCTCTCGATATTTGAAGAGCCATAACTTTGTTTTTAATTTTTCCGCCAATGCAGCTGTATGATGTATGTAGGGGGTGCGCTCTACAAGGGAGGCAGGTGGTGTTGCGATCTGCAAGGGAGGGTCGGGGTGTGATCGCACCCCGACCCTCCCTTGCAGATCGCAACACCTTGTTGATCAACAAGGGAGGGGGGTGGTGCTGCAATCTACAAGGTGGGGTATGATCTACGTGCTATCTACATGGGGGGTGTGGCACTGTCTACATGGGCACTGTGGCACTATATGGGGGGTGGCATTATTACTACATGTGGATGCTGTGGCACTGTTACTACATGTGGGTACTGTGGCACTGTCACTACATGTGGGCACTGTCACTTAGGGATGCACGATGCATCGAAACTTCAATACTGTTTCGCTACTCTGCATCCCCAAACGGTTCGATACCGCTATTTTATGTATTTCGATACTGAGCTGTGCGGCCGCACAGCTAAGTATAGTACCACATGTATGTATGAGAGTGGGGCTGCGGCTGTGTGATACAGCCATTGCCACGCTCCCGAGTCCTGACAAGTGCGCGCCGTCAGGATGATGCGATGCGGACGGCGCTGCACTAATGAGCGCCGGCACTTAAGACAGAACATGGCGGGCGCGCTGCAAAACACCCCCATGTTCTGTGTTCAGTGCCTGCGTCGCCGCTTATTAGTGCAACGCCGGCCACATCTCCTCATGCTGATCGCTCGCTCACTTGTTAGGAGCGGGGTAATGGCTGTATTACACAGCCGCAGCCCCGCTCTGTAACGGCGGAGATCAGAGAAACCTCTCATGTCCGCCGCTATTCTCCTGAATGCTGCGATCAAAGCTGACTGCAGCATTCAAGAGGAAGTGAGAAGGGGAGATGTCCCTTGGATCGCATCACAGGAATCCCTGTGACGCGATTGAGGGACATACCATATATGGGCAGACAGCCCAGGGTCCATTGAAGGACCCCAGGGCTGTCTTACCATATTTCCTGTTGTTAGGGCATACTTGGGTAAGTCTTAATACATAAAATATTCACATATTGGGTATTGGCGCGGCCGTAATAACCTGCACAATTTTATTATTTTTTTGCATCATTTATGATGTGTGCACTGTAAAAAAAATAAAATAAACACTGCATTCTTTCTGTTATTGTGGGGCACGAGGTGTGATGATTTTAACCTCCATGTGCTTCACATTAATAGTAATTAACCCCATCATGTACCTTACACATTAACCCATTATGACTGAGAAACATGATGGGATTAATTACTATTAATGTGAGGCACATTCAAAATTCATCACACCTCGCGCCTCACATGAGATAACGGAAGCACTTTTTTTTAAATTACTGTTGTAGTATTGAATTGGTATCAAAATCGCAAACAAAGTATCGGTATCGAAGTCCAAATTCTTTTATCGTGACATCCCTACTGTCACTACATGTGGGCTCTGTGGCACTATGTCACTATATGTAGGCACTGTGGCTCTATGTCACTATATGTGGGCACTGTCACTATATGTGGGCACTGTGGCACTATGTGGGCACTATCTGAAAGGGGGTGTGGCACTGTCTACATGTGGCACTGTCTACATGTGGCACTGTCTACATGCGCATTGTGGCACTGTCACTACATGTGGGTACTTTGGTACTGTGTCACTATATGTGGGCATTGTGGCACTGTCACTATATGTGGGCACTATCTACCCTGACAAATTAAATCCATCCTTTTTTTTTTTTTTTTAAACGGCCATGAAAGACGTACTGGAAATGGATGAGAATTTGGAGACACTGATGCAAAATGGACATGAAAAACTGACCATTGATCAGTTTTTAATGACCATTTTTTTTCACGGTCGTGTGACTGCAGCCTAAATGACAATGATCCCTTAGAGTCCGGTCCACATGTACCATGATCGGGCCGCAAAATCCTTCTGACACTCGGACCGTTTTTTAACGGTCCAATCACGGTGGTGACAATGTCGGAGACCGGCTGAGGTGGTGACGGGTAAAGGGGGATGTTAGTGCACGCAGTGCCTCATTGATTATAGATTGTTAACCTGTTCCATGCTGGGGAACACAGAAGTTAGAGTCAATTAGATAGACATTTTTCCAATTGTATTTATGATAAAGTAAAGTATTTGCAGAGGGAAAAGTTGTGAAGTTACGTACAGTAATTATAGCAATATATGTTAAAAAGTTATTTATATAAAGAAAATGTATTAAATTATCTCTTGGTATTACTGTTAAATAAACAGAAAAAAAAAAGAAAAACGAGATTCAAATTGAAAATCGCCCAAAGGGTTGAAAAAAATCTGGATTTTATTTTTGGGAAAAATCGCCCAGCCCTAACTTGAAGAATTTAAATTGTCCTCCTGCTGGGCCCCCAGAGATCAGCTGTATTCAATGGGGGAATCTGGCGGTAAGTGTTAGGGTATGTGCACACACACTAATTACGTCCGTAATTGACGGACGTATTTCGGCCGCAAGTCCCGGACCGAACACAGTGCAAGGAGCCGGGCTCCTAGCATCATACTTATGTACGATGCTAGGAGTCCCTGCCTCGCTGCAGGACAACTGTCCCGTACTGTAAACATGATTACACTACGGGACAGTTGTCCTGCAGCGAGGCAGGGACTCCTAGCATCGTACATAAGTATGATGCTAGGAGCCCGGCTCCTTGCACTGTGTTCGGTCCGGGACTTGCGGCCGAAATACGTCCGTCAATTACGGATGTAATTAGTGTGTGTGCACATACCCTTACATTTCCCTGCAGCGACACCACAAAGGGAACTAAGTATTACACAGTGTCCGTTAATATCAATTTGTTCTCTGTGTAATGCAGGACACCTAGACACCTAAGTCGAGAATGGGGATCCTTCAACTCCCGTCCCAAAAGGAGAGGTGGCCGCCAGCCACCGGATACAGTCAGCGACTGAACGGAGAGGTGGCTGCACATGTGCGCAGCTCTCTCCATTCACTTCTATGGGAGTTACAGAAACAGCAGAGCAAGCATCCATGTGATGGGAATTCCACCTTAACTCAAAGTTTCCCAATGGTGTATATAAAAATGGGTTTTGTAAACTGGATAACCCCTTTATCCAGTGGTCTAGGGCAGTGAAGGTGTTAACAGCAATATTAGTGGTGCACTTGGATGGTTATAGATGTTATATTTATTATGACTGGAGGTCTAGGGTGAGTTAAAAGTTTACACCTAATATTTTTGGTGGTTTAGAATGATGAAAGGGTTAACGATATTTTCTGTAAAGTTCTAGAACAGTAAAGGTAAAGTCCACTTATAATTTAATTTAGTCTAAATAGGATGGAAAATTGTGCACTGATAGCTGTCGGACCTGTGTTTTTTTGTTACTACAAATCCTCTGCTTCTCCTGTCACAGCCAAAGAGTTACACAATATTCTGACAGACTGCAGATACCACTATTTACAATTACATTTACAGTATACTTCTCCTAACGAACTCTTGCTGTATGAATAAAGGAGTAACGAGCTCCCCCTAGTGGAGGCTACAGGACGTAAGAATGTTAATATAGATTCCTGCATGAGGTAAAGGAAATCTGTCTCCATGGAAAACTGTCTAAAATGGTTAGAAAAGCATTATGGCATGAAGAATACTATATAACGGTGTGCTTTGTAATACTCAACTCGCCATCTTTAGAAATTTAACAAGTCTTTGCAAATGAACTGGTGGAGATTCCATGGGGTTTGTCATAAAGGCATACAAAGGGTCCACCATAATCTGCTCCCATTCCCCCTCGTCGAGCAGGCATTATTAGGAATTTGCACAGAGCACATGGAAACATCTTGGGTGGATTTTTAAAGATTGCAGGTATTGTTCATGTTACACTGATCTACTAAGCATTTCAGATGGTGATGGATTTTAGGATTGGAGTTAATCTTCCCATAGTCCTTTCTGCTACACAGTCTAGCCTTGCCCTGAAGATAAGACTAAGGCTCCCTGTAACTTTTGTTGTGCATCCATGTGTCATCGGGATTCACGGAAGCAAAAAATGACCTAAATTTTTGGTTTTAGATTTGCGGCCCCAGCACATATCCGTAAAAACCATGGTCGTGTGCATGGACCCATAGAAATTAATGGGTCTGCAATTTCTCCGCAAAAATGCAGATCATGCGGATGCAAAAGGCACAGTTGTGTGCATGAAGTCTAAGAATAAGCAGTTAAACATATTAAATATAAGGCTGGGATCTCACATTGTGGTATATATGCATTTTTTTTGCTGTGAATTGTGGCAAAAATAAGCCATTTTGCAGGGGAGCAGTGGGAGATTGATAGTCTTTATGTGGATGTTTGTAGTTATTTTATTAAAGGTGATCTGCATTTCTTTCAGCAAAAGGAAATAACAGGCAACACAAGAGAGGTATTTGAAGATTTACTGGAAGAGCGACGTCTATCAAGTGATCTCCGATATGCTATAAAGAGTTTTACACCAGTTATTTATAAGAATCTTTCTCCATGCAAGCCAAGTGCCCTTAAATCCATTGTCATGGACTCTGACCATCTACAATACGTCATTAAACAGGTGGGCAGCTTGAAACTTGGTTTTCTGCAACCAGTTGTTGTTTGACAGGGTGAGAACACATTGAGAGATATCACCTAGGTCCTAGGCAGTGTTTATCCAGTGGAAAAGCAAAACTTCCCCATTGAGGCAAAAAACAGTTTTCCTCATCTTAGGAGAGAAACATGGCAATCAGAATAAATCCCTGGATCAGAGATCCATCTTTAGTAATCTAGAACATATAGTTTGTCATATAATTTCTTTCAAGAAAGGAATTTAGGCACCTTTCAACAATTAACCATCACAATATGTTTGTTCCATAGTCCATAGTATCACTACTCTTACAGTAAAGAATCCTCATCTATAATTTTGTAAAAAAAAAATGCCTCCATACATAGAGGATGCCTCCTTTGTATAGTTACAGGCCTGGGTTTAAAAAAAAAATCATTAGACAGATCTTTGTATTGACCTCTGATATATTTATACAGAGTTAGATATCTTGACATAGTTATTATGTCACCACAAAGCTGTCTTTTTTTTTTTTTTTTTCAAACCAAATAACCCTAATTTTATAAATTTTCTGGCTACTGTAGTCCATCCATTCTATTTTCTTTGGTTGCCTACGCTAAACCTGCTCCAGCTCCACCATGTCTTTCTTATGCACTGGTGCCCTAAACTGTACACAATATTCCATGTGTGGTCTGACTAGCGATTTATAAAGCAGTAGAACGATGTTCTCATCGTGTGGATGCCTTATGCTGCATCCCATGATCTTATTTGCCTTGGCAGCAGCTGCTTGACACTGGTTGCTACAGTTCAGTTTACTGTTAGTCAATATCCCCTAGGGCTTTTCCATGTTAGTTTTACCCAGTGTTTTCCTGTTTAGTATGTAATAATAGTCTGTATAACGTTACATTTATCAGTGATAAATCTAATTTGTCACTTGTCTGCCCAAGCTCCTAAATTATCCAGATTAATTTGTAATACTAACTGTCCACTTTTGTGTTAATTACTGAGTATCCTATCCCAAAAAATATATTTTACTCCCCAAACCGTCTACAAGGTAATTAATAAATATATTAAAAAGGACACTGACCCTTGTGGTACCCTGTTAGCATTTACCCAATCATGTGTTCCATTACTGACCATCCCCATATGATGTCCAAATACGGCTCAGGTATAGGGGTTGTCCTGATGGGCCTGAAGTTTCCCGGCTCACTTTTTGACCCCTTTTTGAATCTAAGTGCTAGATTTATGTGCCAGTCGTTTGAAACAAAAATCCCCATCTAACAATACTTTTTTTTCCCCCATAGCATTGTGGTATATGCCACCTAGACCTATCAAATCAAAAGCCAAAAAATGGAGGCAGCACTCCAAGTAAATATAAGAAATCTCTAAACACGTTTATTCACCCAGTGTGTAGGCAATGTTTCACCTTCCCATTGAAGGTATTTTCAAGCCATCTAGACCTAGTGACTTGTCTATTTTAGTCATTTTAACCCCTTCCCGCCGGATCACGTATATATACGTCATTAAAATCGGTGGCTTACCGCCTTTTCACGTAAATATACGTCATGGAGATGAAGCTGGCTCAGGAGCTGAGCCAGCGACATCACCACCGGGTGACAGCTGTATGTTACAGCTGGCACCCTAAGGTATCGGCCAGGACCGGAGCTAGCATCCGATCCGACCGATTAACCCCTCACATGCTGCGTTCAATAGAGATCGCAGCATGTGAGGAGTTTATAGCCACCGGCACCCCAGCAACGTGATCACTGGGTTGCCGGTGGCTGCAAAGGCGATCGGAGGGCTAATGCTTACCTCCCGATCAGCCTGTAACGGAATCCTCCTATGCCCCGTCGTCGGCGGGGCCCAGGAGGCTTCCGGTAACATCGGCAAGATGGCGCCGGCTCAGCTTCCGGCTCAGAAGCTGAGCCGGCGTCATCAGCAGTGGGTGTCCGCTGTATGTTACAGCGGACACCCCGATCTATCGCCAGGAACCGGAGCTAGCTCTGATTCCTGGCATTAACCCCTTCGATGCAGCGATCCATTGTGATCGCTGCATCCTAGAGGTTTGTAGAAAATCGGCAGCCTTGCCATGCGATGGCAAGGCTGGCGACTGCTACCATGGCAACAGGAGCCCTAACAATGGACTCCTGTCTGCCATTACGTAAGCTGATTAGGCCCCGCCCAGAGGCGGAGCCTAATCGGCTTGCTGTCAGTGAACAACTGACAGTTCCAATACATTGCACTACATAGGTAGTGCAATGTATTAGAACATCAAACAAATAGTTGGACATTCAAGTCCCCTAGTGGGACTAAAGAAAAGTGTAAAAAAAAGTGTAAAAAAAGTAAAAATAAAAGTTGGAAAACATACAATAAAAGTTTCAAATAATAACACAAAACACAATCGCCCTTTTTCCCTTATAAGTCATTTATTATTGAAAAAAATAATAAAGCCATACATATTTGGTATCGCAGCGATCGTAACGACCTGAACTATAAAAATATTATGTTATTTATTCCGCACAGTGAACGCCGTAAAAAAAAAAACTCAAAAACACTGCCATAATTACTGTTTTTTTGGTCACTGTCTTCCAAAAATTGAAATAAAAAGTGATCAAAAAGTCGCATGTATCCAAAAATGGTACCGATAAAATCTATACCTCGTCTCGCAAAAAAAACCAAGCCCTCACACAGCTCCATCGACGAAAAAATGTAAACGTTATGGCTCTCACAACTTGGCGACAGAAAAAATACATTCTCTTTCCAAAAGTAATTTTATTGTGCAAAAAGTTATAAAAAAGTTCTATAAATTTGGTATCGCCGGAATCGTACTGACCCGCAGAATAAAGGTAACATGTAGTTTATAACGTACGGTGAACGGTGTATATATAAAAAAAAGTGGCACAAGCTGGGCATGACATTTGACACTGAATTGGCATATCTAGGGAAACTATTTAATTTGTACCTTCCGCAGCGCAATCATTTATGGAAAAGACACGTGGGGTGAAAATGCTCACTACACCTCTTAATAAATGCCTTGAGGGGTGCAGTTTCCAAAATGGGGTCACTTCTCAGGGGTTTCTTTTATTATTTCACATCAAAGCCTCTGCAATTGTGAACCAATACTTTATAAGTCGCCAAATTAGGCCTCAATTTTACATGGTACTCTTTCACTCCTGAGCCCTGTCGAATGTCCAGGCAAAAGATTAGGGCCACATGTAGGGTGATTCTAAAACAGGGAAACACCGCATAATAATTGAGAGCTGTCTTGTTATGGTGGCACAAGCTGGGCACCACATATTGGCATATCTAAGGAAAAATTCCCATTTTCATTCTCCCACATCGTGTGCACACGAATTTCTGCAAAACACCTGTGGGGTTAACATGCTCACTACACCCCTAGGTGAATACCTTGAGGGTGTTGTTTCCAAAATGGCGTCACTTCTGGGGGGGATCCACTGTTTTGGTCCCACATGGACTTTGCAAATGCAACATAGCAACCAGAAACCAAATGCAGCAAAATCTGTACACCAAAAGCAAATGGCGCTCCTTCCCTTCTGAGCCCTGCCGTGTGCCCAAACAGCATTTTACGACCACGTGTGGGGTATTGCCGTACTCCAGAGAAGTTGCTTTACAAGCGTTGGGGTTCTTTTTTTCCTTTATTTGTTGAGAAAATTAAAAATTTGGAGCTAAAGCTACGTCTTATTGAAGAAAAAGGATTTTTTTTATTTTCACTGCCCAATTCTAATAAAATCTGTGAAACACCTGTGGGGGCAAAATGCTCACTACACCCCTAGATGGATTCCTCAAGGGGTGTAGTTTTCTCAATGGAGTCACTTTTTTGGCGTTTTCACTGTTTTGGTACCTCAGGGGCTTTGCAAATGCGACATGGCCTCCACAAACCATTCCTGCTAAATTTGAGCTCCAAAAGCCAAATGGCGCTCTTTCCCTTCTAAGCTCCGCCGTGTGTCCAAACATCCGTTTATAACCACATGTGGGGTATTGTTTTACTCGGGAGAAATTGCTTTACAAATGTTGTGGTGCTTTTTCTCCTTTAGTCCTCGTGGAAATTAGAAAAAATTAGCTAAACCTACATAATCTTTGAAAGAATAACGATTTTTATTTTCACGGCCTACTTCCAATAATTTCTGCAAAAAACCTGCGGGGTCAAAATGCTCACTATACCCCTAGATAATTTCCTCAAGGGGTGTAGTTTCCAAAATGGGGTCACTTTTGGTGGATTTCCACTATTTTGGCACCGAAAGAGCCCTTGAAACCTGACATGGAGCCTAAAATATTTTCTAATAAAAAGGAGGCCCAAAATCCACTGGGTGCTCCTTTGCTTCTGAGGCCGGTGCTTCAGTCCATTACCACACTAGGGCCACATGTGGGATATTTCTAAAAACTGCAGAATCTGGGCAATAAATATTGAGTTGCATTTCTCTGGTAAAAACTTCTGTGTTACAAAAAAAATAGAATAAAGATGAATTTCTGCAAAAAAAAAATGAAATTTGAAAATTTCACCTCTACGTTGCTTTAATTCCTGTGAAACGTTTAAAGGGTTAAGAAACTTTCTAAATGCTGTTTTGAATACTTTGAGGGGTGAAGATTTTAAAATGGGGTGACTTTTTGGCGGTTTCTAATATATAAGGCCCTAAAAGCCGCTTCACAACTGAACTGGCCCCTGTAAAAATAGCCTTTTGAAATTTTCTTGAAAATGTGAGAAATTGCTGCTAAAGTTCTAAGCCTCGTAACGTCCTAGAAAAATAAAAGGATGTTCAAAAAACGATGCCAATCTAAAGTAGACATATGGGGGATGTTAATTAGCAACAATTTTGTGTGGTATAACTGCCTGTCTTACAAGCAGATACATTTACATTTAGAAAAATGCAAATTTTTGCAATTTTTCACCAAATTTTGGTGTTTTTCACTGGTAAATATTGAATTTATCGACCACATTTTTCCACTATCATAAAGTCCAATGTGTCACGAGAAAACAATCTCAGAATCACTTTGATAGGTAAAAGCGTTCCGGAGTTATTACCACATAAAGTGAAATATGTCAGATTTGAAAAAATGGGTCTGGTCCTGAAGGCCAAAATGAGCTTGGTCCTGAAGGGGTTAAGGTGTCTCTACACTTCTTCCTAAGATAATAAAGATTTTATTTGATAAGAGTTCTGAGAAAGCAATTCAGGGCGATCAATCAAAGGTTAAACTAGAGAAACATGTCCATCAAGTTCAACCTTTCTACCTGTTAATTTTCTGAAAAATAATCATTGTCATGGACAACACTGATGACAATGTCACTTTAAAGTTTTTGGTTTCCTCTTTTTACAGTTGTCAATGGATCCTGGTCAAATCTGGTAGATTCAGACCGATCCGTTCAATCAGGAAAAATGTAGTTGATAGTGTTGCAATTGCACCACTATCGGTTGCAATGTTTTATTTTTAAACCCCTTACCAACATTTGCCGTAGATGTATGGCGCAAGTTGGAGGGGGAAGTATGGAATGGGCTAACGGCTTAGACCGCTCCATAAGCTGCGGTTGTCAGCTGTGTAGTACAGGTGACACGCTGCTCTTACACCTGGGATTGGAGATAACACCGATAATGTCCGTCTAATTGCTAAGATGTTGCTGTCAATAGCGACCGCGGCATCTAAAACGTTTGTCACCTTTGTAACTCCGGCCCCCCACGATGTGAGAAGTGGGAGATGGAAGGCCTCCAGGACTGCCATCCTTGTACTCCTATTAAGCCCTGCCAGAGGCTGTGTATTGTACCAGCGATCTATTGTTCAAGTTCCATAGTGGGACTAAAAAAATACGTTACAATTTAAATAAGGCTTCTACAAATGTACAACAAAAATTTTAAAAGTTATAAAACCCTTTTTTTCCATTTTCCACCCAAAGTTTTCTATGAAAAGAATAAAAATAATCGGTATCACCACGTCCGTCAAATTCTGAACTATTCTAATACACCGTTATTTATAATACAAAGTGAACGCTGTTTAAAAAAAAAAAAAAAAAAAAGAAACAGCTAGAATTGCTGTTTTTTGTTCACATTGCCTCCCCCATAAAAAAGTTGCATGTACCCTCAAAAGAGTATTATTAAAAACTACAGTTTGCCGTGCAAAAAAAACAAAACACAAATACCTCCATCAACGTTAAAGTCAAAGTTATGGATCTCAGAAAATGGCGACACAGAACAAATGTAGGTTTTTAACAAATAATGTTCTTTGTAAAAGTAGTAAAACATAAAAAAAATTGGCTTATTTGTATTGACCCGTAGAATAAAGTTAACATATCACACTTATCGCAGGGTGAACGAAACCCAAAAAACAATGGGAAAAATGGCTTGGTCTTTTTTTCAATTCCACAAAAATTATTTTTAAAAGTTTCTCAATACATTATACGGTACATTAAATCGTGCCATTAAAAACAACAACTTGTCCTGCAAAAAAAAGCCCTTATGAGGCTATGTTGACAAGAAAATAAAAAAGTTATGGCTCTTGGAATGTAGGAAGGAAGGATAGAAAGTAAAGAAAGGCTGCGGCGTAAAGGGGTTAAAAATGCTCTAAGAAATGGTATAGAATAGAATGTATAAGAAACCATATCGGACCTCATGCATAATCCATGATTGTGTTTGTTTTTTTTTCCATGTCATTTCATGGCCTTCACCAGTGAAGTCAATTGGGGAAACTAATGTGCAACTCCAAAGCGCACTTCTGTGGAAAAGATGCAGTCAAAAACTCATGGCCTAGCTGCAGGTTGTGAATACACACAGCAGTTTGGTGCAGTTTTTTATGCGTTTTTTTTAGCCAAAGCCAGGAGTAGATTCTAAAAGGAATAACAGTATAAGTCCAGGATCACACACACAGTTTTGATGCAGTTTTTGTGACACAGAAGTGAACACCAGGAAGGAAATGCATTAGTCTTTGCTTTATGCCTTTCCTTCATTTTGGATCCACTTCTGGCTTTGACTCAAAAAACTGAGCCAAAAACTCCCACAAAAACGACATCAAAACTGTGTGTATGTGATCGTAGTCTTAAGAAAAGTCTTGAAGTACCAACACACATTTAGATTAAGATTATCCGCAATGCATCCATTAAAGGGGTATCCCCATCTCAGTTTTTTACAGCATATCCACATGATATGCCATAAATGTCAGAGAGATACAGATCCCTCCTCTGGGAAATGTACATATCTCTAGAACGGAGCCCCTGACCCCTAGTCTACATTCTGCCACTGTCGCTAGGCTCAAGCCACTATCTGATGAGGTGGCTGGGTTTTCCAGAAACAGCTGAGCTCAGTTTGCAGTGCTGTTTCCAGAACTCCCATAGAAGTGAATGAAAGTTATAGATACAGCGTAGCACAGCGAACTACACTGTTTCTGGTAGTCATAATCTATGGAAACAGTGCGGCTCACTGTATTACGCTGTTTTTGTAACTAACATCCACTTCAATGAACGTTCCAGAAACAGCATAGCAAAAGTTGCTCGGCTGTTTCAGGAAAACCCGTCCACCTTGTCAGTCTGGCTGGAGCCCAGCTAGAGATACAGATGCGGGATCCAGAGGTGAGACCTGCATCTATCAGACTTTTATGGCATATCCTGTGGATATGCCATAAATGTCAGAGATGAGAATATCCCTTTAAACATATCAGATTGAATTGGTCTTTAGAAATTGAGCGAGATTTTTTAACCTCCGCAGCTATTTTGAATTTTTACATTTTTGCTCTTTCCTCCCCACCTTCCAAAAGGCGTAAAGTCTTTATTTTACTGTTGATATAGCTATATGAGGGCTGGTCGAAACGGAAAAAATATATATTTTACTAAAAAAAAAAAAAGATTGTTAAAAATATAATTTCTCTAGTTTGGACATATTCTGAGAGCCATCATGTGACTTTTTGATCACCTTTTGTACCATTGTCCATCAATTCTGGCAGTTTAATTTTTTTTTACATTTTTTTTTTAACGTGTTTCCCGTGCGGGTATAATAATGTTATATTGTAATAGTTCCGACTTTTACGGACAAGAAGATACCAGTTACGTGAATTATTATTATTTTATTTTTTTACATAGCATTTGGGGAAAATGGGAAAAGGATTTATATATATATATACTGTGCAAAACTTTTAGGCAGTTGTGAAACATTTTTGCAAACTAAGAATGCTTTAAAAAAGAAGTGTTAGGCCGGATTCACATGAGTGTGTTCGGTCCATTATATACGGACCATATGCCAGCAGTATTTCCCAGACCAAACACTGCAGGGAGCCGGGCTCCTATCGTCTTAGTTATCTATGAAGCTAGGAGTCCCAGCCTCACTGGGGGAAAACTGTCCCATACTGTAATCATGTTTTCAGTACGGGACAGTTTTCCGCAGCGAGGCAGGGACTCCTAGCATCATAGATAACTATGATAATAGGAGTCCTGCTCCCTGCAGTGTTCGGTCCAGGAAATACTGCCGACATATATCACGGACCAAACGTGCTCGTGTGAATCCAGCCTTAATAGTTTTTATCAATTAAGACTTCAAAGTGAATGAACAGAAGAGAAACCTAAATCAAAGCAATATTTGATGTGACCACTCTTTGCCTTCAAAACCGCATCAATTCTTGGTACACTTGCACAGTCATCGATTTTGTAGTATTAAATTCAGGTGTATGATTAACCAATTATACCAAACAGGTGATAATGATCATCATTTTCATATGTAGGTTAAAACACAGTCATTAACTGTAAAAGAAGCAACTTGTAGAAGGCTTAAAGAGAACCTGTCGTTTACCCCAAAAAATTTAGCTGATATATCCGTTAGATTGCAGGCGCCCCACAGATTCTGCGGCTTTTTATTTTTTTCTTGAGATATCGGGGCCGTGAGTCCAATATGCAAATTAGGCCTTTGACTGTCAAGTGGGTGGGTAACACCCGTCACTTAATAAGGGGTAACCGCCCACTTGACAGTCAAAGGCCTCATTTGCATATCGGACACCAGAACTAATGGCAGCTATATCTCAGGAATGGTGGGGGCTAGAAAAAATAATAAAAAGCATCAGAATCTGTGAGGCGCCTGCAATCTAACTGTCAACTGCTGTTTTTTCTCCTTAAAACTGGGTGATGAACAGCCAATCTCTGCTACAAAGGTGAGGTCCACCATGGCAAGACAGAGCAAGGCAACAAGACACAAGGTCTTGCATCAGCAAGGTCTCTCCCATGCAAAGATTTCAAAGCAGATTAGGGTTTCAAGATGTGCTATTCAAGCTCTAATGAAAAAGCACAAAGAAATGGGCGATTTTTGGGACCGTAGACGCAGTGGTCGGCCAAGATCAAAGACACATCATGCTTACTTCCCTTCGAAATCGGAAGATGTCCAGCAGTGCCATCAGTTCAAGAACTGGCAGAAATCAGTGAGACCCAGGTACACCCATCTACCGTGTTTCCCCGAAAGTAAGACAGTGTCTTACTTTCTTTTTATCCCCAGAAGCCCCACTATGTCTTACTTTCGGGGTATGTCTTATATTGGAAATTATTTATTTATTTTTTTTCACAAACTTTATTTAACTGTTTTACTTTTTTTTTTTTTTGTCCCACCAGGGGACTTCACTATGCGATGTGCCGATCGCATATATAATGCTTTGGTATACTTAGTATACCGAAGCATTATTGCCTGTCAGTGTAAAACTGACACGCAACCTATTAGGTCATGCCTCCGGCATCGCCTAACCGGCAGTTGCTGAAGGCAGACCTGGGGGTCTTTGTTAGACCCCCGGCTGTCATGGAAACCCGACGGCGACCCGCGATTTGTTTGCGGGGGCGCCGATCGGGTGACAGAGGGAGCTCCCCCCTCTGTCAAACACATTAAATGCCGCTGTCACTATTGACAGCGGCATTTAATGGGTTAAACTGCCGGAATCGGCGCGCGCTTCGATTCCGGCAGTTGCAGCAGGAGCCAGGCTGTGTATAACAGCCGTGCTCCTGCCGCTGATCGCGTGGGTACAGTCTCAGTACCCGCGCCATCACAGGACGGATATATCCGTCCTCCTGCGCGAACTAGCAGCTGCTGAGGACGGATATATCCGTCCTTCGGCGTTAAGTGGGAGTGGAAGTGGGCAGGAGGCGGCAATACCCCCGTGTTTCCCCGAAAGTAAGACATATGTCTTACTTTCGGGGTACGGCTTATATTAGCCGACCCCCCTGAAACCCCCGATACGTCTTACAATCGGGGGTGTCTTACTATCGGGGAAACACGGTATTATTCGGAGAAGTCTAGCCAGAAGTGGTCTTCATGGAAGAATTGCTGCCAGAAATCCATGACTTCATTGTGGAAACAAGGCCAAGCGACTCCACTATGCATGAAAACATAGAAACTGGGGTGCAGAAAAAGAGCTGGAGAGCGGTACAATAATTAGTGTCTGTAGGCAACAGTGAAGCATGGTGGAAGTTTGGGGCTGCATTTCAGCTGGTGTAGTTGGTTACTGGGTCAGGATTAATGGTGTCCTCAATCCTGAGAAATACAGAGATACATATTCATCATGCAATAGCATCAGGGAGGCGTCTGATTGGCTTCAAATTTATTCTGCAGCAGGACGACATCAAACATACAGCCAATGTCATTGAGAACTTTCTTCAGCATAAAGACGAACAAGGAACCCTGGAAGTGATGATATGGCCCCCACAGAGCCCTGATCTCAACATCATTGCATCTGTCTGGGATTACATAAAGAGACAGAAGTATTTGATGAAAGCTACATCCACAGAAGATCTATGGTTAGCTCTACAAGATGTTTGGAATAATCTCCCTGCCAAATTCCTTAAAAAACCGTGTGTAAGTGTACTTAGAAGAATTGATGCTGTTTGAAGGCACAGGGTGGTCAGACCAAATATTGACTTGATTTATATTTCTTCTCTGTTCTTTCACTTTCCATTTTCATAATTGATTAAAAAAAAACTAACGCTATTGATGAAAGCATTCTTACTTTGCAGCGTGTGTGTGTGTGTGTGTATATATATATATATCAGTCGAGTTACATTATTATGACCACCAGATAATATCCAGAGTAACCGCCGTGTGCAGCACGGACCTCAGCTAGACGGGCTGAGAGTGACTCCATGAGGTACTGGTAGGTTGTCTCCGCTAAATGGAGCCATGCTGACTGCAGTGCATCCCACATTTGCTGGATGGTGCATAGAGCGAACAAGATGATCAAGGTGGTCCCACAGATGTTCAGTTGGGTTCAAGTCTGGTGAATTAGGGGTCCATGGAAGTACTTGGAAGTCTTGGTCGTACTCTTCCAACCACTGTTGAACATTTCTAGCTGTGTGACAGGTCGCATTGTCTTGCTGGAAGATTCCATCTGCCCCAGGGAAGAAAAATAGCATGTATGGGTGACGTGATCTGCAATGATGGATTGATACCCAAATCGGTCATGAAAAATTCCCCAGACCATAACGCTGCCGCCACCAGCTTGTATTCTTCCAGCAATGGTTGCAGGGTGTTTGTTCTCTGATGTTTCTCGCCTGGCACGCCAACCTCCATCCTTTGGATGAAGCAGAAAACGTGCACCTTTGTTAGCATATGAGCAGTGGTTTGGAGCCCCATACGCAGTAGGGTTCGCTGAACTGTTGTTTTAGACACACGTCTGGTAGCCCCTGATTTTCACGGTGAGCTGCCCCACCGTAGCGTGTCGTTCGGCCCTCGCGCACCTTCGTAGCCAACGTTCACCTCTCACATCAATGGCACGTGGTGCTCCGTAATTTCCACGTCGGTTATTCCCAATAGTGCCATTTGTCCACTCACGATACACTTTCACCACAGTGGCACCCGAAAAGTTTCCAAACTGCTCTGTTTGAGAAATACTTACACCCTTGGCCTAAAAGCCAATAATCATCCCTTTTTGCAACTCTGATAAATTGCCCCTTTTATCCATGGCAACGAGTGATATATGTTCAAACAGCCAATCGCACACCTTCTATACCCACTAAGCTAGCCCAAGACATATCACTTCCTTCATGGGCTACTCACTTCCGACGTCGAAAGGAGGTGGTCATAATAATGTGACTCGAATGTATATATAAATATATATATATATATATATATTTTAAACTTTATTTAACTGTATTTACCTTTATTAATAGGCTGCCATGACAACCATTGACACCCTGAGATTGTGTCGTGGGGGACTATGGGACATTGTAGGGAGCCACCCCCTCATTCTGATGTCTTAGATGCGGCATCTAAGGGGTTAAACATGCGGGTTTAGGCCGTGAGCCCACTCCATACTTTCCCTACCATCCTCCGCTACACATATATGTTAGATGTCGAGAAGAGGTTAATAACGTATTAAAGTTAGACAGGGTAAACCTGGACTAGAAAGGCAGAAACTCTGCTAAATGAATAACAGTGGCGCACGTTATATGATAAATTTGGTGCATATTGCTAGACATGTTAGCCAATTTTCTCTTCCTTACACCACCTCATGACTGGCATACTTTACGTTAATATTGTGCGCAAAAAGAATGGCGCTCATCATTGATAAATCTGGCACATTTTACAGCTCTGCTTAGCTATGCCTCATTCTAGATACTTTTCAAAACTGTGCGGTGAGGTGTAAAAAGTGTCTTTAACACATAATAAATTTGGCACACGGCATGTATGCCAGTTTGCACAATTTAAGTCAGAATTCTGGAGCATGTTTCTTTTTAAATCTCCACCACTATTCCCAACTGAGTTTGTGAGAGAGAAAATAGGGACAGTGATATGCACTGCACTACTGCTATACTAATAGGATAGTTTCAAGGGTACAAAAGTGGCAACAAATTGTGCATGATGTTTAATCTTGTTTGCAAGTAACCGGCATTGTTTTGCCATTTTTGTTCTGCTTACAGTAATAATAAAATTAAAGTGTAGCTAAACGTTTGACAAACTTCTGACATGTCATAGTGACATGTCAGAAGTTTGGATTGGTGGGGGTGCGAGCACTGAGACCCCCACCGAGCGCTAGAACGAAGCAACTAAAGCGCTCAGCCACTTTGTGTCTGTTCGGCTTTTTCCGGAAATAAATGTATCGGTGTACGGACTCAATAGAAAGTCTATGAGCCCGTACTCAGATACATCGGCTTTCCGTAAAAAGCCGAACAGATACGAAGCGGCTGAGCTGTTTCATAAGAGATTGGAGAGGACACATGTATTTTGTTTTTAGTCAATTATTTGTTCCTCATACACTTCATTAATGGTTATCGCAGAGTAATCGATCTTTAGGGTTAGTTCACATATTTTATCATTTCATGTCCTGGATGCTGTGGTCTACAGATAAGTGTGGAATCTGGTGAATCTTTTAATGTCATTCAAGAACAAGCTGCTCAGATCCTGGATGAAATGGGCCATAATTTCAAACTGGGAGCTATCAGACTGCTTTCCTTCAGCTTGAGTAAAATCTTCAAAAGGCTTTACCAGAAAGTGTTTGTCAACCTGGAAGGCATACAGAAGGTAAGTGCTGTCACAAATTAACATCTGTAACTGCGATTGCTTACAAAAATCTTAAATCATTATGTATATTCCTCTCACTAGATCAGGGGTGTGGAATGTCCGGTCCACGAGATAATTTGGTCCTCACTTAGATCTCGCTGCCACCGCCGCAGCGTCATTCGCTGCTTGGCTCTGTCCGCCCTACTCACTCGCATTTAGGAGCAGGAGTAGGGCGGACGGAGCCACATATGGCGGCGGCGGAGCTCTGAGTGAGGTCGGTGCGGGCAGGCCCAAGAATGGACGTGACGTGAGGTCAGGTGACTGGACTGGTCCACTCCCGTCACTACACGCCCTGGCGTCAATCTGACCGCCGCTGCCGCCGTGTCATTCTCTCCTTGGCTCCGCCCGCACTGCTCACTCACATTTAGGAGCAGGAGAAGGGTGGACGGAGTCAAGAGTGGACCGATACGGTCACCTGAGTCCGTGACGTGAGGTCAGGTGACGTGAGGTCGTGTGACTCAGCTCAGGTCACTGGACTGGTCCACTCGCGGGCCGGCACAGTCCAGTCACCTGACCCCACATGTTTACCTAAGTCCAAATAGAACTGAATAATAGTTACCGAAACAGTGTAACTCGCATGCTACGCTGCTTCCGTAACTGCCATTCTCTACTTTGGCCGTTACAGAAACAACGCAGCTCAGTGAGCTATGCTGTTTTCTTCTTCATGGTCAGAAATCAGCTGGAACAGAGAGAGGTAGAACAGGGTTTAAAGGCCCCGTTCTAGAGATAGGCGCAGGTCCCAGTGGTGGGACCCACATCTATCTGACATTTGTGACATATCCAGGGGATATGTCATAAATGTCCTTGGTGGGAAAAACCCTTTAAGTCGGAACAACTTACTGCTGCGAGTAGTTCTTCAACACTTACCATTGCAAAGAGTCGACTGCGCTCCAGACTGACCGACACAGTGGCAACATCATCAATACCAGCTAAAGTAAAGAAAAATCGAGGAACTCACCGTTGGATGCAATAAATTTATTTTATTCACTGATCATGGCCTGAGAGATGTGGAGTAAGCCTATGGCCGTTTCGCGTTAGCACACACTTTTTCAAGGCCCTGGCGTCACCCCCTCTCTGCTCATTATATACCCTGTTCACACAGGAGTATACAGAATATCCTTTTACATTCAAAATAGCAAAGAGAAATGCACATTTTTACAAAACAGGTATGCACAATAGCCACAATAGAGTATACAAATAACAGATGACGTTTCAATTTTTTACATAGTTACATCTATATCAAGAAGGCACTTGGATCGTTACGATCATTCAGACCGAGTGGTCCTAGTGCCTCTGTTTTTAAAATAATTTCAGCCTTTTTTTAACAGTATCTAATGTCTATCTCCCCCGGATGATGTCAATTTTATTTGGATAATCCCTGCCAAACGCATACAACGAAAGTCATTGTCATGACTCTCGTATATGTTGAATTATAGTCATGTGTGTGCTAAAGCGAAACGTCCGTAGGCTTACCCCACATCTCTCAGACCATGATCAGTGAATGAAAGAAGTTTATTTCAACAAACGGTGAGTGCCTCGATTTCTCTACTTTATCTATTCAAACAAACATGCTGTACTTGTCGATGAGCACCCCGGGGGCAATAATAAGCCGACTCTATACATGATCACTTGCCAGAAAAAACCTCTATACAGGACAATCGCTCTGTTTGAATCAGCCTCCTTCATTTCTTCATTTTTCTCAATACAATTGTTAGTTCAAAGGCTTGAGCACACCTAAGGCCGGATTTACACCAGCGTGTGCGTTTTGCGCGCGCAAAAAACGCGGCATTTTGCGCGCGCAAAAGGTACTTAACAGCTCCGTGTGTCACCATCGTATGATGCGTGGCTGCGTGATTTTCACGCAGCCGCCATCATTATGACACTGTATGTTTGTAAACAGAAAAGCACATGGTGCTTTTCTGTTTTCATTCATACTTTTTACTGCTGTTGCGCGAATCACGCGCGTCACACGGAAGTGCTTCCATGTGCTGCGCGTGATTTTCACGCACACATTGACTTCAATGGGTGCGTGATGCGCGAACAACGCACACATAACGGACATGTCGTGAGTTTTACGCAGCGGATACAAGCTGCGTGAAACTCACGGACAGTCTGCACGGCCCCATAGGCTAACATAGGTCCGTGCGAGGCGCGTGAAAATCACGAGCGTTGCACGGACGTATATCACGTTCGTCTAAATAAGCCCTAAAAGAATCAGCAAACGTGGAAAATAATCCTGCAGATTCTGAGGATGATCTGGCTTCATTGGATTCGGCTGCTGTGATCGCAGGTCGTGTAGATGTGGATGCATTTTTTTTACAATGCAATCTCATAGATGCATTGCAGGTGTTTGGTACAAAAGCCCTTGAAAATAAAGTGAAGTCAAGTTATTCTGGACTGTCAACTCATTACAATCGTACAAAGATTGTAGTCAATCCCCTAGAGCAGAGTTTCCCAATCTTTTCAGGCTCGAGGCACCCCAGGAAAAAAAAAAAAAATTCTCAGGGCACCCCTACCAAAAATTGTTTACAAAACGACAAAAAATGGCTGCAAACAAGCACTACACTCTTAGGGTATGTTCACACAACGTTTTTTTGTAAGGCAGAAACTAAAAATCTGCCTCCAAATTCATTTAGGAATTTTGAGGCAGATTTTGAATGGACAGCGTTGCTTGACTTTTTTTTTTCTTTGCTGTGTTTTTTGCCCACATTTTATTTTCAGCTGTTGAAGCGAATGCAAAAACAGCAGACAAGAAAAGCACCAAACTTTTTCTGCCTCCTATTAATTTCAATGGGAGGTCAGAGGCGGAAACCACTCAAAGACCATCAGCCCCCACCCACAGTAAAATGACCATCAGCCCCCCCCACTCACAGTAAAATGACCATCAGCCCCCCACTCATAGTATAATGACCCCTCAGTAAAGAGACCATCAGCCTCAGCCCCCCAGGAGGTATGAGGAGAGGACTACAACTACCAGCATGTCCAGGCTGTTATGGGATATCAGAGGACATTACAGGGAGGAGGTATAAGAGGAGAGAACTACAACTACCAGCATTTCCAGGACGTTCTTATGGGATATCAGAGGACATTACAGAGAGGAGGTATAAGCGGAGAGGACAACTTCCGGCATTCCCCTGGCTCCATTTCTCACACAACTGCTAACAAATTAAAGAAAAAAAAACACTTCCCCTGCCCAGCGTTAATGGCTCCTCTCCCTCCATCAGGCTTCTAATGGGAAGCGGTGGGCGGTACTCGTAACAGAGGTCCACGCGTCATGTCTGCTACAACGTCGGGGGGAACCACTGCCCTAGAGGTTTATGTATTTATAAAGAGATTTCACAGTATCAAGAGGATGTGGACTTTACTAATAAGTGCAGACAGCTTCATATACAGCACTCTCTGAATTTAACAGAATTAATTCTGTCTCACACTGAAAAAGAACGTTCCCTGGTTAAGGATGATCTAGAAAAAGCAAAGATTGAACTAAAAACAAGATTAACAGAGCTACAGTTCCAAAAGGTGGATAAAAAGATAATTCCTATTCAGTCAGAAATTAAAGAACGCAAGAAGAACAAATTCATTAGGGACAAAGGTGATTTCGACAATGGTTGCATTTTTAATTGGGGGCAATCGGAGAATGAGGAAGAACAGACGCCCTAGGATTCAATATAAAAAAATTCAGGTTTTCTGAACTACCGATTCCGGATCAGACTCAAGCCATGGCGATGAAGGGACTTAGGTTACCCATGGACGACCCTAACAGCCCTATAGCTGAAAAGAGTAACAACCCAGTAGGAGGCACATACGAAGGGGCCGGCAGAGGCAAAAAAGGCAGCAACGCAGGTGTCAAAAGAAAGCAGGTCTCCTGGAGGCAATAGGAGATCGTGCTTCTGACAACATCACATTTATGTCTGATCCCAATATTGTTTCCAAAGCTACTGTAATTAATCTTGCAGATTTGATACTGACACCTGATTCTATTTCATTACTGTCAAAAGGCTTAAATTATTGCATTGATACAGAATTTGATTACACCAAGTTTGAAGTAGGCCTATACAAATCAGTACGAAAAATGAATTTGCATCGAATACTCTCTAATCAATCTCCAATAAGAGATGCCGCTGTAGGGGAACAAAAGGTTAAAGTTAGCAGTTTACGTTTTAGTCTTGATAACTTCACGGAAGATGACAAAGTTGTTACATAAATTGATGGATATTACGATAGATAAATTGGATTGTGATCAAGATGCATGTGGTGGTGAAAGATTTTTAGGTGGAATCCCATCCACTGTAAATCATCCCATGCCTGCCGGTTCACCTTTGGATATGTTTATAAAAGAGGTGACACGAGATGTAAATCTTTAATATACCCTCTAGCTATTCCCAATTTGTCAGTTGACGAAAGAAAAGCACTTAAATGGCGAAGTTTAAATAGAGACATAGTTTTAAAACCGGCAGACAAGGGAGGAAACGTAGTTCTACTGTCTAAGGAGTATTATATATATATATGAGGCCCACCGTCAACTAGATGACTGTACAGTGTATAAAATGTTGAAAAAGGATCCCACGACTGCTTATCTGGGGATATTGAGATCATTGTTAAGAAAGGGGGTTGAAGGGGGTTATTTTTCTGAACGATTTGCAGGGAGGTTATTTATCCTACTCCCCAAGAAACCATATTGCTATTTTATCCCGAAGGTGCATAAATCCATCACCTGTCCACTGGGACGTCCGATAGTGGCAGGGATTGGTTCAGTTACTAAGCCACTCTCTCGCTATTTGGATTGGGTGTTACGCCCATTAATAAAGAATATACCATCTTATTTACAAGATACAAAAGATTTCCTGACCATTTTGATGGATTTTGGCAAAACGCATACAACGAAGGTCATTGTCATGACTCTCTCGTATATGTTGGATTAATCTTGGACAGCCTTTTCCCATATTCAGGGAGTGAACATGTTCACCAAAACGTTTGTACATGGGACGGATTGTTTTTCCCTCGTAAAAATTACATAGACTATATACTGCGTTTTGCAGGTTATCAAATCATTAATTGAAAACGTACAGACCCCTACATTAAGGTTTCTAGTACGAATTATAAAATCACAAAATCTACGCTGACATCTATAGTTAACTTTCGGTCCTATTTCTGATAGCCAGCTTTCTTTTTCCCTATGGGATACAAAACGACCTTTTACCAATAAGTCTTTTAAATTCGAACACCTACGAAAATATACTATTGGTCGTCTAGTTGCAACATCTGCTAGCAACCGATAGCTTTCAACCAGATACCAATTTTTCCGCACACTGGAACTAATAGTCTCACTCATGGGACTATGACTAAAAGACCAGACAAATCTTTTATTACTTTTATTACTTTTAAAGTGTTTTTTTTTTTTTTCTCATCTTGTTTGGTTGTTGTAAGGAGTATTGATTTTTTTCACTAGCCCCCTCAAGCGTGTTTGCGATCAAATGAGAGGCATAACCTCTTAAATGTAATCTCTGACTAAATTCCTCAGCTTGCTCAAAAAACACCTATTCATTATTATTGATTCTCCTTAACCCCTTAAGGACGCAGCCTAGTTTTTTTCAGAGCCCATTTTTCAAATCTGACATATTTCACTTTATGTGGTAATAACGTCGGAATGCTTAAACCTACCCAAGCGATTCTGAGATTGTTTTCTCGTGACACATTGGGCTTCATGTTCGTGGTAAAATTTGGTCGATATATTCAGTGTTTATTGGTGAAAAATTGCAAAATGTAGAGAAAATTTTGAAAAAATTGCATTTTTCAGAATTGAAATGCATCTGCTTGTAAAACAGACGGTTATACCACCCAAAATAGTTACTAGTTCACATTTCCCATATGTCTACTTTAGATTGGCATCGTTTTTTGAACATTATTTTATTTTTCTTGGACGTTACAAGGCTTAGAACATAAACAGCAATTTCTCATATTTTTAAGAAAATTTCAAAAGCCCTTTTTTTAAGGTACCTCTTGAGTTCTGAAGTGGCTTTGTGGGGCCTATGTATTAGAAACCCTGATAAAACACCCCATTTTAAAAACTAGACCCCTCAAAGTATTCAAAACAGCATTTAGAAAGTTTTTTAACCCTTCAGGCATTTCACAGTAATTAAAGCAAAGTGGAGGTGAAATTTGCAAATTTCATTTTTCTTGCTGAATTTCAATTTTATTCATTTTTTTTCTGTAACACAGAAGGTTTTACCAGAGAAACACTACTAAATATGTATTGTCCAGATTCTGACGTTTTTAGAAATGTCCCACATGTGGCCCTACTGCGCTCGTGGACTAAAACACAAGCCCTAGAAGCAAAGAAGCACCTAGTGCATTTTGAGTCCTCTTTTTTATTAGAATATATTTTAGGCAGCATGCCAGGTTTGAAGAGGTGTTGAGGTGCCAAAACAGTAGGAATCCCCCAATAGTGACACCATTTTGGAAACTACACCCCTCAAGGAATTCACTTATGGTTGTTGTTACCATTTTGACCGCACAGTTTTTTCACAGCACGTATTTGAATTGGGCTGTGAAATGAAAAAAATGTCATTTTTTCCAATAAAATGTCATTTGTGATCAAAATTTCTTATTTTCACAGGGAAAAAAATACCCCATTTTGTTGCCCAATTTGTCCTTAGTGTGGCAATACCCCATTTGTGGTGATAAACTGCCGTTTGGGCCCATGGGAAGGCTCAGAAGGAAAGGAGCGCTATATGTTTGTTGGAGTCCAGATTTTGCTGGATTGGTTTTCGGGTGCCATGTCGCATTTGCAGAGCCTCAGAGGTATCAAAGCAATGGAAACTCACCAAAAGTGACCCCATTTTGGAAACTACACCCCTCAAGGAATTAATTTATGGTGGTTGTTAGCATTTTGACCACACAGTTTTTTCACAGCACCTATTTCAATTGGGCTGTGACATTAAAAAAAATGACATTTTTTCCAATAAGATGTAATTTTTTATCAAAATTTCTTATTTTCACAGGGAACAAAATACTCAATTTTGTTACCCAATTTCTCCTGAGTGCAGCAATACCCCATTTGTGGCAATAAACTGCCGTTTGGGCCCATGGGAGGCCTCAGAAGGGAAGGAGCGCTGTGTGTTCTTTGGAGTACAGATTTTGCTGGTTTGGTTTTCGGTTGCCATGTCGCATTTGCAGAGCCCCAGAGGTATCAAAGCAACGGAAACCCATCAGTGGTGACCCCATTTTGGAAACTATACCCCTCAAGGAATTCATTTATGGGTAATGTGACCTTTTAGACCCCATAGTTTCTTCACAGAACTTATTTGAATTGGGCTGGGAATGAAAACAAAATTATTTTTTTCAAATAATATATAGTTTTGGCTGAAAATGTCTTATTTTCACAAGAAACAAAATACCCCATTCTGTTGCGCAATTTGTTCTGAGTGCCGCAATACCCCATTTGTTGTGATAAACTGCCGTTTGGGCCCATGGGAGGGCTCAGAAGGAAAGGACCACCATTTGGCCTACTGGGGATTTTCTAGTGCGAAGTCATGTATGCAGAAGCACCTGAGGTACCAGTACAGTTGAAACCCGCAAGAAGTGACCCCGTTTTAATAACTACACCCTTAAGGCATTCATCTAGAGGTGTAGTGAGCATTTTGACCAGAGACCTACACCCCATAAACTGTAATGTGGGTTCTCCCGGGTATGGCAATACCCTACATGTGGCTGTTATCAGCTGCCTGGACACACAGCAGGGCTCAGAGGGGAAAGACGAGGGGGGATAAGCTGTGCGGAGTGCATCAGGGTAAGTAAAATTGGGGTAAATTATAAACCAAGGGATGTATGATAAATTTTAAAACTGACTTTCATACAGAGCTCTGGTTATTCGGGACACGTGTCACATTGATATATTGTGTCATCCCTTATAGCAGACTTTGCACCTCTCATCCCTTATCGCCCTCTTATAGCAGACTTTGCACCTCTTTTGACTTTTTCCCTTCTTGCCAGTTTGGGGAACTTCCCCTGGAAAGTGTTGCCGCCCTGGTACGATGCGTGTGGCCCCGCTTCCAGAAGTACTGGGTGCCCCCCCTTCTTGGTCCCCAAAGATTAGTTTCTTGATAATCACCTCTTGAAATTCCAGGAAAGTTCCCGTCTGGCCTGCACATCGACGTAGCACGTACGCATTGTACAATGCCATCTGTATGATGTGCCCGGCCAGCTTCTTATACCACACCGCATGGCGCTGTAGGGCTTCAGGATTTGATCTGACAAGTCCACACCTCCCATGTACCTATTGTAGTCCAGGATGCAGTCTGGTTTGGGGGTGGCCTTTCCTTCATATAGCCTAAACCTGTAGGTATACCCGGATGCACTCTCGCAGCTTATACATCTTCACACCATACCTTGCCCTCTTACCCGGCAGGTACTCGCGGAATTGAACCCTCCCTTTAAAATGTACCAGGGACTCATCAATAGAAATACACTTCTCGGGGGTGAATGCTTGGGAAAACCGGGCACTGGAACGGTCTAATAGGGGTCTCCGTTTATACAAACGGTCAAAACTGGGGTCATCTCGGGGTGGGCACGGCTCATTATCAGTATAATGTAAGAAGCGAAGTATTGCCTCATTTATTTATTTTTTTAGGTTCCAGTTCAGTTCTGAAGTTGCTTTGAGGGGCCCATATATTAGAAACCCCTATCAAATACGCCATTTTAGAAACTAGACCCCTCAAAGTATTCACAACAGCATTTAGAAAGTTTATGAACCCTTTAGGTGTTTCACAGAAATTTAGAGCAAAGTAGAGGTGAAATTTACATATTTTTTTTGTCAGAAAATCCTCTTTATACCATTTTTTTTTTTATAACACAAAAGGATTTATCAGAGAAACACAACTTAATACGTATTGCCCAGATTCTGCAGTTTTGAGAAATATCCCACATGTGGCCCTAGTGCGGTAATGGACTGAAGCACTGGCCTCCGAAGCAAAGGAGCACCTAGTGGATTTTGAGGCCTCTTTTTTATTAGGCACCATGTCCGGTTTGAAGAGGTCTTGTGGTGCCAAAACATTGGGAACCCCCCAAAAGTGTCCCCAATTTGGAAACTAAACCCCTTGAGGAATGCATTGTAGTTTTTTTGGGGTGCATGCAGCTTTTTGATCAGTTTTTATTCTATTTTTAGGTGGCGTGGTGACTAATAAACAGCAATTTTACTATTGTTTTTTTATTCTTCTTTTTTTTTTTACTGCGTGCACCGTGCGCTATAAATGACATATTCACTTTAGTCTGCGGGGCGATACGATTACGGCGATTCCAGATGTTTATAGTTTTTTTTTATGTCTTATGGCGTTTGCACAATAAAATACGTTTTGTAAACAATCATTTACTTTTTGTGTTGCCTTATTCTAAGAGCCATAACGTTTTTATTTTTCAATCAATAAAGCCGTGCGAGGACTTATTTTTTGCGTAACGAACTGTAGTTTCGATCAGTACCATTTTTCGGTACATGCGACTATTTGATCTCTTTTTATTCCATTTTTTGGGAGGTGAAGTGACCAAACAATTGTGATTGTGGTTCGGTTTATTATTATTTTCCTTTACGGCGTTCACCGTGCGGGATAAATAACGAAATAATTTTGTAGTTCAGGCCGTTATGGACGCGGCGATACCAATTATGTACATTTTATTTGTTTGTTTATAGATTTTTATTAATAATAAATGACTGATAAGGGAAAAAGGGGGATTTTTACTTTTAATACTTTTTAAAACTTTTATTTTCTTATTTTTACACAACTTCTTTTAACTTTTTTTTACTGTATTACTTTGTCCCACTAGGGGACTCGAGGGCAGGAGGCCCTGATCGCAATTCTAATACACTGCACTACATGCGTAGTGCAGTGTATTAGAACTGTCAGCTACTCACTGACAGCAAGCATAGTGGGTCCTGACGTTGTCAGGACCCACTAGGCTTCCGTCTATGGCATAGCCGGACGCCATTGTTTGGTGTCCGGTTGCCATAGTCACCATCGCCGGTCGCTATCGCGTAGCAGGCCGGCGATGGCAGCTTAACCCCTAAAAAGCCGCGATCTCTATAGAATGCGGCTTTTAAGGGGTTAATCAGCGGGGACACAGCGATCGGTCCCCGCTGTAGGAGCTGTGACAGCTGCTGAACAAGACAGCAGCTGTCACAGCTCCTGTATGTGTCGGGAGAACGGCCGAAACGGCCGTTACTCCCGAGACGTACTATTCAGTCATGGAGCGCGAACGATACAGCTGCCATGACGTAATAGTACGTCCAGGAGCGGGAAGGGGTTAACCTTAAAAATTAGGCATATGGAAGCGATTTCATGATATGTTTAGGATGGTAGCTATCGAACCTCAATAGTGTATTCGTTGCAGTAGGCTTTCGATAGCCCCTCGTCTGCAGTTGCACCTCCTTTTATAGTTACGTACACATCTAGAAATTCTATTTCTTGATCCCCGAACTTGTAAGTACAGTTCATATTTATATTATTGCTATTGAGGTAGTTTACAAATTGTGAAAATTCATACCGATGTCCCGGACCACACTATGAATATTTCATTAATATAGCGTAAAAAAAGTTGTAAATGTTTAGCAAATGGGTTGCTTAACCCCTTCCCGCATTTTCATGTACATGCACGTCGGGAATGCAGTCTGTTTGCGAATTCCCATGTGCATGTATCAATGCGATTGCCGGTTGCCAACTGGTTGCCATGGCAGCTGGGGGTCTAACAAAGACCCCCTGGCCTGCCCTGGCTGTATGCCAGAGGCACGGCCTAATAGATTGCCTGTCAGTTTTACACTGACAGGCAATAATGCTTTGGTATACTAAGTATACCAAAGCATTATATCTGCGATCAGAAGATCGCTTGCTGAAATCCACTAGTGGGACTTAACAAAAAAAAAAAACAAAAAAAAAAAAATTATAAATAGTCAAAGTTTTTGAAAATATATTAAAAAAAACTTGAAAAGTAAAAGTAAAATAAAAACAATTTTCTCCTTTAAAAAGTGGTTTTATTTAATAAAAGTATAAAAAAAAACATTAAAACAACACCTTTATATAGTATTGATGCAATCGTAACGACACAAAGAATAAAGATAACACATTAATTCAACTGTATAGTGAATGCCGATAAAAAAACGACAAAATCACTTTTTTTCTCCATTCCCCTGCCAAAAAAATATAATAAAAGTTAATCAATACGTCCCATGCACCCCAAAATATTAATGATGAAAACTACACCTTGTCCCGCAAAAACAAGCCCTCATATGGCGACATCAACGGAAAAATAATAAAGTTACTGCTCTTGGAAAGCGGTTATGCAAAAACGTACTATTTTTGTTTAAAAGGTTTCTTATTGTGCAAACGTAGTAAAACATAAAAAACCTATACATATGTGGTATCGTCGTAATCGTACCGACCCATAGAATAAAGGTAAAATGGTATTTATACCGCATAGTGAACAGCGTAAATTTTAAGTGCAAAAAAACAATTCAGGAATAGCGTTTTTTTTCATTTCCCTTCCCCAAAAAGTTAATAAAAGTTAATCAATATAATATATGCAACAAAAAATGGTGCCATTGAAAAACACAACCCGTCTTGCAAACAACAAGCCCTCATACGCCTATATGTTGATGGAAAAATAAAAAAGTTATAGCTCTTGGGATGTGAAGAAGAGAAAAATAAAAAAGAATGCTTGGTCATTAAGGCCAAAATAGGCCTGGTCGTTAAGGGGTTAAAGTGTAAATAAATTTTTTTCTTCCAATTCATCAAGAAATAGATTTGCAAAAGTAGAGGCCACAGGGGTCCCCATAGCCGTTCCGGCTATTTGATGATACCACATGCCATCGAATTGGAAGGAATTGTGATCCAACACAAATTGTAGTGCCTCACGGATATACTCTGTAAAGGAAGGCTCCCCTAGCTAACTTGAAGTGTCGTCGCCAGCCAAAATCCATCAAAATGGTCAGGAAATCTTTTGTATCTTGTAAATAAGATGGTATATTCTTCAATAATGGATGTAACACTCGGTCCAAATAGCGAGAGAGTGGCTCAGTAACTGAACCAATCGCTGCCACTATAGGACGTCCCGGGGGACAGGTGATAGATTTATGCACCTTAGGGATAAAATACCAATATGCTTTCTTGGGGAGTGGAATAAATAATCTCTCTGTAAATCGTTCAGAAAAAGAACCCCCTTCAACCCCCTTTCTTAACAATGATCTCAATATCCCCAGATAAGCAGTCGTGGGATCCTTTTTCAACATTTGATACACTGTACAGTCATCTGAATGTATCGCTAGAATTTTTTTCGTATTTAAGTGATTACACATTGTTTTCATTTTTTTCACAAGTCAGGAAATATTATAAATTAGACTCTAATTTATAACATTTCCATGTGTTGGCCACTAGAGGGAGCAGTTCCCAAAATTGCAGCATGGTCACTGTGGTAAAGCAACCTCATTGATGTATGCTGCAAATTTGGGGTGGACACACTCTCCTCTAGTGTCCTCACACAATCCCCCCTCCCTTCTTCTGGCTAGTGCCAGGAGAAGGAAGGGTTTCAATGTGTTCAAACCTCCTACACTGTGTGCCGCCATTTTCTGAGCGACTGCACAGTGCTAGGAGGATTATATACAGGGCTCAGCAGACAATATCACACGAACACACACGAACATAAATTACCTGCTCCGCCTCCGCTGGTCTACGCTCCTCTTCCTTGTGCCTTCGCTTCGTTGAACATATGGCCGGAAGCCGCGGCTGGAAGTTGTCATCTTACTGTCCGGCAACGGCTTCCGGTCCACATGAAAATGGCGCCAGATTTTGCTCTACGAATGAGCTTCGTTTTGGTCTGTGTGGGAGCGGCGCATGCGCCGTTCCCACACAGATGGCACACGCAACTGAGAATGGAATGGCTCCCGTTCACATTCTCTATGGGGTTGTATGTGCCGTATTACATCTCTGTATGTGTCGTTAATCGACACATACAGAGATGAAAAAAAAAAAATGGCAGCCCCCATAGAGAAGTAAAAGTCAGAAAACATTAAAAAGTAAAACATGAGAACACAATTAAATAACATTTTTGAAAATATATTAAAAGCAATATGATAAAAAAAATTCATGACACCTTCCCTTTAAGTGCTTTTCTTTCGTCAACTGACAAATTGGGAATGGGTATATTAAAGCTTTTACATCTCGTGTCACCTCTTTTATAAACATATCCAAAGGTGAACCGGCAGGCAAGGGAGGATTGACAGTGGATGGGATTCCACCTAAAAATCTTTCACCACCACATGCATCTTGATCACAATCCAATTTATCTATCGTAATATCCATCAATTTATGTAACAACTTTCTGTCATCTTCCGTGAAGTTATCACTAAGACTAAAACCCAAACTGCTAACGTTAACCTTTTGTTCCCCTACAGCAGCATCTCTTATTGGAGATTTATTAGAGAATATTTGATGTAAATTCATTTTTCGTACTGATTTGTATAGGCCTACTTCAAACTTGGTGTAATCAAATTCTGTATCAATGCAATAATTTAAGCCTTTTGACAGTAAGGAAATACAATCATGTGTCTGTATCAAATCTGTAAGATTAATTACAGTAGCTTCGGAAACAATATTGGGATCAGACCAAAAGGAAGTTATCAGAAGCACAATCTCCTTGTAATGTCCGTGGCTGCGGGCTGTTAGCTCCAACCTTCCCCTGACAGCCGCAGCCACGAGTCGGCAAGCGCTGGCCCCAGCTGTACCCAACACCTGCAACTCCTCTTTGAGATTGCATTGTGCAAAAAACACATCCACACGACCTGCGATCAAAGCAGCCGAATCCAATGAAGCCAGATCCTCCTCAGTATCTGCAGGATTATTTTCCATCTTTGCTGATTCTTTTAGGTGTGCTCAAGCCTTTGCACTGACAATGGTATTCAGAAAAATGAAGGAGGCTGGCACTACCTGATTCAAACAGAACGATCGTCCTGTATAGAGGTTTTTTCTGGCATGTGATCATTTATAGAGTCGGCTTATGCTCATCGACAAGTATAGCACGTTTGTTTGAATAGATAAAGTAGAGAAATCGAGGCACTCACCGTTGGTTGCAATAAACTTCTTTCATTCACTGATCATGGTCTGAGAGATGTGGGGTAAGCCTACGGCCGTTTCGCTTTAACACACACTTTTTCAAGGCCCTGGCTCACACATGACTATAATCCAACATATACGAGAGAGTAATGACCATGACTTTCGTTGTATGCGATTGACACGGATTATCCAACTAAAATTGACATCGTCCGGGGGAGATAGACATCAGAAACTTTAAAAAAAAAAAAAGAAGCTGAAATTATAAAAACGAAGGCACTAGGACCGCTCGGTCTGAATGATCGTAATGATCTTAGTGCCTTCTTGATATAGATGTAACTATGTAAAAAATTCATACGTCATCTGTTATTTGTATACTCTATTGTGCCTACCTGATTTGTAAAAATGTGCATTTCTCTTTGCTATTTTGAATGTAAAAGGATATTCTGTATACTCATATGTGAGCAGGGTATATATTGAGCAAAGAGAGGAAGTGATGCCAGGGCCTTGAAAAAGCGTGTGCTAACGCGAAACTCCACATCTCTCAGGCCATGATCAGTGAATAAAAGAAATTTATTGCAACCAACGGTGAGTTCCTCGATTTTTCTACTTTATCTATTCAAAGCAAACGTGCTGTACTTGTCTGAGCACCCCGGGGGCAATCATAAGCCGACTCTATACATGATCACATGCCAGAAAAAAACTTCTATACAGGACGATCGCTCTGTTTGAACCCGGTAGTGCCAGTCTCCTTAATTTCCTCGTTTTTCTGATCATCAATACCGGATAACATCAAACGCCTCACCAAAGAGAAGCAGTTCCAGCCATCATATTAGGGGTGAGTTAGTTAAATGTTTGACCAAGTATAGCAGGCTCATTTTTAAGTTGATAGTTTTGAAAAAAGGTTCCCCCACCCCTGTACTAGATATTTAATAACGAGCCAATATTAAAAAAGCTCAAAATGGCAGTGTAGTTGCCTCACCCTGCTCTTAAAACATGGAAAATATCAGGAATCGCTGAACTTTCTATTTTCTTACTGAACTGTGACATATCACCAAAATAATAAAACATAGGCTCACCAACATGTTGCAGGTTGTGGTTACTCTTGCAAGCAGCATTGCCATAAAGTAATCCATTACATATAATAGCTGGGCAAGGCTGGGAGTATTAATCTCTTCCTATCAGTCCAAAATTAATGATATCCCTGTTAGCGTCATAAAGATTTTGGTGCATCTTGCATGACCTGTTTTTCCCTTTCTTATACCACTTCTGATTTGCCTTATTTTGCATTAGAATTCTGTGCCTGTTTTTTGGCGCATTTTTGGCACACGTCCCATTTTAAGTCCCTCCCTTTTATAATCCACCACACCTCTTTCACACTTAACCACGCCTCCTTTTCAGAACACTTTTATAAATTGTCTAGGCAGAAGCATACATCAAAATTGCACCAAACTGCCAATTTGCACGAAAATTTGGTGCATTTTTCAACACTTTCTAGACACACTTGTAAATCTGCCCCAATGTGTTTAGAACCTCTCCATGGTATAGACACCCCTCTTATATAGGCTGTGAGTAGGATGGCCTAAGCATTCTGCATTAAAGGGGTTGTCCGGACATGGGGCTTTTTTTCATACTGATGACCTATCCAGTATGATCAGTGGCGGAGAATAGGAGCAAAGATTCAGTACCGCAGCACGGCCGCTATACAGTGAACGGAGCCACCTGCTTCCAGCACTGACCATTGCATAACATCCGGTGCACGGAGGCAGCCAGAACAGCTGATTGGTGTGGGGTCCGGGTGTCGGACTCCCACCGATCATGTACTGATAACCTAAACTATGGATAGGTCATCAGTATGACAAACTGCTCCATGTCTGGACAACCCCTTTAAAGAGGACCTGTCGTGTTTTTTTTTTGTTTTTTTTAAGCCACATACCTCCCCTTATTCCCCATTGTCCCGCTACAGCCCCGGCTCCGATTGGCGCCTAATTTTCTAATTTTAAGTAAAGGTACAGAGAGGAGAGTCCTAATCTCTCCTCAGTAGCCGTTACCTCCTGCATCACTGTGACGCTGTCCAATCAGAGTGGGTCTTCTGCATTACTATGAGGCTGTCCGTTCTGATTAGACAACGTCACAGTGATTCAGGAGGCAACACCTACTGAGGAAGGATGAGGTCCCCTCCCTGTACTTTTACTCAAAATTAGCAAATTAAGTGCCAAGCAGAGGGCTAAAAAAATAAATTACCACACTGAAAAAGAGGGGATGCCAGGAATATGGGGAGGTATGTCGTAGAAAAACAAAACAAAAAAAAACATGACAAGTCCTATTTAAAGGGAACCTGTTACCAGCATTTCACCTATTGAAGTCTTCTCACCCCTTGCTGGCCGCTGCTGTCAAAAGTTTATTGCCGTTATCGCCTTGCCTATACTCCTTCGACTGTAAATAACGGTCTGCAAACATTTCGCACCTTTTATGGTAATAATCTGTCAGTCTCGTTCGTTCCTCTTCTTATGTCCGTCCACCACCAAAAACTGTCCGGCCCTGAATTGCGAAATCTTGTCTGAGATAGCGTACATCCGCCCGTCATGTATGTTCCAACACCCTTACCGGCTTAGTCTGGGCCTCAAAGTTAGAAACTGCGCATGTGCCGCTATGTTGTTCCGTTGTACGCCCGCACGCCAGAACAGGTCATCGATATGCAAGCGCAGAGTTTTCTGTGTGCTGGGGGGAGGCAAAGAGCTGTCAATCAAAAGTAAGGAGGCGGGGTTAACTCGGAAAGGCTTGCGGCATGAAGATATGACTTTTAATATTAGCATGCAGTGCAGGAACACTAAAAAAACTGAATACTAAAGATACAGAGCCTACTTAGAAGATTAATTATAGGTTACATAAAAATTATTTTTCACCCGCTACCACCAGGTATTGCTGGTTCAGTAGGTGAGATGCTGGTGACCGGTTCCCTTTAAGCTCCAGGTGTTCTCCCTTCTTGTCAAATGTGCTGTACATCTGAAAGCCGTGGAGATAGTCATCAATAATAAGAGCAGGTACATTTAAAAATAATACAAATAAATCACATCATTCATCTTTATTGGGTTGTATATCCAACCTCCCGTCACACTGGCGCTCATAAGAGCCACTCTTGAATTCCTAACCTCCCACTTACAGATTCCTGTGATCCCTGGAACTTTAACTATTCATGGGATAGATATTCAGACAGATTCATTCCCAGTTCTTTAGGAACCATTACTGTAGTGCCCCATTCTCGACTACCTGATAAGATAAGGATACCTTCAAATCTCTTGTGCATGACTGTAGCAAAGAAAGTCTTAACCCACAGAAATGTATAATTGAGGCAACATGCCTTACCAGCCAAAATGTTATATTTAGCCAAAATTATTTCCCCTCTCCTCTATTTTCCTTGACTGTGAAACCTCTGGCTGCAAAATCTGACAAACGCACGATACATAAAAAAACTCTTCCTCTATGTAGACCATAGTCCATTATATAAAAAAAAAATATTGTAATCAAATTTCACACTATAAAAGGCAGAATAACTGTAATAAATGCCATTTACTCATTAAAATGGAATGTATTAATGTATATCATTAGCTTTAGTATCTAGATCAGATCACTTTGAACAAATGAATGACATTTTTTCAATCTTTCCTTCAATCCAAAGTATTTACGTGAATAAAGCTCATACACTCCTAAAGCAAGATGATTCTTCTACCCATAATGCAATTTGTCCTTTACCATGCTTCCACCTATATATGTACTAGGGTCCTCAAATGCATAGATGCTGTTACTGTCTTTGTATGGAATAGTAAATGTGCCAAAGTAGCTGTGAAGTTTCTTTCTGCCCTTTGGGATGAAGGGGAAGTGACCTTGCCTGACATAACCGCTTACTACTTTGGTAGTCAACCCGCCTATCTGCGCCTCTTACTCTGTATAAATCACTAGTACTCTGTATACATAACTATTGTACAACTAGTAAAAATGCATCATATCCTCTATCAAGCCCTACTCATTGACTAACTCTCTTATGATATGATCACCTATTTTAACTTAAACTTTTGTTATTATTTTCATCAGTTCTCAGCTCTCCGCTTAATACCCTACTACCCCACGTTAAGATATACAGATATAGCCAAGTTTATACTGACTCTGATAACTTGTGATATCACACAAAAAAGCCATTGAAAAAGTAAAATTAAAGTTTCTTGCCACTGTGTATTTAATGCGTTAAGAGTCAAGATAAAGTTGGCTACATCTGTAGTTTTTTTCCTTAGCTCCTGGGAGAACTTCAATTGCCTTCAAAATAAAAGTTGGCCTAACAAATCAAGTTTGAAGCGTTTTGAATGACCTTGTTACATAGTTGATAAGGTTAAAAAAACACACAGGCGCATCAAGTCCAACCTGTAATCCTATATTGCCAATTGCCTCATTGGGGAAATATTCCTCCCCGACTTAAGATATGCCAATCATAATAAATCCCTGGATCACCATCTCATCTCTAGAATCTAGTACTCATAACCTGTAATATTATATTTTTCAAGAAAGGCATCCAAGCCCTTCTTGAACTTACTCAATGAATGAACCATCACAACAACCTATGGCAGATAGTTAAAGGGGTTGTCCACTACCGGACAACTGATGACTTATCCACAGGTCATCAGTATATGATCGGTCGGGGTCCGACACCAGGACCCTGCACAGAGCAGCTGCCTCCGGACACCGGATGACCATGCCAGAAGCAGATGGCTACGGTGTACTGCAGTACAGCAGCTCTGCTCACATTCAAGTGAATAGAAGATCTGCAGTTCGACAGCACGACCGCTATGCAATGTACGGAGCCAACTGCTTCAGGACCCGCACCGATGACCTATCTGATGGATAGGTCATCAGTTGACCGGTAGTGCACAGCCCCCTTTAAACTGAACAAAGAAATGCCAGTCCCTCCCAGAGTTGAAATAGAGAGACTGGTGAAGATTTTAGATTCAGTGGCAGTCTGTCATAACGGACCAGTAACAATAGCCCATTGCCACCAGCCAGATACCACACTAACAGACTGCCGGTTCAGTTGACATGGAAGCACGTTGGAGTAAAATTCATGTATAGGATTAGGGATCACTAGGATCACAAAGGGCTATAGGGGAAAGGTTCCTGAGCAGTATCTCTGATTTCCACTATAGAAAAAATATTCAGGGCTCATGCAGGGTCTGTAAATTAGCAAAGGAAGGTTAATCCTGCATGAATAGCAACAATGTGATTTGAATGCGCCAATTGCACTGTGCACTGCAGTCTGGGACAATCTCCTGCAACTTCGTCTGACTTCCAAACACTACAGCTGTGACCGTATTAAAAAAGAAGTCCCAGATACAATGTTGTCTACTTCATATATGTTAACTTCCTATCTAATAAATGAGTAGCCTTAGATTATGCAACTTCACACTAGAGTTTAGGCAAGTGACCTTAAACATGGCACTAAATTGGCATCCCCTTAGCACAAGAAGACATTCAGTTTTGATTTTCTTTGGGCTATTAGTTTTGTGTAGTTCAATTTTTTTTTTTACATGTTTCTACATATAAAAATGAAATACCTAAATTGTAGATGTAATAATCTATAGGTATCCATTTATTGTCACAATGTCCAATAAAGTAATGGTGGAAATTACATTAAACTACACTCTCCCCTAAGCAGTCTGAATCATGCAAACCACCCCAGGCTAGAATAATACAGTTTCATGTAGAATATATCTAATGCAGAAATAAAGGACCCTCTCTCTCAAGGTTATGACCCTGTTAGGTGTAATCTATAGGTTTCTCCTCATTTATATTTTGTGTTTTGCAGTTAGCAAAAGCTATTCAAGAGCATCCAGTTGTGCTGCTGCCAAGTCATCGGAGCTATGTTGACTTCTTGTTGATATCATACATTTTGTTCACTTATGACTTGGCCATTCCAGTCATTGCTGCAGGCGAAGGTAACTACATCTTGCATACTTTGTCTGTTTTTGGTGACATCATTTGGTGTAGGGTCCCTTTTTTTTGCAAAACAGCTGTTTGTGAATGAATCCTAAATGTTTTAGAGTTCATAAATTCTTCTGAAACTGGAAACCATTATTATATAGTGTTAACCCCTAGCCACCGTAGATAGTCTTCATGTTTTCATTCTGTTTTTTTCCTCCCCACATTCCAAGTGCCATAACTTTTTTATTTTGAAGTCAATACTACCATATGAGGGCTTGTTTATAGCAGGACAAGTTGTATTTTCTTACGCCACCATTTATTGTACCATATTTTGTACTGGGAAACTGGTAAAAAAAAGTGTTTGTAGAATGGAATGGGGAAAAAAACAGCTATTTTTTGTTTTTACGGCGTTCACATGCGGTTAAAACAGAGTGTTAACTTTCCGCGGGTCAATACAATTACTGTGATATCAAATTTATATTGTTTATGTTTTACTACTTTTAAAATGAAAACACTAATTGTTAAAAACATAATGGCTTTTTGTCGCAACATTCAGAGACCCATAACATATTTTTATTTTTCCGTTGATTGAACTGTTTGCGAACTTGTTGTTTGCGGGATGTGCTGTCGTTTTTATTGTTACCATTTTGGAGTACTTTAGATTTTTTGATCACATTTAATTAAATTTTTTAGAAGGAACGGAACGGTGACCAAAAAACCCAGCATTTTTGTATGGTGTACACTGGGGCCTCCCCTCTATGATTTCCATATGTCCTGAGACAACCTCATTATGTTTGAAGAACTAAGAGGATAAAGAACAGACAGCTTTTAAACATTTAAGGACTTAAGAAAATGAGAAAATAGGATCGGTACCTAATAGATGAATTTGGAAACTTTAACCCCTTCCCGACATCCGCCGTATACATATACTGCGATGTCAGAAGGGGTTCCCGCAAACCGCAGTACAGTTACGTTGCGGTAATATTGCGGGCTCAGAAGTGGAGCCTGCAACATCACCGTCGGGTGTCAGATGTATATTACAACTGACACCCTATAGTAATGGCCAGGACCTCGAGCTAGTTGCCAATCCAGCCAATTAACCCCTCAGATGCTGCGCTCAATAGAGAACGCAGCATCTGAGGGGTTTTTACCCGACCGACACCCCTGCGGCGCCATCGCCGGGGTGCCGATGGTTGGTATGGCAACCGGAGGCCTAGTAATGCCTATGAGGACCCACCTCCATATGTACTGCAGTGTATTAGAATATTGCTTTAATTCCTGTGAAACGCCTAAATGATTAAGAAACTTTCTAAACACTGTTTTTTGAATACTTTGAGGGTTCAGTTTTTAAAATGTGGTGATTTATGGGGGTTTGTAAAGTATGAACTGAACTGATCCCTGAAAAAGTAGCCCTTTGAAATTTTCTTGAAAATGTCATAAATTGCTGCTAAAGTTCTAAGCCTTGTAACGTCCTAGAAAAATAAAAGGATGTTCAAAAAATGATGCCAACATAAAGTAGACATATGGGAAATGTTAACTAGTAACTATCTTGTGCGGCATTACTATGTTTTACAAGCAGATGCATTTAACTGTATAAAAAATTGTGTCTTTCACAATTAAATACTGAATGTAACAACCAAATTTTACCACTAACATAAAGTCCAATGTGTCACGAGATAGAATCTTAGAATCACTTGTATAGGTAAAAGCATTCCAAAGTTATAACCACATAAAGTGGCACATGACAGATTTGAAAAAAACTTGACTCTTTCAGGAAGGTCAAAACTGGCCGCAGCGGGAAGGGGTAAAAGTGAATATCCACTTTTTAACGTGATGTTTTTGGTCCAACATTTTTGCTGATTTAATTTCTTGCTATAAATCTCTAAATCCCCTGTATAGATGTATAGTAAATGATAAAATGTCTGCTTGCAGCCATCACTCGTGGGAACTTTCTGCATACAGTTTTAGTAGTCGGTAAGTTCAACAATAAGACAGTATGCAGTAAGCTCCTAAATTATTTCTAGTGGTTGCTGCAGGGACTAAGGATTTTGTCATTTAACTCTACATTAGGTCTGTGCAGGGGATTTCGAGCTATGTATCAGAAAAAATGGAGCTCAAAATGCTATAAAGATATATTATGAAATAACAGAACATAATTTTGGACTTATTTAAATTAAAACAAAACATAATGGGGGAGGACAGAATGGAGGGATGAAAATGATTGTGTTATGCTCTGTTCACACGGTGGGTTTTGTGTGGCGGGACCCGCTGCAAAATCTGCTGCGGAACTATTCCTGCCGTCGGCAGAAAGATATCTCGCTCCCATTGACATTAATGTGAGGTTCGGGCGGAATCCGCCCGAAGATCGAGCAAGGCAGGACCTAATAGGCTTAACTGTAAGATGAAAAATGACAGTTACAATACACTGCACTACATAAGTAGTGCAGTGTATTGTACAGGGGATCAGAAGACCAGATCTTCATGTCCCCTAGTAAGTGTGAAAAAAAAAAGTGAAAAAAGTTAATAAAAATGTTTAAGAAAAAGCAATAAACAGAAGTTTTAAGTATTAAAAACAATACTCGCCCTGTTTCCCTGATCAAGTGATTTTATAATTAGAAAAAACAAAAACATAATAGGTATCGCCGCGTTCGGAAAAGCCTGAACTATAAAAATATCATGTTATTTTTACCGCATGGTGAACACCGTAAAAAAATCCAATAAAAAACAATGACCGAATTTCTTTTTTTGGTCAATTTGTCTCAGAAAAGATGTAATAAAAAGTGATCAAAAAGTCGCAAGTATCCCAAAATGGTACCCACAAAAACTACAGTTCGTCACACAAAAAACAAGCCCTCCCACAGCGATAACTGAAAAATAAAAAAGCTATGGCTGTCAGAATATGGCGACACTAAAACATGATTTTTTTTTTAGAAAATAGTGTTTTTATAGTGGGAAAGTAGTAAAACGTAAAAAAAAACAGTATAAATTTGGTATCACTGTAATTGTATCGACCCATAGAATAAAGTTAACATGTTTTTTATACTGCAACGTGAATACTGTAAAAAAGAAAAAAAACAAGACCGTACTAGAATTGCTGTTTTTCGGTTTCCTCATCTCCCAAAAAATGGAACAAATAGTGATAAAAAAAAATCGTATGTACCCCAAAATGGAACCAATAAAAAGACAGCTTGTTCCACAAAAAACAAGCCCTCACACAGCTCCGTCAAAGGAAAAATAACACGTTATGACTCTTAGAACGCAATGAAGCAAAATGATGCTAAATGACGGCCCAGACCAATTTTTGAGATCCAGTAGTTTTTCGCTAAAAACCCCACAACTTCATTTGCTGGAGCCCACAGATGGACCCCGTAGATGCAGTGGCCCTTATAGGGCTAGTGAAGAAGTCAAAGATTAGGCAATACTGGAGCGCAGATATTTTGTACAATACCCCCCAAAAAAATAGCCTGTACATAAAGAATTGGTTCAAGACGTACCACAACAATCCATAAATTATTAACTTTATTATTCATTCACCCCATTATTACATCATCCTGATGCACTCCGCTCAGCTTACATATACCCTGATGTACTCCGCCCAGTTTACATATACCCTGATGTACTCCGCACAGCTTACTCCCACATTATAAGCTGCATTCCAAAGCCAAATGGCAGTTCTTCTGAGCCTGACAGTGTGCCCAAACAGCAGTTTATGATCACATATGGGGTATTACTGTATTTTGGAAAACCTGCTTAACAATCTATCAGGTGTGTGTCTCCAGTGGCACAAGCTTGGCACAACCTATTTATTGTCAAAATTATATATATTTATTTGCATTGTGCACAGAGAAATTAGTATTTGATCCCTTTGCCAAACAAGACTTAATACTTGGTGGCAAAACCCTTGTTGGCAAGCACAGCAGTCAGACTTTTTTTGTAGTTGATGAGGTTTGCACACGTCAGATGGAATTTTGGCCCACTCCTCTTTGCAGATCATCTGTAAATCATTAAGATTTCGAGGCTGTCGCTTGGCAACTCGGATCTTCAGCTCCCTCCATAAGTTTTCGATGGGATTAAGGTCTGGAGACTGGCTAGGCCACTCCATGACCTTAATGTGCTTCTTTTTGAGCCACTCCTTTGTTGTCTTGGCTGTATCTTTCGGGTCATTGTCGTGCTGGAAGACCCAGCCACGAGCCATTTTTAATGTCCTGGTGGAGGGAAGGAGGTTGTCACTCAGGATTTGACGGTACATGGCTCCATCCATTCTCCCATTGATGCGGTGAAGTAGTCCTGTGCCCTTAGCAGAGAAACACCCCCAAAACATAATGTTTCCACCTCCATGCTTGACAGTGGGGACGGTGTTCTTTGGGTCATAGGCAGCATTTCTCTTACTCCAAACACGGCGAGTTGAGTTAATGCCAAAGAGCTCAATTTTAGTCTCATCTGACCACAGCACCTTCTCCCAATCACTCTCAGAATCATCCAGATGTTCATTTGCAAACTTCAGACGGGCCTGTACATGTGCCTTCTTGAGCAGGGGGACCTTGCGGGCACTGCAGGATTTTAATCCATTACGGCGTAATGTGTTACCAATGGTTTTCTTGGTGACTGTGGTCCCAGCTGCCTTGAGATCATTAACAAGTTCCCCCGTGTAGTTTTCGGCTGAGCTCTCACCTTCCTCAGGATCAAGGATACCCCACGAGGTGAGATTTTGCATGGAGCCCCAGATCGATGTTGATTGACAGTCATTTTGTATGTCTTCCATTTTCTTACTATTGCACCAACAGTTGTCTCCTTCTCACCCAGCGTCTTACTTATGGTTTTGTAGCCCATTCCAGCCTTGTGCAGGTCTATGATCTTGTCCCTGACATCCTTAGAAAGCTCTTTGGCCTTGCCCATGTTGTAGAGGTTAGAGTCAGACTGATTAATGGAGTCTGTGGACAGGAGTCTTTTATACTGGTGACCATTTAAGACAGCTGTCTTTAATGCAGGCACCAAGTTGATTTGGAGCGTGTAACTGGTCTGGAGGAGGCTGAACTCTTAATGGTTGGTAGGGGATCAAATACTTATTTCTCTGTGCACAATGCAAATAAATATATATAATTTTGACTATGTGATTTTCTTTTTTTTTTTTTTATATATAATCTATCTCTCACTCTCCCTCACTGACTAAAAATCCTAGACTGTTCATGACTTTGACAGTGGGCAAACTTACAAAATCAGCAAGGGATCAAATACTTATTTCCTTCACTGTATATGGGATATGTGAAATAGTAACTATTTTGTGTAGTATTACGATCTGTAGCAGATGCATTTAAATTTAGAAAAGGGCTAATTTTTGCACATTTTCTTCACATTTTGTTGTTTTTCACAAATAAATATTGAATTTATCGACCAAAGTTTTTTACTAACCTAAAGTAGAATATGTCACAAAAATACAATCTCAGAATCGTTTGGATAGGTAAAAGCATACCAAAGCTATTCCCACATAAATTGAGACATGTCAGATTTGAAAAAATCGTCTTCGTCTTTAAGGCTTAAACAGGCTGTGTCCTGAAAGGGTTCTTTGATCGAGTCATCACGGCGATACCATATATGTGTATTTTTAATTGTTTTTTTTTACACTTTTACTGAATAAAACCACTTTTGTTTGGAAAGAATGTGATTTCATTGTTTTTGTTTTTTTTACTGTAATCTTTTACTCTTTTTTTTTTCATAAAATCTATTTAAAGAGGCTCTGTCACCACATTATAAGTGCCCGATCTTCTACATAAGGAGATCGGCGCTATAATGTAGGTGATAGCAGTGCTTTTTTTTTAATAAAATGATCTATTTTCACCACTTTATTAGCGATTTTAGATTTATGCTAATGAGTTGCTTAATGCCTAAGTGGGCGTGTTTTTACTTTAGACCAAGTGGGCGTTGTACAGAGGAGTGTATGACGCTGACCAATCAGCGTCATGCACTCCTCTCCATTCATTTAGTCAGCGCATAGGGATCCTTTTAGATCGCTATGTGCTGTCTTATACTAACACATTAACGATACTGAAGTATGTAGACAGTGAATAGACATTCCACGGGATGTCTATTCACAATCTCTGCACTTCGTTACTGTTTCTATGGTAGTTAAAACAGAGGAAGTGTAATCTCATTGCAACCTGTCATTTACTGCGTAATCTTGTGAGCTCATGTACCTAAAAATGCTACTGATCGAAACTACAGTTCGTTACGCAAAAAATAAGTCCTCGCACGGCTTTATTGATGGAAAAATAAAAAAGTTCTGGCTCTTAGAATATGGTAACACAAAAAGTAAATGATTTTTTTACAAAAAGTATTTTATTGTGCAAACGCCATAAGACATAAAAAAACTATAAACATATTGTATCGCCGTAATCGCATCGCCCCCCAGATTAAAGTGAATATGTCATTTATAGCGCACGGTGAACGCTGTAAAAAAAAAATAATAATAAAACAATAGTAGAATTGCTGTTTTTTAGTCACCATGCCACTTAAAAATAGAATAAAAACTGATCAAAAAGCTGCATGCACCCCATGAAAACTACAATGACTACAACTACAATTGTTTCCAAAATGGGGTCACTTTTGGGGGGTTTTTACTGTTTTGGCACCACAAGACCTCATAAAACCGGACATGGTGCCTAATAAAAAGGAGGCCTCAAAATCCACTAGGTGCTCCTTTGCTTCGGAGGCCGGAGCTTCAGTCCATTAGCGCACTAGGGCCACATGGATATTTATCAAAACTAAAGAACCTGGGCAATAAGTATTAAGTTGCGTTTCTCTGTTAAAACATTTTGTGTTCTAGAAAAAAATGGTATAAAAAGGATTTTCTGACAAAAAAATAAACATGTAAATTTCACCTCTACTTTGCTCTAATTTCCCGTGAAACACCTAAAGGGTTCATAAACTTTCTATGCTGTTGTGAATACATTGAGGGGTCTAGTTTCTAAAATGGGGTGTTTCATAGGGGTTTCTAATATATAGGCCCCTCAAAGCAACTTCAGAACTGAACTGGTATCTAAAAAAAATAAATTAGGCAATACTTTGCTTCTTACATTATACTGATAATGAGCAGTGCCCACCTCGAGATGACCCCAGTTTTGACCGTTTGTATAAACGGAGACCCCTATAAGGCCCCATGCACACGACCGTGTTCGGTCCGTGATATACGGTCCGCATGTCGGCTGCATGTCCCGGACCGAACACAGTGCAGGGAGTCGGGCTCCTAGCATCACACTTATCTATGACGATAGGGGTCACTGCCTGTCCGCGGAACTACTGTCCCGTACTGTAATCATGTTTTAGTGTGTGACAGTAGTTACGTGGATAGGCAGTGACACCTAGCGTCATAGATAAGTATGATGCTAGGAGCCCGGCTCCCTGTACTTTGTACGGTCCGGGACAAGCGGCCGACATGCGGACCGTATATCACGGACCGAACACGGTCGTGTGCATGAGGCCTAGACTGTTTCAGTGCCCGGTTTTCCCAAGCATACCCCCCCCCCCCCCAAGAAGTGTATTTCTGTTGATGAGTCCCTGGTACATTTTAAAGGAAGTCTTCAATTCCGCCAGTACCTGCCGGGTAAGAGGGCAAGGTATGGCGTGAAGATGTATAAGGTGTGCGAGAGTGCATCAGGGTATACCTACAAATGTAGGATATATGAAGGGAAGGACAGCAGTATTCAGCCCCCAGAATGCCCCCCCTTACTGGGAGTTAATGCAAAAATTGTGTGGGATTTGGTGCACCCACTGCTGTACAAGGGTTACTACCCCTACCAGGATTATTTTTATACCAGCGTCCCACTCTTCAAGTGCCTCGCTTCCAGAAGTACTGCGGCATGCGACACTGCTAGAAGAAATCTGAGAGGCCTCCCTAAGACTCTGCTTGGGTAAACACTCAGAACGGGTGAGAGCAGGGCACATTCTAGCAGAAACATATTGTGTGTCAAGTACAAGACAAGAGAGATGTCCTTGTATTGACAACAATACATGGCCACACCAGTACCCATGTACCTGTACGAGGTACCAGTACAGAGACCCCCAAACGAGACTGCATCCTGGACTACAATAGGTACATGGGAGGGGTTGGCTTGTCAGATCAAGTCCTGAAGCCCTACAGCGCCATGCGGTGTGGTATAAGAAGCTGGCCGTGCACATCATACAGATGGCATTGTACAATACGTACGTGCTACGTCGATGTACAGGCCAGTCAGGAACTTTCCTGGAATTTCGAGAGGTGGTTATCCAGAAACTAATTTTTAGGGACGATGGGGGGGCACCCAGTACTTCTGGAAGTGAGGCTAAACGCATCGTACTAGGGCAACACTTTCCAGGAGAAGTTCCCCAAACTGGCAAGAAGGGCAAAAGTCAAGAGGTGCAAAGTCTGCTATAAGAGGGGGAAAAGGAAGGACACAATATATCAATGTGACACGTGTCCCGAAAAACCAAGGCTCTGTATAAAAGAGTGTTTTAAAATGTATCATACATCCCTCGATTTTTAAACTACCCCAGTTTTACTTACCCTGATGCACTCCGCACAGCTTATCCCCCATCGTCTTTCCCTTCTGAGCCCTGCTGCGTGCCCAGGCAGCTGATAACAGCCACATTGAGGGCATTGCCATACCCGTGAGAACCCACATTACAGTTTATTGGGTGTATGTCTCCGGTCAAAATGCTCACTACACCTCTAGATGAATGCCTTAAGGGGTGTAGTTTTTGAAACGGGGTCACTTCTTGGAGGTTTCAACTGTACTGGTACCTCAGGGGCTTCTGCATACATGATTTCGCACAAGAAAATACCCAGTAGGCCAAATGGTGGGCCAAACGGCAGTTTATCACCACAAATGGGGTATTGCCGCACTCAGGACAATTTGGGCAACAAAATGGGGTATTTTATTTCTTGTGAAAATAAGAAACTTTCAGCCAAAACGACATTTTGGAAAAAATAGATTTTGTTTTAATTCCCAGCCCAATTCAAATAAGTTTTGTGAAAAAACTATGTTGTCAAATTGGTCACAACACCCATAAATGAATTGCTTGAGGGGTGTCGTTTCCAAAATGGGGTCACTCCTGGTGAGTTTCCATTGCTTTGATACATCTGGGGCTCTGCAAATGCGACATGGCACCCGAAAACCAATCCAGCAAAATCTGGACTCCAAAGAACAAATAGCGCTCCTTTCCTTCTGAGCCCTCCTATGGGGTCAAATGGCAGTTTATCACCACAAATGGGGTATTGCTGCACTCTGGAGAAATTGGGCAACAAAATGGGGTATTTTGTTTCCTGTGAAAATAAGAAATTTTGATGAAAAATTACATCTTAGGCCTCATGCACACGACCGTAGCCATGTGCACGGCCGTGATTTTCGGGTCGGCCGGCAGCAAATCGCGGGCGGTGCACATGGCCGCTGCCATTATTTTCAATAAGCCCGGACCACAGAACACGGCCGTAATAAGACATGCCCGTTCTTTCTGCGGTGCGAGCTCCCGAGCCATGCAAAAACCGTAAAAACTATGGTCGTGTGCATGGCCCGATAGAAATGAATGGGGCCGCGTTCTCCCATGGATTTTCAGGGGAATTGCACGTTCGTGTGCATGACTTATTGAAAAAAAATTGTATTTTTTTTATTTCACAGCCCAATTCAAATATGTGCTGTGTAACAACAACCATAAATTAATTCCTTGAGGGGTGTAGTTTCCAAAATAGTCACTTTTGGGGTATTCCTACTGTTTTGGCACTTCAACACCTCTTCAAACCTGGCATGCTGCCTAAAATATATTCTAATAAAAAAGAGGCCTCAAATGCACGAAACGCTTCTTTTGCTTTTGGGGCTTGTGTTTTAGTCCACGAGCCCACTAGAGACACATGTGGGACATTTCTAAAAACTGCAGAATCTGGACAATACATATTTAGTAGTGTTTCTCTGGTAAAACCTCTACTTTGCTTTAATTCCTGTGAAATGCCTAAAGGGTTAAATAAACTTTCTACATGCTGTTTTGAATACTTTGAGGGGTCTAGTTTTCAAAATTGGGTGTTTTATGGGGGTTTCTGATACATAGGCCCCTCATAGCCTTTTCGGAACCGAACAGGTACCTTAAAAAAAAAAAAGGCTTTTGAAATTTTCTTAAAAATATGAGAAATTGCTGTTTATGTTCTAAGCCTTGTAACGTCCAAGAAAAATAAAAGAATGTTCAAAAAACGATGCCAATCTAAAGTAGACATATGGGAAATGTGAACTAGTAACTATTGTGGGTGGTATAACTATCTGTTTTACAAGCAGATACATTTAAATTATGAAAAATGCTATTTTTTATAAATTTTCTCTAAATGTAAAAAAATTTCACCAATAAACTGAATATATCGTCCAAATTTTACCACTAACAAATCCCAATATGTCACGAGAAAACAGTCTCAGAATCGCTGGGATAGGTTTAAACATTCTGACGTTATTACCACATAAAGTGAAATATGTCAGATTTAAAAAATGAGCTCTCAGCCTTAAGGCCCAAACTAGGCTGCGTCCTTAAGGGGTTAAAGATAGTATAAAAGTAGACCAGTCTGAAACTACACAGTCTGAAACTTCACCAAATCTATCACCGTGGCACACGCAGTATAATAAATTTGACGCATCTTGCTACACGTGTTAGACACTTTTCTCTTCCTTGCGCCACCTCAGGGCTAATGTACATCAATATTTTGCCACAAAGAAAATGGCGCTTCCCATTAAAAAAATCTGGCACGTTTTAGGACTCTTTTTAGTCACACCCCTTTTTCTAGACACTTTTTTAAAATTGTTTAGGAAGGTGCAAAAAGTGTCTAATACATAATAAATCTGTGCCAGAATTTCGACATGTTTTTCTTAGTAAATCTCCCCCATTGTTCTAGGATACATACACTATTAACAAAAGTATAAATAAATTCTTGCAGCACTTCCAGAATAAGTCAAAAATCCAATCTTATTTATTTCAGGTTACATAGGGATACATAAAAATGCTTGAAAAAAATCCCAGTGTGTGGCTGAAACGTCACACTATGTGAGCTGGAGTTTTGACTTATTCTGGGAGTACTACAAGAATTCCTTTCTCTATTGAAGATCCTTGGTTCAGAATAATTTGCAGGCATTTATTGTATTTTTTAGAGTGCTGCTGCTGCTTTCTTTCAACCACAATTAAAGGGGTTTTCCACCTTCTGATGACCTATCCGGTGGATAGGTCATCAGTACATGATCTGTGGGCGTCTGACACCTGCACAGATCAGCTGTTCTGGTGCCCCCAGTTGACTCTGGCCACAAAATAGGAGCAGACCTGCAGTTTTGCAGCACGGCCGCTATACAATATATGGAGCCAACTGCTCCGCACATAGCATTATGTGCCATAACATCTGGTGCCTGCAGGCCACCGTAGCGGCTGATATGTGCGGGGTTCGAGTTTTAGACCCACACCGATGATATACTAATGACCTATCCGGTGGGTAAGTCATCAGTTGTCAGAATGTGGAAAACCCCTTTAACGCAAGATCATTTTAATCAGTGTCACAGAAATCGCAAAACATTCTCATAATATAAGTTTACAAATTATAGAATGTTGCAAAAGCTAATCAATTCTAAATTTGCACATATAAATGCCAGAATCTTGCAAACTTTCCTTTGGCTATTTCATTATGCTCAATGCAGATTTGATTCTTGTGATTTATGCAATATATTGAGAATATTCCTTTGCCTAAAGTTCCTTTTATTTTATCAGATTTTTCATCTACTTTATTGTTCTGTGTTGTAGACCTCGCTCGCATGAGATTTGTTGGACCATTATTACGCATGGCTGGAGCCTTCTACATAAAACGCTCATTCCATGGGGAGAAACTTTACTGGGCCGTCTTTTCAGAGTATGTGAAAACTATACTTCGGGTTAGTCCTTTTCCAATTACAGCAGTGTACATTTAACATTTGTTTAATAATCTTATAGCCCAATTGTAACATGAAAGCTTTGTTGTGCTTTCACTGTCACTTTTGGACAAGTGTACAACCAAGTTTCATGCAAAACTCTAAATTGTATTAGAGATAATAATATCAGCAATGTTTCCAGGGGAGAAAACCTTCATATACTGTACACCTCATTCCAAATTATTATGCAAATGTTATTTTTTGCTGATTTTCCCAAATAGTCGATGCAAATGACAGTCAGTATAATCTTCAAGCCATTAAGCGTTGGAGTATAATGCAAATTTTATTGAACAAATCTCCTAATGATAACAGATTTTTTTTTTTTAGAAGTAAAAAACTCAAAATGTACTGTTTCAAATTATTATGCACAACAGAGATCAAAACATTTTAAAGGTTGTAAAGAGAACTAAAATGGTCATTTGTTGAATTTGCAGCATCAGGAGGTCATATTTACAGAAATCAAAAGCTCTTTCAATCCAAAAAAACTTAGCAGGCCAAGTTACATGTTAACATAGGACCCCTTCTTTGATATCACCTTCACAATTCTTGCATCCATTGAATTTGTGAGTATTTGGACAGTTTCTGCTTGAATATCTTTGCAGGATGTCAGAATAGCCTCCCAGAGCTTCTGTTTTGATGTGAACTGCCTCCCACCCTCATAGATATTTTGCTTGAGGATGCTCCAAAGGTTCTCAATAGAGTTGAGGTCAGGGGAACATGGGGGCCACACAATGAGTTTCTTTCCTTTTATGCCCATAGCAGCCAATGACACAGAGGTATTCTTTGCAGCATGAGATGGTGCATTGTCATGCATGAAGATAATTTTTCTACGGAAGGCACGGTTCTTCTTTTTGTACCACGGAAGAAAGTGGTCAGTCATAAACTCTACGTACTTTGCAGAGGTAATTTTCACACTGTCTGGGACCCTAATGGGGCCTACCAGCTCTCTCCCCATGATTCCAGCCCAATGACTCCGCCACCTCCTTGCTGACGTCGCAGCCTTGTTGGGACATGGTGGCCATTCACCAACCATCCACTACTCCATCCATCATCCAGGGTTGCACGGCACTCATCAGTAAACAGCACGGTTTGAAAATTAGTTTTCTTGTATTTCTGAGCCCACTGCAACCGTTTCTGCTTGTGAGCATTGTTTAGGGGTGGCCGAATAATAGCTTTATGCACACTTGCAAACCTCTGGAGTATCCTACACCTTGAGGTTCGCAGGACTCCAGAGGCACCAGCGGCTTCAAATACCTGTTTGCTGCTTTGCAATGGCATTTTAGCAGCTGCTCTCCTAATCCTATTAATTTGTTTGGCAGAAACCTTCCTCATTATGCCTTTATCTGAACGAAGCCGTCTGTGCTCCGAATCGGCCACAAATCTTTTCACAGTACGATGATCACGCCTAAGTTTTCTTGAAATATCCAATGTTTTCATACCTTGTCCAAGGTATTGCACTATTTCACGCTTTTCGGTAGCAGTGAGATCCTTTTTCTTTCCCATATTGCTTGAAACCTGGGGCATGCTTAATAATGTGGAACGTCCTTCTTAAGTAGTTTTCCTTTGATTGGGCATACCTGGCAAACTAATTATCACAGGTGTCTGAGATTGATTACAATGATCCAAAGAGCCCTAAGGCACAATACCATCCATGAGTTTAATTGAAAAACTAATAATTAAATGTTTATGACACTTAAATCCAATGTGCATAATAATTTCGAACACGGTGTATATGGCATCAATAGATTAGAGTATAGAGTGTGCAAAGATTTCCTGCTCTAAAGTGTGTTTAAGAACTACAGTTGTTATCTTTACGGTGCTTTCACACATATTAAATGGCACCAACTTTCTTCCACGCAGCCAATTACCGCTCGGCAAACTGCCAGCGCTTTGCGACAAATTTTGAAAATTTGTTTCACTCGTAGAAACTGTACGGCAATTAACCGCTACACTGAAGCCTGCCCTATTCTCTTAAATGAAGCGGCACTTCTGCCCCTTTATTTTCAGAATCACTGGGGGTCCCGGAGGTGGTATTTTCCCCAATCTTGACGTTTTGACATATCGTAGATCTATGCTATCACTTCATAAGATGAAAATAACTCTAACACAACAGGAAATAATAAAAGTCCTGCATCTTACTCACTTGCAAAAGCAATGCACCCCACTCTTATATCACTCCTGCTCTACAAATATTGACTGAAGCTGCACCACAAACGTAAAGGGATTTTCCGAGAGCAATGGGAAGGCTGTTTCAAGGGGAGGTGATCCTCACCATGCCACAGGTCCCGTAGCTATTAGACTTGGGAAAGTTCGCATTATTAGAGTGAAAAATATTTAGAGATGTGGAAGGATAACTTTTTTTTTTTGAAGGTACATTTTATTATGACCACAATAAAATTGGTACAGGTACAACAAAGTGCATATCAAATGTACAAAGGCAATAGGAGATTTGATGTATCCATATGTGAACAGCAGTTTAGTTATACAAGCATATAACAAAAAATAAAACCTGTAACAGCTTTCCATTATTCGAAAGAGAAAATAAATCTCAATTAAATGTAATACATGAGAAGAGTCCAGTGGAGGAGTAAGCAGACCAGCAAAAGACAGCACAAGCTCATATTCCAAATATTCTCGTCAAGAATGTATAAAAAGGGAAGGGGGGAGTCGAGACTATTATCTAGTACAGGGGTGGGCAAACTTTTTGACTCGCGGGCCACAATGGGTTCTAAAATTTGACAGAGGGGCCGGGCCAGGAGCATTTGGAGGGAGTGTTTGGGCCGGATATACTAAAGCATTAAATGTAGTGTGTGCAAACCTCATAGCACAGTAAGAACACTACAACCCAATTTATTAACTGTCTTTCAAATGTGAAAAATAGCCCTTATCAGTTAATAAATTTGTCTCAAGGAATATGCAAGATATGGCATTTACATACTATTTCGCAGATACTGGGAGGAGGAAATGTAAATAGATTAAAATAACATACGCACTGTGATTTATCAAGAAAAAAGTTCTGTTGACTCTGTAAATTAGCTGCCAACCTCTGAGCAGTAGCCGCCCGTTCTTGTGTTGACTGCTTGCTAGCATAGTTTGCATGCTTCGTGGCAAAGTGACGGCTGATATTGTACTCTTTGAAAACCGAAGGGCTTAATGGTGACGTGAAAATTAAAGTGAAATAAAGAGAAATACGCACCACATTAACCCCTTAATGACCGGGCCATTTTGCACGTTAATGACCAAGGATTATTTTTTGTTTTTCCACGGTCGCATTCCAAGAGTCGTAACTTTTTTTTTATTCCGTCGACATAGCCGTATAAGGGCTTGTTTTTTCCGGGACGAGTTGTATTTTGTAATTGTACCATTTTTAGATGCTTATAATATATTGATTAACTTTTATTAACTTTATTTTAGGAGAGAATTGAAAATAAGCAGCTATTCCAGCATTAATTTTCACGTTATAAATTTACGCCGTTTACTATGCAGCGTAAATAACATGTTAACTTTATTCTATGGGTCGGCACGATTACAGGGATACCAAATGTGTAAAGGTTTTATATGTTTTTTCTACGTTTGCACAATAAAAACCCTTTTAGAAAAAAATTACTTGTTTTTGCATCGCCGCGTTCCAAGAGGCGTAATTTTTTTATTTTTCCGTCGATGTGGCCGTACGTGGGATTGATTTTTGCGGGACAATGTGTAGTTTTCATTAGTACTATTTTGGGGTACATAGGACTTATAGATGAACTTTTATTTTATTTTTTATGGGGGGAATGGGAGAAAAGAGAGAATTTTGCCGTTGTTTTTTGCGTTTTCTTTGGACGCCGTTCATCCGGCGGTTTAATTAATGTGTTCATTTTATTGGTCAAGTTGTTACGATCGCGGGGATACCATATATGTGTATGTGTGATTTGTTTTGACCGTTTTATTAAATAAAACCACTTTTTGGGGCAAAAAAGTAGTTTTATTTGACTTTGACTGTAATTTTTTTTATTTTTTTTTTCACAAACTTTATTTAACGGTTTTACTTTTTTTTTTTTAGTCCCACCAGGGGACTTCACTATGCGATGTGCCGATCGCATATATAATGCTTTGGTATACTTCGTATACCGAAGCATTATTGCCTGTCAGTGTAAAACTGACAGGCAACCTGTTAGGTCATGCCTCCGGCATCGCCTAACAGGCAGATGCTGAAGACAGACCTGGGGGTCTTTGTTAGACCCCCGGCTGTCATGGAAACCCGACGGCGACCCGCGATTTGTTTGCGGGGGCGCCGATCGGGAGACAGAGGGAGTTCCCCCCTCTGTCAAACACATTAAATGCCGCTGTCACTGTTGACAGCGGCATTTAATGGGTTAAACTGCCGGAATCGGCGCGTGCTTCGATTCCGGCAGTTGCAGCAGGAGCCAGGCTGTGTATAACAGCCGTGCTCCTGCCGCTGATCGCGTGGGTAAACTGTCAGTACCCGCGCGATCACAGGACGGATATATCCGTCCTCCTGCGCGAACTAGCAGCTGCTGAGGACGGATATATCTTGGACAAGTTCGGCGGGCCGGATTAAAAAGCCTAACGGGCCGTATGTGGCCCGCGGGCCGTAGTTTGCCCATGTCTGATCTAGTATAAGGGTTAGGTACCCTGAATTGCCATATTTTTGCAAATTTATCTGGGAACTCACATGCTTTACATGTGAGTTTGAAAAAGGGGAGACTTTTGTTTTATTAATGTAATCCACTGTCCGTGGCTGCAGTCGGTCAGGTTCACTCTCCCCCTGACGGCCGCAGCCATGGGTCTGCGAGCGCTGGCCCCAGTCTCCTCAGGAGACACTAGCGCTCACTTCCACTCACCTCGGCCGAGTCCTGTAGGGTGCACGCGCACGCTTGTGTCTGCTTTTAAATGGGAAGCAAGCGCACCTAACTTTAATGTTTTAATCAGCCCATGAGTGCCCTGGACTATAAGAGGGGCCCAGCCCCTTGCTTCGATGCCTAAGCGTTGTTTGTCATATTCTAGTTTGTCTAAGCAAATGGTCTCCTAGTGTTTTCCAGGTCCAGTGGTCCTTGTTCCTGTATCCAGTATCCCGGTCTATCCTGTTCTAGTGCGGTGCTGTGCTATAGTCGTGCTGTGCTGTATCTACGCCTGAGCCTGCCTTGCTACTGTCTGAGCTGCCACAGGTACCTTATACGAACTGTGAACTGTGACATGCACCCTGTTTGCCAGCTGCCATACCGCCAAAGCGGTACGGCCCGGTGGGTCCACGAACCAAACGTGACCGTACGCTCAGGCCATGGACCCCGCTGGTCGCGATCCAAGACCATGACGACGTCACAAGAGATGCGGGCGGATATGCTAGACCTCCGGTCTCGACAGGACCAACTCCTCCAGGCCTTGAATATTCTCGCACGTCGGCAGGAGACACTATCTGCTTTCCTCCTACTACCCCTCCTGGCAGTACTGTTCCTCGGACTACACCTCCTGGCAGTGTTGATCCTCGTTTTTCTTTGCCACTTCCTGACCGCTATCATGGAGACGCAAGTACCTGTCGTGGATTGTTGAACCAGTGTCAGATCCAGTTCAGCCTTTATTCAAGGGCATTTTCATCTGATGGCGCAAGGGTCGCCTTCATCATCTCTTTTCTTACTGGCAAGGCCCTTGCATGGGCGAACCCTATCTGGGAGAGGCAAGGACCAGAGACCCGTGACTTCCAGGGGTTCCTCCGGACATTTCGCACAGTGTTTGTAGAGCCTGGACGAGTCTCCTCTGCAGCGGCTCCCTTGCTGAACCTACGCCAAGAAAACATCTCTCTGGGCGAGTATGCCATCCACTTCCGCACCCTGGCGGGAGAACTGTTGTGGAACAATGAGGCCCTGGTGGCTACATTCTGGCATGGACTGTCTCCTAAACTTGCCGCTCGAGACCTGCAGTCTACCCTGGATGAACTCATCCTTCTGGCTACCCGGATTGATAGAAGGCTCCGAGAACGGCTACAAGAGATTCGTCGGGAGGGAGGTCTTCCTAGTCTGGTCCCCACCTTGCAGCAACCTCTACCGTCCTCAGATGCCGATCCTCCTAAGGAGTCTGTGAGGATGGACCAATGTAAGCGATCTACCCCAGAGAGACAGCGTAGACGCATTTCGGGACTCTGTCTTTGTTGCGGCCTTGGAGGCCATCTTGTGCGTCTGTGTCCCCAAAAGCCCCAAAGCCTATGGTTAGTAGGAAAGACAACCTTGGGCAAAGAAGCGCTCCCGTCTAAGTTGTCCAAACCCGTGACCATAGTGTCCGATGAGAAAACGCATCAGGTCTCTGCGTATCTGGACTCTGGATCCGCTGCTAATTTCATTTGTAGAGACCCGGTGGACTTTGTTCAATTACCCACTACCCCTCTGGAGAGACCGTTGATGGTTGCATTTGTAAATGGACTACCTCTGCCAGACCCAGTTATAGCTATGACCAAGCCGCTGAGGCTCCAAGTAGGGGCTCTCCACTCCGAACTTCTATCTTTCTATGTCCTATCCAGAGCCGTTAACCCTGTGCTGTTGGTCCTGCCTTGGCTCCGACTACATGCCCCAGTCCTGGACTGGAACTCTGGGGAGGTTCTCCAGTGGGGCCCCGAGTGTTACAGCCAATGACTGGTGCAGATTAGTTCGGTCCAGCCTCCTCTGCCTCAGTCATTGGCAGGATTGCCTGGTCATTATGCTGCATTTTCGGACGTCTTCAGCAAAGGGGAGGCGGAGACACTGCCTTCAACCCGGGCGTATGACTGTCCTATCGAGTTGATCCCTGGTGCATCCCTTCCCTGTGGTAGGATATATCCTCTCTCCTTGCCAGAGACTCTGTCCATGTCCGCCTATGTTAAGGAGAACTTGGAGAGGGGCTTCATACGGAAGTCTTCCTCCCTGGCAGGAGCCGGGTTCCTCTTCGTCAAAAAAAATGATGGCTCTCTGCGTCCTTGTATTGACTACCGGGGTCTCAACCAAATCACGGTGAATAATAAATATCTGTTGCCGCTGATCTCTGAATTATTTGATCGTATATGTGGCGCCAAGATTTTTTCCAAACTAGACCTGTGTGGGGCTGACAACCTAATCCGGATTCGCAGGGGTGACTATTGGAAGACTGCATTTAACACTCGTGATGTACACTATGAGTATCTAGTAATGCCCTTTGGCCTGTGTAATGCTCCCGCGGTCTTCCAGTAGTTCGTGAATGACATTTTCCTTGACCTCCTCTATGTTTGTGTTGTGGTCTATCTTGATGACATCTTGATTTTTTTTCTCCAGATCCTGTGACCCATCAGAGACATGTCCGTCAAGTTTTGCTGCGGTTAAGAGAGAATCGTCTGTTTTCTAAATTGGAGAAGTGCGTGTTTGAAAACGATGCTCTGCCCTTCCTGGGCTACATTGTCTCGAATAGAGGTCTCTAGATGGATCCTGAAAAGGTAAAGTTCGTTCTGGAATGGCCACGCCCTCAAGGCTTGAGGGCCATACAGCGCTTTCTGGGATTCGCAAATTTTTACAGACCGTTTATTCCAAACTTCTCACTGACATCTCATATCTCTGACCTCTCTAAGAAGGGCATGAACGCCAAGGTGTGGACTCCTGAGGCAGAGGCTGCATTCAATAGCCTGAAGAGTGCCTTCACGTCAGCTTCTATCGTCCATCATCTCGACATTTCTCTACAGTTCTCGCTGTAGGTAGACGCGTCCTCTGTCGGTGCTGGTGCACTTCCAGAGAGGTTCCAAGGGCAAGTCTATGGTATGTGGATATTTCTCTAAGCTCTTCTCTTCCGCAGAACGCAACCACTCGATTGGGTGTCGGGAGTTACCGGCCCAACGGCTGAATCCTCGTCAGGCCAGGTTGTCGCTGTTCTTTACCAGGTTCCAGTTTGAGCTCCATTATCGCTTGGCCGACAAGAATGTGAGGGCTGATGCCTTGTTCGAGACAGAGGACACCATGGAGATACCACAGAACATTATTGATCCGTATTGCATTGTCTCTGTCAATCCACTGCAAGTTGGGGACAATCCTCCTGGAAAGACTTTTGTGCGCCTGGCTGACCAAGGGAGAATCCTCCACTGGGAACACTCCTCTAGACTGGCAGGTCACGCGGGGACCCGTAAGACCCGAGATCTGATTGCCCGCATTTTCTGGTGGCCCACGCTGCCCATGGACATTTTGGACTTTGTTTCGTCCTGCTCAGTGTGTACAGCTAACAAGGTTGCTCACTCCAGACCTGCTGGCCTGCTCCAGCCATTGCCTGTGCCCAATGCTCCCTGGCAGCATATAGCTATGGACTTTATTACTGACATGCCTCTCTCTGCTGGATGCAGTACTTTCTGGGTGGTGGTGGATCAATTTTCGAAGATGGCCCACTTCGTTCCTCTGACCGGTCTTCCTTCTGCTCCTCAACTGGCCAAACTGTTCATCCAACACATCTTCCGCCTGCACGGCTTGCCGCAGCATAGTGTGTCTGATCGGGTGGTTCAGTTCACCTTTGAAGTTCTGGAGAGCCCTCTGCGGACTCTTAGGTGTAAAGTTTGACTTTTCCTCGGCCAACCATCCTCCGTCCAATGGTCAGGTCGAGAGGATCAATCAGATCTTGGAGAACTACTTACGCCACTTCATCTCCAAGCAGCATGATGACTGGGTGCAGTTGTTTCCGTGGGCTGAATTCTCATACAACAATCACACGAGTCCACACAGACGACACTGTTCTTCATTGTCTACGGCCAACACCCACGAATTCCTCTCCTAGTGCCTGATACATCCGAGGTACCAGCTGCTGACACGGCTTTTAGGGACTTTCTGCAGATCTGGCAGCAGACTCGATCCTCCATCCTGCTGGCGGTCGACCGCATGAAACGGAAGGCGGACACAAGGAGAAGAGAACCTCCTCAGTTTCTTCTTGGCACGAAGGTCTGGCTGTTCTCCAGGAATATTCGACTGAGGGTGCCGTCGTACAAACTTGCTCCCAGGTTCCTCGGACCCTTCGAGATCCTGCACCCGGTCAACCCTGTCGCCTACAAGCTTCGGATGCCTCCTACCCTCAGGATCCCCAACTCCTTCCATGTCTCTCTCCTGAAACCACCGGTTCTGAACCGCTTTACCAAGACTCGTAGCCCTCCAGTTGCCTCCAGCGGCCCTTCAGACACCTTCGAAGTTAAGGAGATCTTTGACACCAAGAGAGTGAGAGGAAAGACTTTTTATTTGGTGGATTGGAGGGGATTTGGTCCTGGGAGCCAGAGGAGAGCTTCAATGCGCCTACCCTTCTGAAGAAGTTTCTCTCTCGCTCTGGCCCCAAGAAGAGGGGGCGTAAGAGGGGGGTTACTGTCATGTCCGTGGCTGCAGTCTGTCAGCTTCACTCTCCCCCTGATGGTCGCAGCCATGGGTCTGCGATTGCAGGCCCAAGTCAGGGGCAGTGGTTACAATTGAAATAGCCTACGCGTTTCGTACAACACTTTTGTCCTTATTCGTGGCTTGTATGAATAAGGACAAAAGTGTTGTCTGAAACGCGTAGGCTATTTAAACTGTAACCACCTACGTGCACTTTTGGAATCTTTTTTTTTTTTTACCTGTTGGAATAAACTTGGAACATTGTTTCCTTTTAAAAAAATCTTCTCCGCGCTGGATCAAAGATCTTTCTTTTTTTCTACCACCTTTTAATGCCCTGATGTACTCCACACAGCTTACATATGCCATCACAATCTAAACTGAAATAGCAGCAAAACCCCAAACAGAAATATTTCCAAGTAAAATCCATGCTCCAAAAGCCAAATGGCGCTCCCTCCCTTTTGAACCCTACAGTCAGTATTCCCTATAAGGTGCGCGGCTGCGCACTTTCCACAGTCGTGCAAGGGGCACTGGTGCTAGCGACAGCCACATTCACTTGTATTTGCGTCCTCAGGGCCACTTTAGGCCTGCAGCCTATAAGGCACTGGGAAGGCTCCCTGCGCAGCTGGCGTGATGATGTCAAATCATTACGCCGGTTTGCGCATGCGTCCCACCCAAGAGGCAGTGTAGCGTTCCATCCGTCGCAGGAGCGGGGCAAGGTAAGTACAATCTTTTGTTTTTTGAGGGGGTTGTTTGGTAATATACAGGAGGGGGATTGCTGTGTGGCAGTAGATACATGAGGAGAGGGGGACTGTGTAGCACCTTATACAAGGGGAGGGGGGATTGCTGTGTGGCAGTATATACAGGGAGGGAGAATTGCTGTGGTAATATACAGGGGGGAATTGCACTATAAACAAGGGAAAGGGGGTCTGTTTAGCAGTATATACAAGGGAAGAGGGGGGCTGTGTAGCACTATATACAGGGGAAATTGCTGTGTCGCACCATATACAAAAGGGGAAGGGAAATTGCCGTGTGGCAGTTTATACAAGGGGAGGGGGAATTGCCGTGTGGCAGTATATACAAGGGGAGGGGGGCTGTGTGGCAGTATATACAAGGGGAGGGGGGATTGCTGTGTGACAGTATATACAAGGGGAGGGGGGATTGCTGTGTGACAGTATATACAAGGGGAGGGGGGATTGCTGTGTGGCAATATATACAAGGGGAGGGGGATTGCTGTGTGACAGTATATTCAAGGGGAGGGGGGATTGCTGTGTGACAGTATAATCAACTAGAGGAGGTATTGCTGTGTGACAGTATATACAAGGGGAGGGGTAATTGCTGTGTGACCGTATATTCAACTAGAGGGGGGATTGCTGTGTGACAGTATATACAAGGGGAGGGGGGATTGTTGTGTGACAGTATATACAAGGGGAGGGGGAATTGCTTTGTGACAGTATATACAAGGGGAGGGGGGTTGATCTGTGGCAGTATATACAAGCGGAGAGGGGATTGCCATGTGGCATTATATACAAGGGGAGGGGAATTGGGATTGCTGTGTGGCAGTATATAGAAGGGGGGATTGCTGTGGCAGTATATACAGGGGGTCTGTGTGTCGCTATCTACAGGGGGCTGTGTGGCGATATCTACAGGGCGGCTGTGTGGCACTATCTATCGGGGGGGGGAGGCTGTGTGTGACAGTATCTACCGGGAGGGGGTGTGTTGCTATCTACAGGGGGTCTTTGGGGCGCTATGTATAGGTGGTCTGTGTGGCGCTATCTATAGGGACAGTGGTGTAAGAAAGGGATACTTTTATTGATACCTATAATTGGTGTTTATAACTGTCTATTTTATAGGTGGACTTGTAATATTATAGTATTTCAAAAAGTAATTAAAACTAATTTAAAATAAGTTTTCTTATTTTCTCATTTAGTACGCTATATTAGCGTTTACTGGGGGTATTACTTTTGGTCATCAGATCGCCCACCATTGATGGAGACTTGCCCTGCTCCTTAACTGCTCTGCTCAGGAGCTGCCAAGACTTAGAGGGAACAATGCCTACAGTGTGTGTGTCCAAACATCAGTTTACGTCTACATCTATGTCATTGTTATACTCCGCAGAACCTACTTAACAGTTTATGAGGTATTTGTCTTGAGTGGCACAAACTGGGCACAACATATCGTGCACTAAAATGTCATATCAACAGAAAATTGCTATTTGCACCATCCGTTGCGCATTATTTTCTGGTAAAAAACACTTGTAATAAAAAATGCTCACTACCATTCTTGATAAATTTCTTGAGAGGTGTAGTTTCCAAAATGGGCTTATTTCCTGGGGATTTGTTTTACTATTTGACCTCATAACCCTGTAGTTGTCGGCCAATGCTGCGTAAATTGCCAAAATTACCTCAAATTCGCGTTGTGCTCTTTTATTCCTGAACCCTGATGTATTTTCAGGCAAAAGATTAGGGCAACATGTACAGTATGGTGTATTTAAAGCCAGGAAACACGGCATAATAATTAGAGGGCTTTTTTTTTTTGTAGTGGCGGTGATCTGGGCCTGCTTAATGATTTTGGTGATATAGGGATGAAATTCACTCCTGAGATTCCTCCCAAAACTATAAATTTCTTAGCTCTTAGGATTTTCCTGGAGCCTGGTGGCAGTGTCTCTACTACAATTTATCAAAAAACTACAGCTACAAATAATTTTTTGCATTGGAACAGCTGGCATCTACTGACACTTAAGAGGAAGATACCAGTTGGACAATATTTAAGAGCCAGAAGGAAGTGTTCTGATGAGAAGAGTTAAAAAAAAAAAAAAATTAAAACTATTGTATTGCAGGTTTCAGGCCAGAGGCTACCCTAAGAAACCACTTCACAAAGTGTTTGCCTGGGCTAGGGTGACTGACAGAAGATAAATGTTAGGTAATACTTAAAAATCAGATTCACCTAAAATAATACGATACAGTGGAACTTTCGCTACACATACCTATCAAGTTACTCAAATACTCAATAGATACTGGCCTTTACTGTACGTTGATCCAGATCTACAAAGAGTCATTACAAGAAATCCATCTGTAACATACCGGATGGGACAAAATCTTTGTGATCTTCTCGTTCATAGCCATCTCGCTAATCAGAATGGCGGTCCAAGTACATGGCTGAGGTCAAACATTTTCGGTCCCATCCCTGTGGTAGATGCTCTTTTTGTAGTTTCCCGCCAACTATAAAGAATTTTAGAAATCCAGTAGATGGTAAAATCTACACCATCAGACCGTTTCTAAATTGCCAAACTTCTGGAGTTGTCTATTGGGCTATTTGCCTACGTGCAAACATTTATGTAGGGAAAACTATTCAGCAATTAAGGAGACAGATTTCAAAACACATTAGCTCAATTAATACTCAAACTGATAAATCACTGTCTCGACATGTCAGGTTTGTGCGCAATGGCGAGCCCAAAGTCTTGAAATATCAGGGGGATATGTCAGAAAAATTTCAGCCCCAGACAGGGAAATCTCGATATTATTTCAGGAAGAGGCACGCTGGATCCAAATGATCTTAACGAAGGCATGACTTTTTCTGGCTTCATCTGAAATCATCAATATTTTTTAGAAATTTTCCAAATACCGTATTTTACGTACTATAGAGCGCACTGGACCATAACACGCACCCATAAATTGTGGCCATAAAGAGGAGAAAAAAAGATTTTGCTTTTAACTGTACATTTCCTGGGTAATATTGAGACAATAGGGTACCACAGTGCCACAATACAATGAAAGGCAACAGTGCCCCATAACAATGTCAGACACAGAAATACAAGATATTGGCAGCTATAGTGCTCTCACCCTCCCCTGAATTGATCAGACCTAAGAGGTGTGGAGTGGCAGGGGTTAATGGTGTTGAATCTGCTCTTCTTGCCGTTCTGTACATAGGAGGGGGCGTGGCTAGAAGGTCCATGCAGATCAGTACCTGCACAGATATACTGCGTTGTGTGTACTAATGTCTGAGTTATCTGCTCACTGAACAGTGAGATGACAGAAGTCTATGTGTAAGATGTGACTAATCAGTGAGTAGATAACACAGAGATCTTTTACAAGACAGAACATAATGCACTTCAAGGACCTTTTGAAGCTCGGAGGTCAGTCTCCTGCTCCTTCCTGGCATCTGTTTGCCTTTAGGAGATAAGACGCAGCAGAAGATTACAACATGGATTGTAAGAGAAAAACTGCGTCTTATAGTCCAAAACATACGGTATATAACAAAAGCTACATGCACATTACAGGTCCATCTCAATGAATTAGAATATCATCAAAAAGTTAATTTATTTCAGTAATTGAATTCAATAACTATATTATATGGCTTCATTACACTCAGTGATCTATTTCCAGCATTTTTTCTTTTAATGTTGAAGATTATGGCTAACAGTTAATGAAAACCCAAAATTTAGTGTCTCAGAAAATTAGAATATAATATAAGCCCAATTTGAAAAATCATTTTTAATACCGAAATGTAGGCCTACTGAAAAGTATGTCCAGTATATGCACTCAATACTTGGTCGGGGCTCCTTTTGCATGAATTACTGCATCAATGCGGCGTGGCACGGAGGCGATCAGCCTGTGGCACTGCTGAGGTGTTATGGAAGCCCATGTTGCTTTGATAGCGGCCTTCTGCTCATCTGCATTGTTGAGTCTGGTGTCTCTCATCTTCCTCTTGACAATACCCCATAGATTCTCTTTGGGTTTTAGGTCATGCGAGTTTGCTGGCCAATCAAGCACCGTGATACTGTGGTTACTAAACCAGGTATTGGTACTTTTAGCAGTGTGGGCAGGTGCCAAGTCCTGCTAGAAAAGGAAATCCGCATCTCCATAAATCTTGTCAGCAGAGGGAAGCATGAAGTGCTCTAAAATTTCCTGCATTGACTCTGTACTTGATATAACACAGTGGACCAACAGCAGCAGATGACATGGCTCCCCAAACAAACATTGACTGTGGAAACTTCACACTAGACCACAAGCAGCTTGAATTGAGTGCCTCTCCACTCTTCCACCAGACTTTGGGACCTTGATTTCCAAATAAAATGCAAAATTTACTTTCATCTGAAAACAGATCTTTGGACCACTGAGTAACAGACCAGTCCTTTTTCTCCTTAGCCCAGGGAAGACATTTCTGACGTTGTCTCTGGGTCATGAGTGGCTTGACACAAGGAATGCGATAGTTATAGCCCATGTTCTGGATACGTCTGTGTGTGGTGGCTCTTGAAGCACTGACTCCAGCCACAGTCCACTCCTTGTGAATCACCCCCAGATTCCTAATGGCCTTTTCTTGACAATCCTTTCAAGGCTGCGGTTATCCCTGTTGCTTGTGCACCTTTTTGCTACCACACTTTTTTTTTCTTCCTCTCAACTTTTCATTAATATGCTTGGATACAGCACTCTGAACAGCCGGCTTCTTTAGCAATGTCCTTTTGTGGCTCACCCTCCTTGTGGAGGTTGTCAATGACTGTCTTCTGAACAACTGTCAAGTCTGTAGTCTTCCCCATGATTGTGTAGCCTACTGAACCAGACTATTGGACCATTTAAAGGCTTAGGAAACCTTTGCAGGTGTTTTGTGCTGATTAGAGTGTGACACCATGAGTCTACAATCTTGAACTTTTACCCAATATTCTAATTTTTTGAGAGACTAAATTTTGGGTTTACATTAACTGTTAGCCATAATCTTCAACATTAAAAGAAAAAAAATGCTGGAAATAGATCACTCTGTGTGTAATGAATCTATAATATAGGAGTTTCACTTTTTGAATTGAATTACTGAAATAAATTAACTTTTTTATGATATTCTAATTTTTTTTTTATTGTATACTAGAGTCTGTGTATTACTGCAACCTATGTGTACTTTTTATAATTAATATGGCAGCAACTCTATTTAATACTAACAATTATTACTTATTCCACTTGAGTCCAAGTATATGGATCCTGAGCTTCTGCTTGTAGGAATTGTCTATTCATTACTGTATGCCTTAACCAACAGAATAGATATCCACGCTTTCTCCTGTACTGTTATCTGGCAGCGTTATCTGACGCCACTAAGTAGGGCTGGGCAATTATGACCCAAATCAAAATCGCTATTAATTGAACATGTATCCTCGATTGCGATTATTGAATGATTATTTAGGCCATACCCCTTTTGCATGTTATGCCCCCGTGTGCATGTTACGCCATTGAATTCATATTTATCCTGTGACCCTGCTGTATTCTACTGTATATAATATACCCCCTGACACTGCCCCCCCCACAGTATATTGCCCCAATAGTGCTCCACACACAGTATAATGCTACTATGACTGCCTCCACACAGTATAATGCCCCTATAGTTGCCATCCACACAGTGTAATGCCCCCTTAGCTGCCCCTACACAGTATAATGCCCCCCATAGCTGCCCCCATGTAGTATAATGCACCCATAACTGTCCTCCACACTGTATAATGCCCTTGATAACTGCCCTCCACATCGTTTAATGTCCCCCATAACTCCCCACACTATAATGCTCCCATAGCTGCTTCCATAACTGACTTCCACGCAGTATAATGCCCCTATAGGTGCCCTCACACAGTATAATGCCCCCTTAACTTCCCCCACAGCTGCCCTCAATAGTGCCTGATAAAAATAATAATATATACTACCGTTCAAAAGTTTGGGGTCACCCAGACAATTTTGTGTTTTCCATGAGAACTCACACTTCTGTTTATCAAATGAGTTGCAAAATGACTAGAAAATATAATCAAGACATTGACAAGGTTAGAAATAATGATTTTTATTTGAAATAATAATTTTCTCCTTCAAACTTTGCTTTTGTCAAAGAATGCTCCATTTGCAGCAATTACAGCATTGCAGACCTTTGCCATTCTAGCTGTTAATTTGCTGAGGTAATCGTGAGAAATTTCACCCCATGCTTCCAGAAGGCCCTCCCACAAGTTGGATTGGCTTGATGGGCACTTCTTGCGTACCATACGGTCAAGCTGCTCCCACAACAGCTCTATTGGGTTGAGATCTGGTGACTGCACTGGCCACTCCATTACAGAATAGAATACCAGCTGCCTGCTTCTTCCCTAAATAGTTCTTGCATAATTTGGAGGTGTGCTTTGGGTCATTGTCCTGTTTGTAGGATGAAATTGGCTCCAACCAAGCGCTGTCCACAGGATATGGCATGGCGTTGCAAAATGGAGTGATAGCCTTCCTTATTCAAAATCCCTTTTACCTTGTACAAATCTCCCACTTTACCAGCACTAAAGCAACCCCAGACCATCACATTACCTCCACCATGCTTGACAGATGGCGTCAGGCACTCTTCCAGCATCTTTTCAGTTGTTCTGCGTCTCACAAATGTTCTTCTGTGTGATCCAAACACCTCAAACTTCAATTCGTCTGTCCATAACACTTTTTTCCAATCTTCCTCTGTCCAATGTCTGTGTGCTTTTGCCCATATTAATCTTTTCCTTTTATTAGCCAGTCTCAGATATGGCTTTTTCTTTGCCACTCTGCCCTGAAGGCCAGCATCCCGGAGTCGCCTCTTCACTGTAGACGTTGACACTGGCGTTTTGCGGGTACTATTTAATGAAGCTTCTAGTTGAGGACCTGTGACGTGTCTATTTCTCAAACTAGAGACTCTAATGTACTTGTCTTGTTGCTCAGTTGTGCAGCGGGGCCTCCCACTTCTCTTTCTACTCTGGTTAGAGCCTGTGTGTGCTGTCCTCTGAAGAGAGTAGTACACACCGTTGTAGGAAGAATCTTCAGTTTCTTGGCAATTTCTCGCATGGAATAGCCTTCATTTCTAAGAACAAGAATAGACTGTCGAGTTTCACATGAAAGCTCTCTTTTTTTAGCCATTTTGAGAGTTTTTAATCGAACCCACAAATGTAATGCTCCAGATTCTCAACTAGCTCAAAGGAAGGTCAGTTTTATAGATCCTCTAAACAGCAAAACTGTTTACAGCGGTGCTAACATAATTGCACAAGGGTTTTCAAGTGTTTTCTAATCATCCATTAGCCTTCTAACACAGCAAACACAATGTACCATTAGAACACTGGAGTGATGGTTGCTGGAAATGGGCCTCTATACACCTATGTAGATATTGCATTAAAAAACAGACGTTTGCAGCTAGAATAGTCATTTAGCACATTAACAATGTATAGAGTGTATTTCTGATTAATTTTATGTTATCTTCATTGAAAAAAACTGTGCTTTTCTTTAAAAAATAAGGAAATTTCTAAGTGACCCTAAACTAGTGTATACGAACCCATCAGCTAGAATCCGTATTAATGGAACGCTGTCCCCATATTTCCAAATTTGAAATGGTACCAGGCAGGGTTGTCCATTATCACCGCTTCTGTTTGTGCTGGTGATGGAGATGTTGATCCAGAAAATCAGACAACACCCTGACATTAGGGGGTTCACTACACAATCCACTCAACACATAACGTCCGCGTTTGCGGATGATTTACTTATTATTATGTCCAAACCGAGAACAGAACTCCCGGTGTTCGCTGACATATTTTCTGAGTTTAGCACTCTCTCCAGCTTCAAAATTAATTTGGAGACGTTCGAAGCCTTGGGGATCAACGTCTCTACTGCCATGATTAGTCTGCTTGAGTCTAGATATCCCTTTAAATGGCCCCCAAAATACATCCCATACTTTGGAATTAAACTTTCCAAACACTGGCCAGATCATCTAGCCTTAAACTATTATCCACTACTATTGGCCTCTAAAAATATCATAACCTACTGGATGGCTCCTTTTATCTCCTGGATGGGTAGAAAGAATTTAATTAAAGGTCTGATACTCCCCAAATTTATATACCTGTTCCAAATGCTACCTACAGCTGTTCCACTGGTTTTCTTTTCAAAGTTAAGATCCATGCTTTTTCACTATATATGGAATAATGCACATCCTAAAATCAGGGTGGCTACATTATCCCTACCTAAGATCTTAGGAGGTATTGGGGCCCCCTGAGTTTCGAAACTATTACCACACAGCTACTCTCTCACGAACAGTAGACTGGTTCCGCAAACCAGAAGTTAAATTATGGATAACGGTTGAGGAATCCCTAACTCCTGTCCCTCCTTAGATCTATGTTACTCGCATCCCCTAAAAGTGTCACGGAGTTTGCGGTTAAGAATGATCTCACGAAAAATGTAATCAATATCTTTACTCTAAATAGACGTAAATTTATCCCGTTCCCATCTCCATTAACCTTGGCATCTGACTTGATTTACCTATACCTAGAAGGTCCAAGAGAGCAATATGGCAATCCCTCCACTAAGCTTCACGACACTTTAGACTCACTTTTGATAGATGGGACATTTTTGACATTTCAAGAATGGTCAGACAACTACACCGTGTTCCAACTTATTATGCACATTGGATTTAAGTGTCATAAACATTTAATTATTAGTTTTTCAATTAAACTCATGGATGGTATTGTGTCTTAGGGCTCTTTGGATCATTGTAATCAATCTCAGACACCTGTGATAATTAGTTTTCCAGGTGTGCCCAATCAAAGGAAAACTACCTAAAAAGGACATTCCACATTATTAAGCAGGCCACAGGTTTCAAGCAATATTGGAAAGAAAAAGGATCTCTGCTGCCGAAAAGCGTGAAATAGTGCAATACCTTGGACAAGGTATGAAAACATTTGGTATTTCAAGAAAACGTAAGCGCGATCATTGTACTGTGAAAAGATTAGTGGCTGATTCCGAACACAGACAGGTTCGTTCAGATAAAGGCATAATGAGGAAGGTTTCTGCCAGGCAAATTAAAAGGATTAGAGAGCAGCTGCTAAAATGCCATTGCAAAGCAGCAAACAGGTATTTGAAGCCGCTGGTGCCTCTGGAGTCCCGCGAACCGCAAGGTGTAGGATCCTCCAGAGGTTTGCAAGTGTGCATAAAGCTATTATTCGGCCACCCCTAAACAATGCTCACAAGCAGAAACGGTTGCAGTGGGCTCAGAAATACATGAAGACTAATTTTCAAACCGTGTTGTTTACTGATGAGTGCCGTGCAACCCTGGATGGTCCAGATGGATGGAGTAGTGGATGGTTGGTGAATGGCCACCATGTCCCAACAAGGCTGTGACGTCAGCAAGGAGGTGGCGAAGTCATGTTTTGGGCTGGAATCATGGGGAGAGAGCTGGTAGGCCCCATTTAGGGTCCCTGAAGGTGTGAAAATGACCTCTGCAAAGTACATAGAGTTTATGACTGACCACTTTCTTCGGTGGTACAAAAAGAAGAACCGTGCCTTCCGTAGCAAAATTATGTTCATGCATGACAATGAGAACCTTTGGAGCATCCTCAAGCAAAATATTTACGAGGGTGGGAGGCAGTTCACATCAAAACAGAAGCTCTGGGAGGCTATTCTGACATCTTGCAAAGATATTCAAGCAGAAGCTGTCCAAATACTCACAAGTTCAATGGATGCAAGAATTGTGAAGGTGATATCAAAGAAGGGGTCCTATGTTAACATGTAACTTGGCCTGCTAAGCTTTTTTTTTTATTGAAAGAGCTTTTGATTTCTATAAATATGACCTCCAGATGCTGCAAATTCAACAAATTACCATTTTAGTTCTCTTTACCACCCTTAAAATGTTTTGATCTCTGTTGTGCATAATAATTTGAAACAGTGCATTTTGAGTTTTTTACTTCTAAAAAAAAATCTGTTATTAGGAGATTTGTTCAATACAATTTGCATTATACGCCAACGGGTGATGGATTGCAGATTATACTGACTGTCATTTGCATCGACTATTTAGGAAAATCGGTGAAAAATAACATTTGCATAATAATTTGGAACGCGGTGTATAATCTCCCGAAACTACATATCCTACAATACATGTTCCTGAAAAAGTTGGTTTCCCCATATCTTAAAGGTGAATCCCTGGATCGATCTTTGACTGCCTTTGAGTCTTTGTTGGGACAAACCAAATACCCAAAGAAAATCCTGTCCCAGATATATCAAATATTTATGACTGGTGAAGTACCTTTGAAAAGATCCTGTGTGTCACTTTGGGAGAAGGACCTTTCTCTGACTCTCTCTATGCCTGAAATTAATGCACTATACAGAAACTCGCATGGTTCATCCCAATGTATTAGAATACAGGAAAACACTTACTAAATCGTATCCAGATGGTACACTACACCGGACATAACACACCTCTGGTATCCATCCATCCCAGACACGTGCTGGAGATGCCTGAGTGATCGGGGCTCCTATATTCACCATTGGTGGCTCTGCCCCGAGATAAGGAGTTTCTGGGAATCTGTTTTAGACCTCATCAGATCTATATGTAACACAATAGACCAAATTTCACCAACCACTATATTTTTGAATATTCCTATCCCGAATCTTTGTAAACGGTCCAATAAACTGAACCAGCATCTTCTATCCGGAGCAAAACTTTTAATCCCCCCAAACTGGAGATCGACTCATTCGCCTACATTAACGCAATGGATGTTTAAAGTAGACCAAATCTATCATATAGAAGAGACAGCTGCCCTCTCTAACCACTCCCATGCTTGCTTTTCAGCATTGTGGGAACCATGGATTTCTTTCCGTGCCTCAGAACAATTCGATTCCCAGTGATTTATTTGTCTTCGGAAGTTCCACGACTGTTACATACTAATATTATATCTTTCCTGTCCTAGAAACTAGCCGGTGTAATTATATTTGAACTCTCCTTTCTCTCTCCCCCTTCTATTATTCCCACCCCTATCATTCCCCTTTTGCTCTTTAGATTTGATTTACTTCAAGACATTTTAACACCTTGTGTTACGTACAGCCTATGCTAACCCTCTTCATTCGCCTTCACTTCCTATACTATATACACGTGAAGACAGATACAATATTAATAGGCTGCATTATATGTAATTTCCTTGTTTGCTTTCTGTTCGAACTATGATGTAAAATATTTTTCTTCATCCTTTGAAATGTCTGTAAACCAAGTTTCTTGCCGATTTTGAAAATTAATAAAAAAACTATTGAAAAGAAAAGAAAGCATTGGCACAGTACTGGATTGCATACAATTTGTATGGTTACTTTAGAATAAATACCTAAGCAAATTAATTCATTTCACCACAAATTATTCTCTCTATGCACTGATATTCTTCTTAGGGAGATTCACTTACAGTATTTCATTCTTAATAACCTGTTTTAAGAATCCTTAATAAATACAGTTCATAACATAATATAAAATCTGGAGCTGTATTTATTCAGAAGAATATATGTTTTTATTTACAGAATGGATATGCACCGCTAGAGTTTTTTATTGAAGGCCAGAGGAGTAGAACAGGCAAGGCATTACAGCCAAGGCTTGGTATGTATAGCTGACCATAGTGTGATCATTCTCAGGGGGGTTTTATACTCTTTCATAAATAAAGCTCTAAATGTACTAACAATATTTTGTCTACTGCATAGAAATTTGTGCTAGAATTAATCTTGCAAGTGGCTGTATAACCCTTTCATGACCAAGGATCATTGATGCCCCTGTGTCCAGGTCAAATTTTATTTTCAGTTTCTGATATGCATTTTGAACTATAATATCTTTGCAACCGCTTTGAATATCCTAACTATTTTTACTTTTGTTTTTTTTACAAGACTTATGAGGCTTTAATTTAATGTATTAGTTTAATTAATTCCATGTTTTACATTTTTATTATGAGCAGACAAAACACTAAAAACGCGAAAAAAACACTTTTTGTATTTTTTTAAATATATTTATCTGTTATTTACCTGTGTATGTATGTATGTATGTATGTATGTATGTATGTGTGTGTATATATATATATATATATATATATATATGTATGTGTGTGTGTGTGTGTGTGTGTGTGTGTGTGTGTGTACATACATACAGTGGAGGAAATAAGTATTTGATCCCTTGCAGATTTTGTAAGTTTGCCCACTGTCAAAGTCATGAACAGTCTAGAATTTTTAGGCTAGGTTAATTTTAACAGTGATAGATAGATTATATAAAAAAAAATAAAGAAAATCACATAGTCAAAATTATATATATTTATTTGCATTGTGCTCAGAGAAATAAGTATTTGATCCCCTACCAACCATTAAGAGTTCAGCCTCCTCCAGACCAGTTACACACTCCAAATCAACTCGGTGCCTGCATTAAAGACAGCTGTCTTACATGGTCACCTGTATAAAAGACTCCTGTCCACAGACTCAATTAATCAGTCTGACTCTAACCTCTACAACATGGACAAGACCAAAGAGCTTCCTAAGGATGTCAGGGACAAGATCATAGACCTGCACAAGGCTGGAATGGGCTACAAAACCATAAGTAAGACGCTGGGTGAGAAGGAGACAACTGTTGGTGCAATAGTAAGAAAATGGAAGACATACAAAATGACTGTCAATCGACATCGATCTGGGGCTCCATGCAAAATATCACCTCGTGGGGTATCCTTGATCCTGAGGAAGGTGAGAGCTCAGCGGAAAACTACACGGGGGGAACTTGTTAATGATCTCAAGGCAGCTGGGACCACAGTCACCAAGAAAACCATTGGTAACACATTACGCCGTAATGGATTAAAATCCTGCAGTGCCCACAAGGTCCCCCTGCTCAAGAAGGCACATGTACAGGCCCGTCTGAAGTTTGCAAATGAACATCTGGATGATTCTGAGAGTGATTGGGAGAAGGTGCTGTGGTCAGATGAGACTAAAATTGAGCTCTTTGGCATTAACTCAACTCGCCGTGTTTGGAGGAAGAGAAATGCTGCCTATGACCCAAAGAACACCGTCCCCACTGTCAAGCATGGAGGTGGAAACATTATGTTTTGGGGGTGTTTCTTTGCTAAGGGCACAGGACTACTTCACCGCATCAATGGGAGAATGGATGGAGCCATGTACCGTCAAATCCTGAGTGACAACCTCCTTCCCTCCACCAGGACATTAAAAATGGCTCGTGGCTGGGTCTTCCAGCACGACAATGACCCGAAACATACAGCCAAGGCAACATAGGAGTGGCTCAAAAAGAAGCACATTAAGGTCATGGAGTGGCCTAGCCAGTCTCCAGACCTTAATCCCATCGAAAACTTATGGAGGGAGCTGAAGATTCGAGTTGCCAAGCGACAGCCTCAAAATCTTAATGATTTATAGATGATCTGCAAAGAGGAGTGGGCCAAAATTCCATCTAACATGTGTGCAAACCTCATCATTAACTACAAAAAACGTCTGACTGCTGTGCTTGCCAACAAGGGTTTTGCCACCAAGTATTAAGTCTTGTTTGCCAAAGGGATCAAATACTTATTTCTCTGTGCACAATGCAAATAAATATATATAATTTTGACAATGTGATTTTTTTTTTTTTATATAATCTATCTCTCACTGGTAAAATTAACCTAGCCTAAAAATTCTAGACTGTTCATGTCTTTGACAGTGAGCAAACTTACAAAATCAGCAAGGGATCAAATACTTATTTCCTTCACTGTATATATGTATATATATATATGTGTATGTATATATATATGTATATATGTATATATATATATGATTATATATTTCTGTATATATATATATATATATATATATATGAGTGTCTATATACAAATATATATATATATATATATATATATAAACACACACATATATAAACATATATATGTATGTGTGTCTATATATATATATATATAATCCTATATATATGTACGCACACATGTATGTGTGTGTGTGTATATATATATATATATATATATATATATATATATATATATATATATATACATATATTTTTCATGCTTGAAAAAGGTCCCAAGGTGGGACAGAAGCGTTGCATTTGCTATGTTGGCACAATAAACAACACTTTTTTTTCACCTTGATTACCGGAGTGCTGCTGGATTTATTTCTGGGATATCTACATTGTCTTTGGATCAAGACTGCTAGCTGGCACCCTTTATTATTGGACTATACTGTTTGAAAACCGAGTGCTGCTGTTTCTCTTTGCTGGTATATATACACACACATACATACATATATATATATATATATATATATATATATATATATATATATATATATATATATACGCACACAATATGTTGCAGCTCTTTAACAGTTAGCCTTCTTCACTCTCCCCTCACAGGGGTTCCAGGAGAGAGAAGAAGACTAAGGAGTTAAAACAAAACTTTCAGTACCTTATCTGCCCAGATAACAAGCACATTGGCTCCATTATCTAAGCAGACAGAGGGAGAAGGGGAGGGGAGGTGTCAACACTGGGAGAGAGAAGTGCAGGCTGCTTCATTGTGAGCAGAGCTGCACTTGTAAGTTGAGTTTCATAAAAAAAACACGTTTGTTTTATGAAACTAAGTCAAAGAGGTGTCGGCACTTGTAGAGAGCCGTCACATAGATTAGTGCAGAGCTGCTCATGCTAAAGCAGCTTCTGTACTCATTAAACCCCGATGCACGCGGCAAACGTCTATATACGTGCTGACTACTCGGGGCATCGGCAGTTAGAATGTATATATCGGTATGGCAGTCGTGAAGGGGTTAATGTAATACATGTATAACCATATGGCATCTATATAGGCTGATTTATGGATGAGCATATGTAAATAAGCATGCATCACTTAATGTTGGTACAATGCCCAAGGTCAGAACACAAACTTGAATTAGTATAAACCACCTTTAATTAGATAGTAGGAATATTGGAAACCTAAATAGGCATAATGAAATGCCAAGCAATATCTCAGCAACAACAAACCTGGAAATTTCTTCTGCAGATAGAAAATTATGGAGAAAAGCCTTCTCAACATCAAGAACGCACACATATGAATGCTGACGAACAGAAGTGTCTTAAAAACAGAATAAGGCTGGGTTCACAAAGTGTTTATTTTTATTTTTTCTGTGTTTAAGGCCACTTTTACACAGCAGTATTTAGGTCAGAGTTTTGCATCCGCATTTTTAAGCCAAAGTATAATGGAAATATTTGTACTTCTTCTTTGTTTTGGTCCTTCTCCTGGTTTTGGCAAATACTGATGCAAAACACTGACCAAAATACTTCCGTGTTAAAGCCGGCCAAAACTGGATCAAAAATACCGTCAGTTTTCTATAGTTGTAAGTCATTGTAAGGATTTTTACCAATACCATACCTAGAGCATGCTGTATACTAAAATACACAGAACGCCACAAAAATACAAAGCTGCTAAAAAAACACCAAAAACCAATATACAATTGGTGGAATTTATTAAAAGGTTTACACCATTTTAGTGGCATTAAAAAGTCACAAATTTTGGCGCATGCTATAAATGTGCAATAATTTGGGACTTTTTACGTTTTTCAAACGCTCTCGCCACCTTTAAAAAATCTGGACAGGGTCCTATCGGAAGGGGGATGGGGCAATCCGCAGGGTAAAACATTGCTATAATATATGCCAGAAATTGGCGTAAATCAAAGTGGATATCTAAGCCAGCTCGTTGTTGGCATAGATTTCACTCTGGCTTGCAGACAGCACAAGATGCAACTAATTAATTAAAAGGTGTGCGCCTCTTAATAAATTAGTTGCATCTTCTGCAGGTTTCAGACCAATACTGGTGTAAAAATTGTTGTGCCACTCGGGCCGTTTTTGATGTGGCACCCGATAGTCTTCACGGACCTATTTACTTTAGCTGGTCCGTAAAAAATTATCCAAGTCTCCGATCCAAGGATAGATAGGACATGTTCTATCTTTCCTCGGATCACTGACGGGACTCGTCCAGCGCACACGGTCGTGTGCATTAGGTGTAAATCTGCCCCTTTGTGTGTCATATGTTTCTATAAACAGTAAACATCTGGCTGCAGGGTTTCCTCCCTAGATAAAGTCAGAAAAGAACGCACCCAAACACTGTGTGTGAAACCGACCTTTTTCCAAAATTCTTCATTGAACTGTTTCTTTAGTATGTGTAATAAATGCTTGAACATTTTTATGGTAATAAAGGCCAGGCCATGCATTTTAAATCCATCATTTAAATTGCATGGTTTGGTGCAGTTTTAGTTTCAAAAGGCATTTATTGGTATACACTGCCATTCAAAAGTTTAGGGTCACTTAGAAATTTCCTTATTTTTGAAAGAAAAGCACAGTTTTTTTTCAATGAAGATAACATTAAATTAATCAGAAATACACTCTATACATTGTTAATGTGCTAAATGACTATTCTAGCTGCAAACGTCTGTTTTTTAATGCAATATCTACATAGGTGTATAGAGGCCCATTTCCAGCAACCATCACTCCAGTGTTCTAATGGTACATTGTGTTTGCTAACTGTGTTAGAAGGCTAATGGATAATAGAAAACACTTGAAAACCCTTGTGCAATTATGTTAGCACCGCTGTAAACAGTTTTGCTGTTTAGAGGAGCTATAAAACTGACCTTCCTTTGAGCTAGTTGAGAATCTGGAGCATTACATTTGTGGGTTCGATTAAACTCTCAAAATGGCTAGAAAAAGAGAGCTTTCATGTGAAACTCGACAGTCTATTCTTGTTCTTAGAAATGAAGGCTATTCCATGCCAGAAATTGCCAAGAAACTGAATATTTCCTACAACTGTGTGTACTACTCCCTTCAGAGGACAGCACAAACAGGCTCTAACCAGAGTAGAAAGAGAAGTGGGAGGCCCCGCTCCACATCTGAGCAAAAAGTCAAGTACATTAGAGTCTCTAGTTTGAGAAATAGACTCCTCACAGGTCCTCAACTGGCAGCTTCATTAAATAGTACCCGCAAAACGCCAGTGTCAACGTCTACAGTGAAGAGGCGACTCCGGGATGCTGGCCTTCAGGGCAGAGTGGCAAAGAAAAAGCCATATCTGAGACTGGCTAATAAAAGGAAAAGATTAATATGGGCAAAAGCACACAGACATTGGACAAAGGAAGATTGGAAAAAAGTGTTCTGGACATACGAATCGAAGTTTGAGGTGTTTGGATCACACAGAAGAACATTTGTGAGACGCAGAACAACTCAAAAGATGCTGGAAGAGTGCCAGATGCCATCTGTCAAGCATGGTGGAGGTAATGAGATGGTCTGGGGTTGCTTTTGGTGCTGGTAAAGTGGGAGATTTGTACAAGGTAAAAGGGATTTTGAATAAGGAAGGCTATCACTCCATTTTGCAACGCCATGCCATACCCTGTGGACAGCGCTTGATTGGAGCCAATTTCATCCTACAACAGGACAATGACCCAAAGCACACCTCCAAATTATGCAAGAACTATTTAGGGAAGAAGCAGGCAGCTGGTATTCTATCTGTAATGGTGTGGCCAGCGCAGTCACCAGATCTCAACCCCATAGAGCTGTTGTGGGAGCAGCTTGACCGTATGGTACGCAAGAAGTGCCCATCAAGCCAATCCAACTTGTGGGAGGGCCTTCTGGAAGCATGGGGTGAAATTTCTCCTTATTATCTCAGCAAATTAACAGCTAGAATTGCAAAGGTCTGCAATGCTGTAATTGCTGCAAATGGAGCATTCTTTGACGAAAGCAAAGTTTTAAGGAGAAAATTATTATTTGAAATAAAAATCATTATTTCTAACCTTGTCAATGTCTTGACTATATTTTCTAGTCATTTTGCAACTCATTTGATAAATATAAGTGTGAGTTTTCATGGAAAACACAAAATTGTCTGGGTGACCCCAAACGTTTGAACGGTAGTGTATATGGTTAGAAATTAGATATACAATCATGTTAAGAATAAAGAGGATAATACAGAAGAAAAAATGATATAAAGGATAAAAAGGATATAATGAAAAGTGCTTGTATCAAATAGGGAGATACATACAGGGAAGAAGGGACGTGGAGAGACAAGGGCGGGTAAATAGAAACCAAACAATTGAGCCAAATCATAAAAATGCACATATTAGTCACAGAAATGTGGAGCGAGCACAGTATCACATTAGAGGATTACACATTATAAGGTAATGGTATACCCGAAGTAGGTTGCATGAGGGGAGGAAAGCCATGGATCCCACACCGCACGATAGAGGTGGAGTGAGTGAGTTCTCACAGCCTCCAACTTTTCAAAAATAGCGATACAATTAACTCTATTAATAACCATAGAGAAATCCAGATCCGCTGTACGCCACTTGGAAGCTATATAGATTAGAGCAGCCAGGAATATAAACTGGGCAAGCTTAAATTTGGAATTAGACATTCTGGGAGGAATAGCCCCCAATAGACACGTAGGTAGCCGTTTTGGGACGGTAAACTGGCAGACATTTGAGATTAAAGTACAGACATCTGAGCAAAAAGTTGACACTCGAGGGCAAGACCAGTTTAGTGCAGTTTTAGATCAGATTTTCTTATTTTTTTCCAAATCCCAATTTTTGTCTTGTATGTACATGTGTTTTCTTACTGCACTTTAAAGCGCAGCTAGGGTTGTCATGAAGAATTGCTTAGATGGGGGCCTGGCCAACCTGAGATGTAACCAGATGCAGGTTCTTCGAGCTCCTTCTTAAACCTATTGATTTATCCATTTATTGCTGGATTATTATCTTTCCTTTTGGGCTGGGATACTCTTGGGCACTCTTCTAGCCCGACACCGGTGACTTTGTACAGAGGCTCAAGGTGACCCGTAAAAAGGATTTAAACGGAGCGGAGAAGAAGAGGTCGACAGCAGCAACCAGTGTTAATGGAGGATAGACCAGCGGCCATCAATAGAGGCAATTGCTACAGTATTTTGGCTGAACAGGATGAGGGGCCTGGTACTGGGCCCCAACCAATAGAGATTGTGAAGCCGACTCTGAAGAATATCATTCGGCCTATAGGTCACTGTAACAAATTCCTTACCACTCTAAGTCTGCAAGTTGAGGACATAAAAGAATGAGAGGACTACAGCCCTGGACTACCTCACTTGAAAAGAGATGTTAAGAGTCATGTTAAAGTATTGGCCGAATTGGAAGTGATGAAAAAGGTGGCAGGAAATGCTCCCACTGAATATTTAGAATCCTGATTGATCAGTATATTTTGCAAGGATTCCCTGACTCCTCTGTTTACTGTGGAAAGTGCTCACAAGGTTCCTACACACACCTACCAGACAGCTCTCCCCTCATTCTTGTTTTGATTTTGCATTATCAAGACTCTGATGTTCTCCATCATAAATCCAGAGATCTCTATATCCGGTCTATTGATGGACATGTAGGTGTCGCTCGTTCCTGATTACACCATCGGCGTCCAAAAAAAGTGGCCGGAATTTGTGGATAATAAATGGTACCTTAGGAACCTACAGTGTCAAGGAATCACTTCTTAAGCAATTCCACCGAGTGAAAGTTTATGGAATTGCAATACGAGCAATTTCCCAAAGGCAGCTGGAGACTGGATCAAGCGTACAAGTAAATCAGCTACCTCAAGTCCCTAACCACTCTGGTCAGCAGAGACTAAGGCTACTCTATGGTCTTTACCAGAGCCCGCCGCAAGGCAGGTTTGATTTGGCCGCATAGAACCCAGGTTGCTTTTACAGAATAAGGTGTTGGACAGGAGGTGCACTTGCAGGCTTTACCAGAACGGATAACCAAATGAGCCAGAGGGGTGAACAACAAGCAGAGTTCATACCAGGAGAGACTACAAGCCCAAATCACAAAACAGAAGAATGCCAGGAGTTGCAGAGCTCAAAACCAGCCTTGAGCAGAATATCCGAATCAGTGAGCAGAGGGTAAATCCAAAGACCAAGCCGAAGTCCAGTTCAAAAAGTCCAAACAGTCAAGCTTATTTAGGGTGTAACCAGGAGCTTGATCAGTCACATGCATTCACAAATCGCAAGCAACAACAAGAAAACTGAATAGACTCAAATGCTCCACCCTTGGCCCTGATAGGTTGCAGACAGAGAGATAAGTTTGGCTCTGCATCTCAAACCAGGGCCACTCAAAGGCTTGGCTAGTAGTCAAGACAACCTAAAAGTGACGGACGTTTCCTAACATACAGACTGCTTTTTATATGATGTATGTGTCAAGACTTTGTGTGGTTGCAATGGAATCCACTTATTGATTTGACTGCCCAAAAGATGCAATACAATTTCCCCAAAAGATGGATCGCCACAAACGACAGCTGAAGCTTGAGATAGTTTAAAGTCACCACATTATAAGTGGCCTATCTTGTACATAATATGATCTGCGCTGTAATGTACAGGGTGGGCCATTTATATGGATACACCTAAATAAAATGGGAATGGTTGGTGATATTAACTTCCTGTTTGTGGCACATTAGTATATGGGAGGGGGAAACTTTTCAAGCTGGGTGTTGACCATGGCGGCCATTTTGAAGTCGGCCATTTTGTATCCAACTTTAGTTTTTTTCAATGGGAAGAGGGTCATGTGACACATCAAACTTATCGAGAATTTCACAAGAAAAACAATGGTGTGCTTGGTTTTAACGTTACTTTATTCTTTCATGAGTTATTTAAAAGTTTCTGACCACTTATAAAATGTGTTCAAAGTGCTGCCCATTGTGCTGGATTGTCAATGCAACCCTCTTCTCCCACTCTTCACACACTGATAGCAACACCGCAGAAGAAATGCCTCCCGATCTGACCCCCTTAGACTTTTATCTTTGGGGTCATCTGAAGGCAATTGTCTATGCTGTGAAGATACGAGATGTGCAGCAACTGAAATTACGGATACTGGAAGCCTGTGCTAGCATTTCTTCTGCGGTGTTGCTATCAATGTGTGAAGAGTGGTTGAAGAGGGTTGCATTGACAATCCAACACAATGGGCAGCACTTTGAACACATTTTATAAGTGGTCAGAAACTTGTAAATAACTCATGAAAGAATAAAGTAACGTTAAAACCAAGCACACCATTGTTTTTCTTGTGAAATTCTCGATAAGTTTGATGTGTCACATGACCCTCTTCACATTGAAAAAACTAAAGATGGATACAAAATGGCTGACTTCAAAATGGCCGCCATGGTCAACACCCAGCTTGAAAAGTTTCCCCCCTCCCATATACTAATGTGCCACAAACAGGAAGTTAATATCACCATCCATTCCCATTTTATTTAGGTGTATCCATATAAATGGCCCACCCTGTAGATCACAGCAGTGTTTTTTTATTTAGAAAAACGATAATTTTTGACAGTTATAACCTATTTTAGCTTTATGCTAATGAGTTTCTTAATGCCCAACTGGGCGTGTTTTACTTTTTGACCAAGTGGGCGTTGTGGAGAGAAGTGTATGACGCTGACCAATCAGTGACCAATCCGCGTCATACACTTCTCCCCATTCATTTACACAGCAGATAGTGTTCTTACTAGAACACTATATGCAGCCACATACACACAAACTAACGCTACTCAAGTGTCCTGACAGTGAATATACATTACCTCCAGCCAGGACGGGCTGTGTATTCAGAATCCTCACGCTTGTGGTTGATTTACAGCAGAGCATTCGCAGTCTCGCGAGATTATGCTGTAAACTGTCATTTACAGCGAGACTACGCCTGCTCTGCTGTAAATCAACCACAAATGCTATAGAAGTATCAGGATTCTGAATACACATCCCGTCCTGGCTGGAGGTAATGTATATTCACTGTCAGGACACTTGAGTTGCGTTAGTTTGTGTGTATGTGGCTGCATATTGTGTTCTAGTAAGATCACTATGTGCTGTATAAATGAATGGAGAGAAGTGTATGACGCTGATTGGTCAGCGTCATACTCTTCTCTCCACAACGCCCACTTGGTCAAAAAGTAAAACAGAAACTCATTAGCATAAAGCTAAAATAGGTTATAACTCCGTCAAAAATTATCGTTTTCCTAAATAAAAAACACTACTGTAATCTACATTACAGCGCCGATCACATTATTTACAAGATAGGCCACTTATAATGTGGTGACAGAGCCTCTTTAAGGGGTTGTGCAGCGCCTCTCTCTTCCGCGATTCTGACATCGGGCATGGAGAGAGGCTGCTATGAGCAAAGTGTGACAGTTGCTGAGGCAACTGTCCGACACCCAGCAAGTACTGTACATCCGTCCTATTAACCCCTTAAAGACACAGCCTATTTTGGCCTTCAGGACACAGCCGATTTTTGCAAATCTGACGTGTCACTTTATGTGGTAATAACTCCGGAATGCTTTTGCCTATCCAAGCGATTCTGAGATTTTTTTCTCGTGACATGTTGTACTTTATGATACTGAAAACATTTTGTCGTTAAATTCAATATTTATTTGTAAAAAACACCAAAATGTAGAGAAAATTTGCAAAAATCTGCATTTTTCTAAATTGTAATGTATCTGCTTGTAAAACAGATAGTTATACCACACAAAATAGTTACTAGTTAACATTTCCTATATGTCTACTTTATGTTTGCATCGTTTTTTGAACGTGCTTTTCTTTTCTAGGACGTTACAAGGCTTCGAACTTTAGCAGCAATTTCTCACATTTTCAAGAAAATTTCAAAAGGCTCTTTTTTCAGGGACCAGTTCAGTTCTGAAGTGGCTTTGAGGGCCTTATATATTAGAAACCCCCATAAATCACCCCATTTTAAAAACTGCACACCTCAAAGTATTCAAAACAGCATTCAGAAATTATTTGAACCCTTTAGGCATTTCACAAGAAATAAAGCAAAGTAGAGGTGAAATTTACAAATGTCAATATTTTTTTGTGAAATTCATTTGTAATACAGTTTTTTCTGTACCACAGAAGGTTTTATCAGAGAAATGCAACTCAATATTTATTGCCCAGATTCTGCAATTTTTAGAAATATCCCACATGTGGCCCTAGTGCGGTAAAGGACCGAAACACCGGCCTCAGAAGCAAAGGAGCACCTAGTGGATTTTGGGGCCTCTATTTTATTAGAATATATTTTAGGCACCATGTCAGGTTTGAAGAGGTGTTGAGGTGCCAAAACAGTGGAAACCCCCCAAAAGTGACCCCATTTTGGAAACTACACCCCTCAAGTAATTTTTCAAGAGGTATAGTTAGCATTTTTAGCCCACAGGTTTTTTGCTAAATTTATTGGAACTGGTCTGTGAAAATGAAAATCTACTTTTTTTCTGGAAAAACATACGATGTTTTAGATTTTACAAGGAATAAAGGAGAAAAAACACCCCAACATTTGTAAAGCAATGTCTCCCGATTACGGCAATACCCCATATTATATGGTAATAAACTGCTGTTTGGACCCACGGCAGGGCTCAGAAGGGAACGAGGGCCATTTGGATTTTGAAGCGCAGATTTTGCTTGAATGGTTTTCGGTGCCATGTCGTGTTTGCAAAGCCCTGGAGGGATCATAACAGTGGAAACTCCCCAAAAGTGACCCCATTTTGGGAACTACACCCCTCAAGGAATTTTTCTAGGGGTATAGTTAGCATTTTGACCCTACACGTTTTTTGCTGAATCTATGGGAATTATGCCGTGAAATTGAAAATCTAATTTTTTTTCTAATAAAATGTAGTTTTAGCTCAGATTTTTTCATTTTTACAACAGATAAAGGAGAAAAAACACCCCAATATTTGTAAAGCAAACTCTTCTGAGCACAGCAATACCCCATGTGTGGTAATAAACTGCTGTTTGGACACATGGCGGAAGTTAGAAAGGACGGAGCACCATTTGACTTTTGGAGCTCAAGTTTTGCTGGAATGGTTTGCGGCCCCATGTCACATTTGCAAAGGCACTGATGGGGCCAAAATAGTGCAAACCCGGCAAAAGTGACCCCATTTGGGAAACTATACCCCTCGTGGAATTTATCTAGCGTTATAGTGAGCATTTTGAGCCCACAGTTTTTTTGCTGAATTATTGGGATTATGCAGTGAAAATGAAAATCTACATTCTTTCCACTAAAATGTTGAATTGTTTTCATTTTCACAAGGAATAAAGGAGAAAAAGCGCCCCAATAATTGTAAAGCAATTTCTCCCGAGTACGGCAATACCCTATATGTGGTTATAAACTGCTGCTTGGATACACACCGCAGGGCTCAGAATGGCAGGAGTGCTACTTGGCATGTAGATTTTGGTTGATTGTTTTTTGGGCGCCATGTCGCATTTGCAGAGCCCCTGAGGTACCCGTACAGTAGAAACCCCTGAGAAGTGACTCCATTTTGGAAACTATACCCCTCAGGGTAATCATCTAGGGGTGTACTCAGCATTTTGATCCCACAGGTGTTTCATAGATTGTATTAGAATCAGGCAGTGAAAATGAAAAAAATAATTTTTTCCAAAAAATATGTAGTTTTGCACCCAATTTTTTTCCCCACAAGGGGTAATAGGAGAAAAAACAACACATAATTTGTTACCCAATTTCTCCCGAGTACGGCAATACCCAATGTGTGGCCCTAAACTGCTATTTGGGCACATGGCAGAGCTAAAAATGGAAGGAGTGCCATGTGGCTTTTAGAGCACAGATTTTGCTGGACTGGTGTATGGGCGCCATGTCGCATTTGCAGAGCTCCCTTAGGTACCAGAGTAGAGTGTAAAACCATGAGAAGTGACCCCATTTTGTAAACTACACCCCTCAAGGCATTTATCATTTGCCTGGATATATGACAGGGCTTAGGAGTGAAAGGCGCATGTGAGACCTATTATGGTGATTTTCGCAGCATTAGCCCACAATGGCAGGGCTCTGGGGTCAAATAGTAAAACAAACCCCCAAGTAGTGACCCCCATTTTGGAAACTGCACCCCTGAAGGCATTTTATTAACGGGTGTAGTGAGCATTTTGACCACACAGGTTTTTTTTTTTCTATTAGAAATGAATGCTCAGTGGATGGTGCAAAGTGAAAATTGCAAATTTCCACAGGTATGTGCCATTTTAGTGCACAATATTTTGTGCCCAGTTCGTGCCACTGAAAACAAATACCTCAAATTGTTATCCGGGTTCTCCCGGGTATGGCGATGCCATATATGTGGACGTACACTGCTGCTTGGGCACGCTGCAGGGCTCAGAAGGGAGGGAGCACCATTTGGCTTTTCGAGCGTGGATTTTGCTCGCTAGTTCTTCTGTTTGGGGTATTGCTGGTATTTCAGTTTATGATGTGGGGGAATATGTTATCTGTGCGGGGTACATCAGGGTATAATAAGAGGGTATAATAATGGTGTAAATAAATAATAATCCGCAGATATGTGGCCGGTGTCGCACTGATAAATGGCGCCCGATCTTATCCGCTTTTGGACACTTTGCACATTTTGCATCGCCATATTCTGAGAGCCAAAACGTCTTTATTTTTTCTCCCCTGGAGCCGTGTGAGGGCTTATTTGTTGCGGGACAATCTGTAGATTTCATTGGTACCATTTTGGGGTACGTGCGATTTTTTTTGATCACTTTGTATTTCATTTTTTTGGCAAGCCAGGTGACCAAAAACCTGCAATTCTGATGTTTTTTATTATTTATTTTTTTCGGCGTTCGCAATGCGCTATGAATGACAATTTTACTTTATTCTGCGGGTCGGTACGATTACGGCGATAACAGATGTATATAGTTTTTCTTATGCTTTGCAGCGTCTACACGATAAAATCCCTTTTGTTTCAAATAATTTATTTTTGGAGTCACCATATTCTGAGAGCCATAACTTTTTTATTCTTCCGTCAAAAAAGCTGCGGGAGGGCTTGTTTTTTGCGGGACGGGCTGCGTTTTTTAATGGTATAATTTTGGGGTACATGCAACTTTTAGATCCCTTTTTTTATTCTGTTTTGCGAGGGGTAGTGACTAACAAACAGCGATTCTGGAATAGTTTTTTATTTAATTTTTTTACGGTGTTCACCGTACGGGTAAAATAGCGTGATATTTTTATAGTTTGGGTCGTTACGGACGCGGGGATACCACATATGTGTACTTTTTTTATGTTTTTTGGTTTTTCCTATAATAAAAGACTTATTATAGGAAAAAAGGCTGTTAGTGTTTTTTAACATGAAAAGTATTTTTTTTTACTTTTTTACAACATTTTTATTAACTTGTTTTAACTTTTTTTTTGTGTCCCACTAGGGAACTTGAAGGCATGAAGCCCTGATCGCTATTCTAATACACTGCACTACCTACATAGTGCAGTGTATTAGAGCTGTCAGCTATTCACTGACAGCAAGCCTATTAGGCTTCGCCTCCCGGCGGGGCTAATAGGCTTCCGTACTAGGATTGTTAGGCTATGGTTGCCATAGCAACCATCGGAACCTTCGCGGGTGCCGATGGTTGTTATTAGCAACCATAGGGTACGATCTAATCACTTAGATGCAGCGATAGCTGCATCTAAGGGGTTAATCGGCCGGATCGGAGCCTTGCTCCGGTCCTGGCCGTTAGGGCACGATGTCAGCTGTGACAAACAGCTGACACCCGTGCCCGTGGCAACCATCGTGGTTGCCGACAGGCTACAAGCCACTTCGATGCATCGATCACGTTGATCGATGCATCGAAGGGGTTAATCGGCCGGATCGGAGCCTAGCTCCGGTCCTGGCCGTTGCAGAGGGGTGCCGGACATCTGATTCCCGGCGGTGATAACGCTGGCTCAGCTTCTGAGCCAGCTTCATCACATACCCACGTCATAGACCTGTGATTGGTCAGTCTGCTTTGACTGACCAATCACAGCGATCGCCGGCAGGAGACCGCTGTGAATGGTCCCCTGCCGTCTTACTGTGCCGGTCAACTGTCATAAACAGTTGACGGCACAGTTCTGTCACCTTGTCCTTTGACAGGGTGACAGTTTTTAGCCAGGACGCACCGGTACGTCCCTGTGGCTTAAAGCACTTCAATGCAGGATGTACCGGTACGTCCTGGTGCGCTAAGGGGTTAATTAGAAAAGGTGACCACTGACAGGTGGTTAACTGTCAAGTGTTGTGATATTTTAGACAGCAAGTTAATAGTAAATTTTTGAAGTTAATGTGTTGGAAGCAGGAAAAATGGATAAGCGTAACAATCTGGGCGACTTTCTTGAGGGCTAGACGACTGGGTCAGAGCATCTTCAAATTGTCCGGTCTTGTGGGGTGTTCCCGGTATGGTACCTACCAAAAGTATTCCAAGGAGGGACAACCGGTAAAACGGCAATCGGGTAATGGGAGCATAAGGCTCATTAATCTGAAAGGAGAGCAAAGACTAGCCCGTCTGATCCAATCACACAGAGGACAACAAAGTGTTGAAAAAGTGAATGGCTATGATAAAAAGGCTATGTTCAGGAATGGTTTGAGAAATATGACAAAGAGTTTAAGGTGTTAAGGTGTTATACTCACTCAATGTTCAGTAATTCATACTGTATTTGGTTGATATGGGGATAGTTGTTCTCGTTTTTGGATTTAGGTGGGAGGGAAGGGGTGGGCCTAGAGATAAAATGTTCAACCTATATTGCTGTAATACATTTGAATTTGCTATCTTACTGAAAAGTTTTGTAAGTTCTACTGCCATTGCTCTCTGGTTTTTATTATAGCGGGCTGCTCAGTGTAATCATTTACCGGCAAAACAGTATCGCCTCTGATTCATTGTCTGCAGGAGACACATAATATGCTTGATTATTCTAAATAGCTCACTCAGTACTGGGCAGGCCATTTCAATGCCACTTATTTCACCTACTCCCAGGGAAATAATACAAGAAAAAACACACGGCGCCACATAGCGTAAGTAAGCCCAAGATAACAGTCAAGCGATGACAGGTGAAAGCTTACCACAAGAAGTTAGATCAGTCACGTAGGATAATAATAAGTGCTGCAGCCGAAATCCCAGACGGTCACACCAATGGGTCTCCGTATAGAAATGATTGAAGAGGAAAAAACGGGATATGAACGGCGCTGCTACTCAAGAATGATGCTTGGATTGATAATATGATGATATGATCTTTATTCAATAGGCTACGCGTTTTAATGCCGCACCGGCATCTTCCTCAGGCCATATAAATTTCAATTGAAACAACACTCCTTAAATACACCATGCGGCCAAAATTTCATATCTCCTTTTTAATTTCTAAATTTTTAATTTTCAATTTTTAATTCTTTTAATTTTTATCTGTGTATGAATTCTCCACGGAATAATTATTTCAGTAAATTATAGCTAGTCGCCTAATGAGGCATATATTTATTTGTAGTACTTATATCATAGCATTTGGTTTTTAATTTTTTACTTAGTGCATTTTTCATCATGATATGTGTATCCATTTGTATATTTAATATATTTCATCAGATTTTGCAGTTGCCGCATTTAAATTATTGAGCATCCGAATGGATCTCTTGAGGGTTTATATATATATAGATTATCTCTTCCTCCATTGAGAAAAGGGTGTATGTATATGATTACTCTTATTTCATTACTATTTTTACCATCAATTTTTCAGATACTATAATAGTTGTCTCCTTTACGGCATCTCCAACCTCCCGTTCGAGTTGTTTGACATCCAGTTTCTCAAGGTTGTATACGCTGAGAAATACAAAATATACATGTATTCACAGGTTCATTCGTTTACACTGGTCCTTTTCTTTTATTCCATCCTATTTATTAACCCCTTAATGACCGCCGATACGTCTTTTTACGGCGGTCATTAGTGGGCTTTATTCTAGAGCGCCGCCAAACTACGTCGCTGCATTAGAATAAAGTAAACAGAGCAGGGAGCCGTGAAATCTCCCTGCTCTCAGCTGCCAGAAGCAGCTGAGGGCTGGGGGCGTCCCTGCTCTGCCGGGTGAGATCGATATTAGTATCGATCGCACCTGTTTAACCCTTCAGATGCGGTGCACAATAGCGAGCACCGCATCTGAATGGTTTTGGAGAGAAGGAGGGAGCTCCCTCTCATCTCACTGACACCCGGCGATAAAATCGCAGAGTGTCTGTGTCTTCTATGGCAGCCGGGGGTCTAATAAAGACCCCCAGGTCTGCCTGCAGCGAATGCCTGCTAGATCATGCCGCAGGCATGACCTAGCAGATGCCTGTCCGTTTTAAACGGACAGGCAGTAATACACTGCAATACAAAAGTATTGCAGTGTATTATAATAGCGATCGGAGGATAGGGAAGTCCCCTAGTGGGACTAGTAAAAAAGTAAAAAAAGTTTAATAAAGTTAATTAAAAAAAAAAGTGAAAAAAAAAATGAAAAACCCAGCTTTTCCCCTTACAAAATGCTTTACTATTAAAAAAAACTACAATAAAGCAAAAAAGTTACACATATTTGGTATCGCCGCGTCCGTAACGACCCCGACTATAAAGCTGTTACATTATTTAACCCGCACTGTGAACGCCGTAAAAAATAAAATAAAAAACAATGGAAAAATTGCTGTTTTCTGTTAATCCTGACTTAAAAAAAATGTGATAGAAAGTGATCAAAAAGTCGCATCTACTCTCAAATGTTACAAATAAAAACTGCAAGACGTCCCGCAAAAAACAAGACCTTATACAGCTATGCCGACGCAAAAATAAAAAAGTTACAGCTCTTCGAATGTGACAATGGAAAAATGTAAAGAATGGCTTGGACATTAGGGCCCAGAATGCCAGCAGGGGGAAGGGGTTAAAGAATTAGATGTCTATTTTGATAAACATCGTTGTGTTTGTAAATAACACGCTCGCTATATAGCAAACAGTATGCACTTTTTTTCTGCAGGTCCCGACTCCTATTTTTCTGGAATTCCTTGGTAGCATTTTCATGTTACTATGTTCCTACGTTCCTATTTGTTATGTTTATTATCTTTTCAACTAATGATGTTATTTATTGTGTTACTATTGGTTTTGCACATGTTTATTTATATATATATATTTTTTTTGTTTTTTGTCTGTTTAAATCTCTTGTATCGATGACGTCACTAATGCACTCTGACCTTGATCACATTGGCGGTTTTTTTGGCCGCATGGTGTATTTAAGGAGTGTTGTTTCAATTGAAATTTATATGGCCTGAGGAAGATGCCGGTGCGGCATTGAAACGCGTAGCCTATTGAATAAAGATCATATCATCTACTCCCAGGGAGGCAGTGTGCTCATACTGTATATCACAATATTCCTTTACCATGCACTTGACAGAAATTCATAAAGAAGGTAGTTATGTTAGTTTGTATGGAAATCTGTACAATGCTCCTTGTATTTTAGCTGTGGTGAATGTACACCCCACCCTATTCAGCGGTGGCACTGTAGAGGGTATTACAGTTTGCAGGAAGACTTTAATCATTTTATTGATCCGGATCTTGACAAAGTTCACAATGCAGCATTAATTAGCAATGAAATTCTTACTTCTTTCAGAAGACTGTTGCAGGAGGTTGTGTTAAAAGACTTATGGAGACATAGGAATCCTACAGTAAGCCAATACTCTTCGTATGCAGATTCTTCTTATGCAGAAGATTCTTAGATTCTTATGTAGAAGTATTCTCGAACCCTCAACAAAATGTTGCAGTCACAAAGTTGAATGCAGCCAAAGCATTTGAAAGTACTGAGTGGCTACTGTAATCCTTCATAAGAGGTAGGGTCGGCAAAGGGATTACTGCCTGATGTTTTTCTATTATATAGAGGAACGTGTCAGGAGTGCCCTTTGTTACAGCTTCTTTTTGTGGTGGCGATTGAGCCCCTGGCTGTGACTCCTAGAGCATCTTCTGATGTGGAGGGGTTAAGATACAGAGATCTGCATGGAAAAGTGTTACTTTATGCATTTTGCTTCTCTTAATTAATAATTTACCATAATCCCTGGAGTTTACTATGACTTTAATCAACATGTTTGGATCATTTTCTGGCCTAACTATCAGCTGGGCTAAGTCATTAGTTATTTTTCTATGCTGTTCCCCAGATTCTTCTTCCTTCGTTGATACCCGGTTAAAAATTGGCACTGCTTTTGAATATCTGGGTATACAGATCACTACTAAGGTGTTGGGATATGATGCTCTGAACCTCAGCCACTACTTTTTAGATTTGAGTTGAAGACTAGGTATTGGTGTCAGCTACCCCTTACAGTTATTTGCCAGGCTAACCTAGTTACAACTATTTTAAATTTCCAACTACTTCATCAGCTCCGTAATGACCCATTATTGTTTCCTATAACGTTTTTTTTCCATAAGGTACCATCTTTCGAGATCTTGTGTGGAAAAACGTCACCCCATAAATTTAGAATGATAGTAAGATGCCAGTTTGTGCTGACGATACAAAACTTTGTAGGATACTTAAAACTCAGCTTGACTATAAAATAATACAGAAAGACCTAGATAAGTAGTCAGCATGGGTAAAAACATGGCAGATGAAATGTAATGTTGATAAATGTGCAGTAATGCACCTGGGCTGCAAGAATAGTATTAATACATATGCATTAAATGAAAAAAAAAACTGGGGATAACGGAACAAGAGAAGGACCTGGATATTCTGGTTTCAAATAAGTTGAGCAGCAGTCAATGTCAAGCGGCATCTGCAAATAGGATTTTAGGGTGTGTAAAAACAGAGATAAATGAAAAGTGTTTCAAATATAATATTACCCCTCTATAAATCCCTTGTAAGGCCACATCTTGAATATGGAATTCAGTTTCGGGCTCCAAATTGTATAAAGGATATAGAAGAGCTGGAGTGGGTTCAAAGGTGCACGACTAGAATATTAAATGGGATGGGAGGTGTCCCTTCCAATGAAAGGCTTGAAAAATTTGGCGTATTCAGCTTGAAAATAAGACCCCTTAGAGGTGATCTTATTAATGTATAAGTATATGTTTAGTCAGTACAAAGAACTAGCACATGATCTGTTTTTTCCAAGGACTCTACAAAGGACCAGGGGACATTCATTGCGTGTGGAAGAAAGACGTTTCAGACATCAAAATAGGAAAGGGTTCAATACATTTAGAGAAGTCAAACTATGGAATGCCCTACCCCAAGAGGTAGTAATGTCAGATACAATGTCAGCATTTAACCCCTTCCCCCTACATTTGTCGTATGGATACGTCATGGAAAGCTAGTGCTTCCCACATTTTGACGTATACATACGGCAAATGCATGGCACCGGCTCAGACGCTGAGTCTGTGCCATCATCGCCGGGTGGCTGCTGTGTATTACAGCTGACATTCGGCTGTAATGGCGGGGACCGAAATTAGCTTCGATCCCGCTATTAACCCCTTAAATGCAGCGGTCATCAGCGAACACTGCATTTAAGGCATTTGCAGCTCATCGGCACCCCAGCAATGAAATTGACGGAGTTCCGGTGGCTGCAATGGTAACCGGCGGCCTGATACTGGCCTTCCGGTCTGCCTAGAAAGGAAGCTGAGCCGGCGTCATCACAGGTAGTGCAAAGTATTAGAAAAAATTTAGACAGTTGGACCTTCAAGTCCCCTAGTGGGACTTAAGAAAAAAAGTTTCAAGTAATAAAATAAAATACAATCGCCCTTTGCCCTTATCAAGTCCTTTATCATTGAAAAATTTAAACAAACCGTACATATTTGGTATCGCCGCGACCGTAACAGTCTGAGCAATAAAAATATTATGTTATTTATTCCACGCGGTGAACGGCGTAAAAAAGCTGTAAAAAACTGTACCAGGATTCCTGTTTGTTGGTCACTTTGCCCTACAAATTTTGGAATAAAAAGTGATCAAAAAGTCGCATGTATCCAAAAATGGTACCTAGAAAAGCTATAGCTCGGCTCACAAAAAACAAGCCCTCATACAGCTCTGTGGACTAAAAAATAAAAACTTTATGGTTCTCACAACATGGCCACAGAAAAAATGCGTTCTTTTTACAAAAATAATTTTATTGTGCAAAAAGTTGTAAAACATAAGAAAGTGCTATAAAGTTGGTATCAGCGGAGTCGGATTGACACGCAGAATAAAGGTGGCATGTTATTTATAACGCATGGTGACCTGGTCTCCCAAAAAATAGGATAAGAAGTGATCAAAAAGTCCCACATACCCCAAAATGGTACAAATAAAAACTACAGCTCGTCCTGCAAAAAAACAGTCCTCATACCACTAGATCTATCAAAAAATAAAATTAGTTAATGCTCCAATAGGCTAGGAAAGAAAAAATATGCAACTCTGCAGGCCCGAGGGGAACATTTCTTTTGTTTCAAGAGGCAAATTATCAAGGCCCTAAAATTGAGGGTACCAGGATTGGCAGAGCCCAAATATATCTGCTGGAAACGAGGGTGCCCGTATTATAACTGGACAACACTTTTCCAGCAAAATTCCACAAACTGCAAAGGTGCGGCGTGTGGACCAAAAGGGGATAGGAAAGGACACCATTTATCAGTGTGACACTGGCCTATGCATAAAGGATTGCTTCACAGCAAAATATCTATGGATTATTTGATTGTTGTTTTTTACCCCATTATTATACCACCTGACTATGCCCCTGATGTACTTTGCCCAGCTTACATATGCCCCCACATTATAAATTGAAATACCAGAAATACTCCAAACAAAACTACTACCAAGCAAAATGCACGCTCCAAAAGCCAAATGGTGCTCCCTCCCCTCTGAACCCTACAGCGTGCCCAAACATCTGTTTACCTCCACATATATGGCATCGCCATACCCGGGAGAACCCTTTTAAAAAAAATTGGGTCTCCAGTGGCACAAGCTGGGCACGACATATTTGTCACTAAAATGGCAAATATAGGGAAAATTGGAAATTATTACTTTGCACCATCCGCAGCACAAGCATTTATGGAAAAGACCTGTGGGGTGAAAATGCTCACTACACCCTTTAATAAATGCCTTGATGGGTGTAGTTTCCAAAATGGGGTCACTTCTTAGGGTATTTTTTTATTACTTCACATCAGAGCCTCTTCAATTGCGAACCAATACTTTGTAAATTGCCAAATTAGGCCTGAATTTCGTATCGTGCTCTTTCACTCCTGAGCCTGGTCGAATGTCCATGAAAAAGATTAGGGCCACATGTAGGGTGATTCTAAAACCGGGAAACATAGCATAATAATTAGAGAGCTGTCTTGTTATGGTGGCACAAGCTGGGCAACACATATTGTCATATCCATGGAAAAAAATAACATTTTCACTCTGCAACAACGAGTTCACACTAATTTCTACAAAACACCTGCAGAGTTAACATGCTTACTACACCACTAGGTGAATACCTTGAGGGGTGTAGTTTCCAAAATGGGGTCACTTCTAGTGGGTTTCCACTGTTTTGTTTCCACAGGGGCTTTGCAAATGCTACATAGCGCCCAGAAACCAATCCAGCAAAATCTGCACTCCAAAAGCCAAATGCCACTCCTTGCCTTCTGAGCCCTACTGTGTGCCCAACAGCAGTTAATGACCACATATGGGGTATTGCTGTACTCAGGTGAAATTGCTTTACAAATGTTGTTTTTTTTCCCTTTATCTGTTGAGAAAATGAAAAATGTTAAACTAAAGCTACGTCTTATTGAAGTAAAGGGATTGTTTTTATTTTCTCTGCCCAAGTCTAATAAATTCTATGAAACACCTGTGGGGTCAAAATGCTCACTACACCACTAGATGAATTCCACAAGTGGTGTAGTTTCCCAAATGGCATTGCTTTTTGGGCGTTTTGACTGTTTTCTTCCCTCAGGGGAATTGCAAATGTGACACGGCCTCCGAAAACCATTCCTGCTAAATTTGAGCTCCAAAAGCCAAATGGTGCCCTTTCTCTTCTAAGCCCTGCCGTGTGTCCAAACAGTAGTTTATTACCACATGTGGGGTACTGTTTTACTCGGGAGAAATTGCTTTACAAATTTTGCTGTGCTTTATCTCCTTTAGTTCTTGTGGAAATAAGAAAAAATTAGCTAAACATACATTTTCTTTGAAAAAATGTAGATTTTAATTTTCACGGCCTACTTCCAATAATTTCTGCAAAATACCTGTGCAGTCAAAAGGCTTACTATACCTGTAGAGAATTTCCTCAATGGGTGTTGTTTTCAAAATGGGGTTACTTGTGGGGGGTTTCCACAGTTTTATCCTCAGAGGGGCTTTGCAAATGCAACATGGCCTCCGCAAACCATTCCTGCTATATTTGAGCTCCAAAAGCCAAATGGCGCTCCATCCCTTCTAATCCCTGCCGTGTGTCCAAACAGCCGTGTGTGACCACATGTGGGGTACTCTTTTGCTCGGGAGAAATTGCTTTACAAATGTTGCGGTGCTTTTTCCCCTTTAGTCCTCGTGGAAATGAGAATAAATTAGCTAAACCAAAATTTTCTTTGAAATAATTTCGATTTAATTTTCACGGCCTAATTTCAATAATTTCTGCAATAAACCTGTGGGGTCAAAATGCTCGCTATAACCCTAGATAATTTCCTTTAGGGGTATAGTTTCTTAAATGGGGTCACTTTTGGGGGATTTCCACTGTTTTGGCACTGCAAGAGACCTTCAAACCTGACATGATGCCCAAAATATAAAATGTATTCTAATAAAAAGAAGGGCCCAAAATCCACTAGGTGCTACTTTTGCTTCTGAGGCCGGTGCTTCAGTCCGTTAGCACGCTAGGGCAACATGTGGGATATTTCATAAAACTGCAGAATCAGGGCAATAAATATTGAGTTGCATTTCTCTGGTAAAATGTTCTGTGTTACAAAAAAAATTGATTAAATATGAATTTCTGCAAAAAAAAATGAAATTTGTAAATTTCACCTCTACTTTGCTTTAATTCCTGTGAGACGTCTAAAGGGTTAAGAAACTTCTAAATGCTGTTTTAAATACTTTGAGTGGTGAAGTTTTGAAAATTGTGTGACTTATTGGGGGTTTCTAATACTCAGGTCCCTCAAAGTCACGTCACAACTGAACTGGCCCCTGTAAGAATAGCCTTTTGAAATTTTCTTGAAAATGTGCCAAAATACTGCTAAAGTTCTAAGCCTTGTAACGTCCTAGAAAAATAAAAGGATGTTCAAAAAAACTATGCCAACATAAAGTAGACATATGGGGGATGTTTAGTTAGTAACAATTTTGTAAATTTTGCAAATTTTTGCCATTTTTCGCAAAATTTTGGTGTTTTTCACAATTAAATATTGAATGTATTGAGCAAATTTTGCCAGTAACATAAAGTTCAATGTGTCATGAGAAAACCGTCTCAGATTCGCTAGGATAGGATAAAAGCATTCCGAAGTTATTACCACATAAAGTGAAACATGTGAGATTTGAAAAATGAGGCTCTGTCAGGAAGGTCAAAAGTGGCCAAAGAGGAAAGACGGAACAGATGAACGGAAAGACCTAACGTGATGTGAACAGGGTCTAACACCCTGTTGTGATCCAAAGAGGGTGGTGGCATGGCCATTTCAATTCGGCTGTATTAAATTGTGGCATAACTACAGCATCTAAGAAGATGGGTTGAGGTTGAAATTATGTCCTCCGCTGGTGGAATTGTGCAACATTTGCTACGTGATACTCACCTCCTATCTGCTCTAGAGGCAGTCTCTTTTGGACACTTTCCATGAAGATTCTCCACCTCAATTGCTAGTTATACACTGTTGTAGAACTTTAGAGGTTTGAAGTGTATTTCAGGATATACAGAATTTACTCCAGTCTGGCCTATGTGAGTCATGGATGGTGAGGGAATTGACCGTATATTTAATCTTTTTTTTGGATCGTAATTTTAAATCCTTTTCACAACACGAACAAGAGTATGGGCTGCCACACAGTTATTTTTATCAATATCTATAGATCCAGCATGAAGTTACTGGTCATAACCAGCTGACGCCTATATTTACTGCTACACACAACGTCTTAGATTTGTTGGCTTGTACAGGTGGAATTACTAAGTCATTACATTGTTAATGTCTTTTACAAGCTCACCTTAAATTGCACTCCAGATCCTTACAGTGTAAATTGGAAGAATATATGTAGACAATTACAGATGGCCAATGGCAGGACATTCTTCAAGATGTCTAACCCCATGAGAAGTCTACCTTCTCCACAGAGACCCCTCAACTACTTTTTGAAATGGGATTCAGATCTAATAATTTATGCAATCGCTGACCCTTATCTATTGAATACTAGGATAAATGTCTGCGTTAAAGTGGAAAGGAGGCAGCATATAGCTCTTTTTTTATGATCTATGTATTGTATGGGAACTGATTGTTCCTCGTTGGCGTTTAACACTTACCATGTATCGGTCAGAAGTTGCTTGATAGGCATGCAGATGTAAATGCTTATAGATTTTGGAGTTTGTGCTCTCCTGATTTTAATTTTATGTTTTGTATTTCTGTGTTTTGAAAAATGAATAAAAAATATTTGATTTAATTTACGTTACTTAGATGCTATGGTAATGCTTGTTATTGGTGTTTCAAAGAAAAGAGTACACATTCATGTATATTGAGCTGATCAATATAACGAAGTTAAAGCAACATAATGCAGTGTATATATTTTTTTCAAATTGGTGAAATTGTGTTATTATAAATTCTGTTTGTATGCATTTAGATCTGTTTAAAAGTGCTTAAACGTAAATTGATAAATAGAGTAGTGTACATTAACTAAAAATATAGTACTCTAGACAGATGACTAATTTACTATGTTTTTGTTTTTAGGCCTATTGAATGTTGCAGCTGAACCATTCCTCAGAGGAGAAGTGTATGATACTTATCTGGTTCCTATCAGCATCAGCTATGAGAAAATCTTAGAAGAGTCTCTCCATGTGCAAGAACTTCTTGGAGCACAGAAAGCTAAAGAAACCACTTCAGTAAGATACAGTTAAAGGGGTTGTCTGGGCACGGGGTGGTTTTTCATACTGATGGCCTATCGAAGAACAGGTCATCAGATTATGATCTGTGGGGGTCCAACTACCGGATCCCGCTCCGATCAGTTGTTCCGGTTGCCTCCATGTACCGGATGTAATGCAGTTGCCGGTGTCGGAAGCAGATGGCTCCGTTCACTGTTTATTGGCACACAACTATCCTGTGGCTAGGTCATCATTTTGAAAAGCTGCCCCATGTACAGACAATCCCTTTAAGAGCTCCATAAGACCTATGTACAAGGAAAGGACAATGATTACTTTTGTCTTACCATTTCTCTTGCAGGGCTTAGTTAAAGCCAGAAAACTACTCGGAGATAATTTTGGAAATATTCACATTTACTTTGGACAACCAATATCACTGCGTTCAATGGCCTTTGGAAAATTAAATCGTTCTGAATATAATCTAACACACAGGTATTGGTTTATACATGAATACTCAAATTAGGTGGAGCTTGTATATAAAGCAAGCCGCTTATGTATACTGTGGCTTTATGACACTGAACAACTATTCAATATATTTTATCTTGCAGACACAGTCTTCAACGACCATCAGAGGATATTCAAAAGTTTGTTTCTGACATGGCATACAAAGTAGAACTTCACCAAATCGCCAACATGGTGCTGAGCCCTGGGGATTTGATAGCAGCGATTTTGCTGCAGAATTTGCCAGTGTTGAACTATAGTCTATTAGTTGAGAAGATATTATGGCTCAAGAAGTTAACAGAAGACTTTGGAGGGTGTTCAGATTGGCCAGGTATGTAATTCTATGTGATACCAATGCTTTTCATTGGTAAGGATAAAGTCCAGCCCCCAAAAATATAAATAGGATCATATAGCTATACAGTTCAGTGAAAGAATATTTGTTCCCTTACTGATTTTCTTTTTGTATTTTTACATATTTGGCATAAGTATAAAGTTCCTCTAGTCCAAAAAAAATAAAAAATCAGCTTTTGACTAGAATCACAGGCATCTATAAGTCCCCAATAAATTTATACAGTATGTGTCAAGGACTCTAGCAGATTAGGAGTCAAGTGGCTGAAATGATCTGGCAGGGGTGTGAACATCGCAAAAGAAGTCAAGTCTCAGTCCAGGTTCGGTACACAGAAAAGCAACAATAGGTTGTAGCATGAGTCAGAGACGTGGTCAGGAAACAATCCAAGTTCAGTACACAGATGAACAACAATAGGTTGTGGCGTGCGGCAGAAGCTTGAAGTGCAAGGGCCACACTTTTATAGTAAGCCAAATGGGTGAGTACAATCAGGCAATCAAAGCAAGGAATTCAGAGAGGCAAAAGTCAAGAGAAACTAGACAATAGACTTAGCAGTGGCACTGTCTAGCAGCAGCAGTTATTTCAGTAAAAAGAGCTGCTGTCTGGGACACAGAAGTTTCTGGGTTCAAATCCTAACAATAAGTTAGTAAGAATTAGAGTACAGATGGCAGGGAGTATCATTGCAGGATCAGACTACACAGGGTTTGTTTATGGTCTGTTAACTTAGAAACCTATATGTCTGCTTAGGAGCAGTAGACACAAAACAATAGGAAATGTTTTAACCCGTTCCCGACATTTGTCGTAAGTATACATCATGGAAAGCAAGTGCTTTCCCCAACATGTTGTATACTTATGACAAAGAGGGAAACGTTCACTGTGTTAAATCATACAGTGACAAAATAAAAATGGCTGCTGTTCCTGACAGCAGGCCATCTTTACTTGCCGCCCAGGGGGCCGGCACGCCACCCCTTTCGACAATCGCTTTTATTGGCCGATCAATTCGGACCGGCCATTCGCAGCTATTTGCGACCAAAACAAATCACTTTGCCTCAGGGAAATGTTAAGGATTTGTGCTGTCTAGAACAATCCCTTCCATGTTTTCATGGGAAGCTGGCGATGGTGCCACCTCCATGATCGCTGTGATATGTCAGTTTATAAAGACCGACCAATCGCAGCCATGGCGGGTGTTTCAAACACCTGGCACCAGCTCTGCCTGCCTCATTCCGTTTAGGAATGGTGACCAGAGCTGATGCATAACTATTTTGTGCCATACTAACCTGTATTGAGGGCTTGTGTATTTCAATCGCTGTGTTCTTCATCCTTCATCCTGCTGTGTGATCGTTTATTGAGTGATCATCATCATCAACTGGGCTGCTGACTTTTTTTTTTTAAAGCAGCGGTACTAGTGATCTGTCTCTACCTTTCCCTGCCCCTGTCCCTTCCCATCACCCTTGTATTCGTCCTGCAAAGACTGAGCGTTGATCAGTGACCACCATCATTGTTCGGACTCTGTGTTAAATTTTTTGGAATTTTTTTTTTTTCTTCATCTGCACCATTTCTCTGTGCACACCCTGCGGCCACTAAGTGCTGATCAGTGACCACGATCACTGATCAGTATCTGGGGTAATTTTTTGTCGGCAGGTTTTTTTGGGGCTCTTTGTTCTTAATATTGTATTCCCTGTATGCGTCGCTGAGCACTGACCAGTGACTGCCAACACTGATAGGCATCTGTGCTAATTTTTTGGCGCTGGTTTTATTTTTTGGGCCTTTTTTTACTGCACCATCTTCCTGTGTGTGTCCAGTTGCCACTGAGTGCTGTTTCAATAATCAGCCTCAGTGGGAATTTGTTGACGCAGATTTTTTTGGGCCTTTTTTTTTATTTTTTATATAAAACAGTAAAAAAAAAAAGAGTAAAAAATATATAGTTAGGTGTAGCTAGTACCAGCATAGGTAGAACGTTAGAGTAGCGGATCTATAGCTTAGCTAATCAGGTGTAGCTAGTGCCTGCACAGGTAGGGTGATAGGGTATCGGACATTTAGGTTAGCTGACGTCCGCTTTGTAAAAAAATTGTATAGCCGCAAAATCCGCAGCTGAATTATTCCTGCTGTCGGCAGACAGATTCCACCTCCCGTTCATTTCATTTCAATGGGAGGTTCGGGCGGAATCCGGCTGAAAATTGGGTAGAATGCTTCTTTTGTCCGCTAGGCAGTATTTTGCGGCGGGTTCCGCCACAATAATTTAGCCGCGTGAACGGGGCCATACAGTAAGTGTCAGTTAGTGACGAATGTTCAGGTTTTTTTGCACTGAAGTTCGTTCACTACATTTTAGGTAGTGTAGCTTTACAGTTGTAGTTCAAATTTAGTTTAGTCAATTATTTATACTTCAGGTTTTTTTCCATAATATATAGCATTAGGGTTAATATGTTAGTGCCAGGTAGTCAGGACTTTTTTTTTACAGTTTTATATTGGTATTATGAGTAAAAATATTTATACAAAATTATTTTTCTGTTCAATTTTTCTCTTTTGCTTTTCTTGGTTTTTTTTTTCTACTTTTTTCCCTTTTCTTTTCTCCTTTCTACTTCAGAAATTTGATATACACAACACACGCAAACCCCTGTGGAAAAATCTATTTCGTATTACACGTGTTCAAACATTACACAAGTAACTAAAGACATCATGGTCCAAGGATTCCTCATCTTCTTCATAGGAACACTGATCCCATCATATGCGGTGATCCTGGTAACAGTGACCGCTCCAGACTTGGATGTTGTCATATATTCCATCCATTGTCAAATTATTCCTAAATATAAAAAAAAATTTTTTATTAAAAATTAATTTTACTTTGAGATACATCTGCTCTGTATACAGAGCACCTGTATCTAGCACTGAAACCTGTATCCGTCAGGTCAGCAGCACTGATGGGTTCAGTGTCAGCAGATCCGGCATGTCTCTGACACGCAGGATCGAGCTGTTAACGATCACATCGAAGACCACTAATAAAAAATGTCTCAATCATCCCAAAGGGTCTGTTCAGCAGAGGAGGCATATGCCCTTCTGGCCTCTGACATTGATACGGCCAGCGAGTATATGCCCCATTCCTCTAGTCCTCCTCCACCTCATCATCTTCATCCAGTGATGAGGAACCCCTACAAAGGCACCCCAGAAAAACAGCTGAGGCAACCCCCTAGATAAGTGATACCATGTGGAACTCAAGCCATGAAAATTATGAGTGCCAGATCGAAAATTTTATAGGCAGCTCAGGAATTCGGTTTGAACCTGCAGGCCACACAGAAATTGACCTTTTCAAGGTATTTCTCTCTGAGGATTTTGTAAATGTAATGGTGACCCAGACCAATTTATACTCCCATCAATTTTTAGCCCAAAACCCCACATCATCAAATGCTAGATGGACCCCCATAGATGCTGTGGATATGATGATAATGAAGTAGCCAGATATTCGGCAATACAGGAGTGCAGATATTTTATACAACACCCCAATTTACAACATGACAATGACGCAGACACGTTTTGAAACCATTCAGAAATTTGTGCAATATAAACATAATGCACAGTTTCCCACCCCATGACTCAAACATATGACTGCCTATTCAAAATCAGACCAGTCATTGATCATTTCTGCACCAAATTTCAACAAGCTTAAGCCTCCGATAAAAATATTTCAATAGACGAGTCCCTTGTAAATTTTAAACGAGGCTAATATACCGCCAGAGGACGAGGTATAGAATTAAAATGTACAAGCTCTGCGAGAGTACCTAAGGACTCCATAATTTAACCCCTAGAATGCCCCCCATCCTGGGAGTTAGCGGAAATATAGTGTGGGACTTGGTGCACCCACTGCTGGACCAGTGTGATCACCTTTACGAGGATAACTTCTGTACCAGCATCCCACTATTAAGTGCCCTTTCACCAGAAGAACTGCAGCATGTGACATCATGCACAAAAACCAGAGAGGCCTCTCTAAAACTCTCTATGGGCAAACACTAAGAAAGGGTGAAAGCAGAGCACTGAACAGCGAGAAGATGTTGTTGGTCAAGTGTAAGGACTAGAGGAATGTCCTTATGTGGACCACAATATACGGTAACGGCAGCACCGCTGTCCCCATACCACTTCAATGAACCCTAAGCCAGATTGCATCCTGAGCTATAATAAGAACATGGGAAAGGTTGATCTCTCTGATCAAGTACTTAAGCCGTACAGTGCCATGCAAAAAACAAAGGTGTGGTAGAAAAAGCTGGGCGTGTACATGGTACAAATGGCATTGTATAATGTTGCACAATGGGATGAAGAAAGTGAGGGATCAGCGGCGCTCCTCCGAGACTATGCGTAGAATGTAGTGGTGTTGGTTGCCGGCTGCCACCCACTGCGGTCCCTCGGTGGTAGATTCCTTTGTACCGGGGACGAAGCATATACAGGAAAAAAGCAGTGTAGTATCGGGTAACGGCGCCAGGCTCAGGAGGACAAGGAATGAGTTCACAGGTATGTTTGATCAAGGTGATCTTTTATTTGAACGACGACGCGTTTCTGGACCGGACTGGTCCCTTCGTCAGGTCTATTACAATGTTTGGACGTGTAAGGTGCTTATATAGGCAGTAAAACAACGGGAAAGAACCGGTGCAGAGCAGTTGGTTTTTCACATTTAAAACACCAAGTTTACATAAAACAATACATGTCATCCACATTTTTTCGACAATTATCAGTATACAATTATTCATTGAAATATTTCTAACTCTTAGAATATTATTTATTCTAGAGTTATACTGTATTGGATTGTCAGCCAAAGTTTCCATTTGATCAATATTTGTTCTGGATTACACATGGGTGTAAAAGTATATAAGCATATATTTATAAAACAGTGCTTGTTATTGTGGATCAGGTGACTTTTCAGAGTAAGCGGTCATGTTTGTGTACATGTGGAATAACAGTATGTTAAATGACTTGTATATGGCATTTTTTATCAGTTTTGACTTCTGCAGGCTCAATCTCCAAGGCTATATTCACATGAAGGTAGTTTTGCATCCATTCCAGGCTGTGTTTCCGTTTTTAATGGCTGATTTTGACCCGATTTGCATCCTTTTTTTCCCTGTCCGTTTTAAAAATGGATGAATTTCATTTGTCAGTTTTTTGCCACACACTGCCATCTGTAGATAATGCCACACACTGGCCATTGTAGATAATGCCACACACTGGCCTCTGTAGATAATGCCACACACTGGCCATTGTAGATAATGCCACACAAACCCCCCTGTAGTTACTGCCACAGCCCACCTATAGATAGTGCCACAAAGCCACCCCTGTAGATAGTGCCACACAGCCCCCCTGTAGGTAGTGTCACTCAGCCACCCTGCAGGTAGTGCCACACCCCCCCTGTAGGTAGTGCCACACAGCCCCCTTGTACATAGCACCCCCGTAGATGGCAGACCCCCTCTTCCTGTAGATTGCTCCACAGTATCACCGGCTACAGTGCTTTTCTGCTTCAGGAGTAGGAAACTGCCCCAGGAGAAGTCCCTGACGTCACCATCCGTATATGCTGCGGCTGTGGATTAGGGCTTCCGCTCATACAGCGAGCAAATAACATTTCCTCCTCCTTCTCATATACACTTCGCACTGTGAGGAGGAGAAGTGAGCGAGCGTCAGAAAGCACAGCCGTCACTCGGATAACATCCAAGTGAAAGCTGTGCTTTACATGGTCCCAAGACTTCTATGGGAGCCCTGCTGGTAGAACATCCCAAAATAGGGCATATTCCATTTTTCCAGTTTTGCACGTCCGAGATGCGCAGCGTTCGTGTGAATCAGGCCTTAGGCAGGTAGTTTCAGTGTTTTGGCTGAAACGTACTCTCTTCCAAAAATAATGCCAACATAGTAAGCATGCTGTGGATTTGACAACATGCTCTCAAATCTCCCGTGGAAATGAGGTTATGTAAAAACCCATTCACATTGTACTTTAAATTTGCTGTAGATCTGTACTGAAAATCCGCAACAAGACCGCAACATCATAACATTCCCTAAGTATATTAGAAACTGTCAAAAATTTACATTTTACAGTAATTCCTTTAATAAAATCAATCTAGGTGAAGCACACTGGATGGATACATGAATAGATAGCCTAGTGTAGTGCAAGATTTTTACTCATTAAGAGCAATCAAGAAAAATTCAGTTCATAATCTAGCACTTGGAATTAATTAGTTTTTCTAAAAACTATTTAGAAAATCCATGACCTACCTTTCTTTTTATGAATCTACATACAGGGACCCAAAAATTAGTTATTACTTACATTATTGTAAAAACCTAAGGACACTCCATGAAAAGTACCTATTTTTTAACATATTTGAACATATCAACATTTCAACTTTGAACAATATATATAGATAAAGGGGATGTAATTGAACAAAAATCAATAACAAATAGGCTTGGTAATAATTTATTAAACAAGTAATTCACAGATATGCCATTTTATTTTGTGGAAAACTACCTTCAATGGACAATAACTTTTTAAACAACTAATGCTAATCTAATGATATACCTGATATAAATCAACTTTGTCATTTACTTACTGTTAGAATTTGCATGGATAAAACACATTTTGTGTGATGTTACTGCCACAAGATTTCTCCCTTTCTGTAATCTGCTGTCCACCCACTGTTGTCATAAAAAATCCGTCCCTAGTTACAGATGTACTGCAGAAGGTGGGGGAATGTCTCTTCACTGCCTGCCAAACAAGTCTATGGAGAGGAGAGGGAGAGCAGGAGGAGGGAGTAGGGAGGGAAAGAAACACCGACACACTGCCCATACAAGTCTATGGGGGGAGGGGAGCAGGAGTGCGAAAGAGACACAGACGTTGCCCATAAAAGATTATGGAAAGAAGAGGTCGGAACAGGAGGAAGGAGTAGAGAGAGAAAGAGACACAGACATGCTGCCCATACATGCCTATGGAGAGGGGAGGAGGAGCAGAGTGAGAAAGACACACATAGACGTGCAGCTCGTAATTGGTAAGTTTTACTGTCTCACCCCAGTGCTGGATTTTCAGTTCCACTTCTCAATACTGCTGTATAATCTCCTCTGCTTCTATATATGTGATATATAAATATATGTAGATCAGGATTCTCCTCTGCTGTGTGTGTGCTTTGTATAGAAGGCATGATAGCAGTTAGGCTCCACCCACTAAGTCAGAGACAACTGAGAATTAGAGATTAGCCTGCAGAAGGAAAAACTGCTAAAAAAAAATGCAGTATACAGATCATAGAATGGGCAGAAATAGTGTTATTCCTCATGTATACACATATGGCATCCAATCACTGGCCTCTGCGGTGATGCTGGCAAAAACGGCGCGCCATACCTGAGGTCAGGGATTGGCTGCAGCCGAACGGGACATTATACTATAGTTAAGTATGCCTCTTGCTATGCCACTCTTACCTACGGATACATGATAGTGGCAGGTGATTGCACATGCGTGGTTGGCTCCCTCAACCTCCTCCATCTGTGCTAAAGTATATTGGGTTTAAATATTAATTTTAAGGGACATCTCATGTGTATTCATCTGTTCTTAATGCTGTATTTTGGCATGACGTGGTAATTTTGTATTTACCTGAAAACCAGAATGAGAAGAAAAGGGGGTGGCAAGAGTTAGAATTGGTTTGGGGATTTTGATTTGTATTTCTTTTTACGTCTCTTCTAAAATCAATAAAAAATATTTTAATTAAAAAAAGTCTAGTCTTATATAAGTTTCTATAATGGTAATAATACGAATAATAATAATGATAATAATAAATACTATTATTAATGTTTTATATGCTTGCACATTGTTTTATTATTGCATATATTATATAATACATATTATATTATTAATACATATATGTTTTCCATCCAGATAATAAATCCATTGATGAAGTTGTTCAGTCCAGTGTATCTCTACATTCAAATTGTATGGCTATTATGGACAGTCACATTATTTTGCTTGAGCACAATGTGACAGAGGTGTTGACTGAAGAGCTGGTCACCAAACAAGCTTTCACTTTTCTGACTGGCGCTTCCTACAGAAACAAAATGGTTAATATTTTCATACGCCCTGCACTCGTGGTGTTGGCATGTAAAAAAGCACAGAGCATTCAGAAAGGTAATAAATAGTTGAAAATATACTAGTATTCATAGTAACTAAATGCCTATTATTACTTTTTTCAATATTCTCCTAAGATTCATAAGTTTATTAGTAATTAACACAAGCTTAATTTAATCTTCTCTATGATGTGTTACGTAAATTATTGGCTCTTTGTCCTCTAGAAGTTTAACATTTTTATAATAAATCACAGAATAAAGCAGCTGTTAAAAAAGATTACACAGCAAACCGTAACCTTTAATTAATAAATTGGGATAAAAAAGGGAAAACGATTATCCCTCCAAATAATAATGCAAAAATAACAATAAGGGTGAGTTTTTTTTTTCTATTGTTCATGAAGTTGAGAGAACAAGAAAAACAACTGACCCAGGTATAACCTATCGGGTCACCATCCTAATAACATGCCTACTCAAGGGTTGACTCCAACCTGTACCCTAGATACCCTATTAATGGCCAAGCCAATTCTTTATAGTGAATATCTGGTACAGAGGTGGGACCTAGAAAGAGCAAAAATGTGCAAAAACTTCAAGCTGTGCACAACAATGTGTAGGCACAATTTAAGAAAAAACAATACCCTGCAAAAAGATATGCTCATACAAAAACATACTACGACCACCAGACGGAGGTTGTGAATGATGAAAAATAATTCAGTATGTCCAGAGAGGTGTCACTGATTTACTTAAAATGATAGACATAATAAACTGTTCCAATGGCTAGGCCATTAATGGGATATCTAGGGTACAGGTTGGAGTCGTCCCTTAAGTAGGGGCGTTACTCCAACTAGGAAGTGTGACCCGATAGGGTATACTAGGGTCAGTTGTTTTTCTTGTTCTCTCAACTTAATGAACAAAAGAAAAAAATAAATCCCCTCATGCTTATTATTATATTTTGCATCATTTGCAGGGACAATAATTTTCCCTTTTTATCCCAATATATTCATTAAAGGTTACGTTTTACTGTGTCATTTTTTTTGATCAGCAGATTTTTTCTTTGATTTATTTTTTGACTACATAATCATTGACTGACTATACTTTTGGCCTGCCAAAGCCGCTATATTTTTTTGGTTCTGTGAGCATAGCATTTCTATAAACAAGTTGCCAGGAAGCCCAAGGAATGGGCTGTAACTGGGCCTGCAAGGGGAGGTGTGAACCCTCCTTGTCACTAAGGAATTTGACATGGACTCCGCTCCCCAGTGTAGCCCCAAGGGAACCCCTGGTTTACCCTTTAATCCCTGTCTAAGGGAACTCCCGGTTTACCCCTTAACACCTGTACAGGGATGTGGACTACGCTGTGGGGGAACCCCAGGTCGCTACACCCTGAGTAGTCTCCCTTCGTGCTGGCTGACGTAAATAGAAGCAGAGTGGTCAGGAGAGCTAAAGGTCAGGGCAGGCTGCGGAGGTTCGTTACGATAAACATAGCTAAGGGTCGGTGTGGGCGGCAGAGGTTAGTCACAGTAAACATAGCTAATGGTCAGGGCACGTGGCAGGTTGTCAAAAACAGGCAATGGTCGATACACAGGAATTCAAACTCTGAACAGCAGAGATGACTTGGAACACAAAGGAACTCGAGAACCAAATTGCTCAGGCAATGTGTTCCAGATCAGGAGGAGCTTAAATATCTAGCATTTTGGCGTGCGCGTAAACCCTTAAGAATGCAAGGGTCAGCGCGCATGCTGGGACCCAGTGCCGTGCATCAGCGGTTAAAGCAGCCTCCAGACGCTGAGGCAGACAGAGTGGAGAGACATGGGACAGGAGAACGTCGACCAGAGGTAAATGAACGGTGTGGAGCAGGAGAAGCCTCACAAGTCAACTTGTTCAGTGAGTTTGAGCACATGAACAGGTAGGGTACATCATTAGAAAGTTTGCATTTTAAAACATTTGACATCTGCCGTATGTCTGTGCTTTATTATATCCTTTATAAATTGGGCACATTAATAGCCTTTATCGATATCCAAGATAGTCAACAATAGCAAAAACAAAGGCAACAAGTTTTTCAGCACCCCAAAACCCTCTTCCTGTGACTTCAGCCGCAAGAAGAAAATAACGTGCTAATGTGTTCTCAAAACTTCAAACTACTGGAACTATATCCAATGGATTATGCAGAAAAAAATTCACTCGTTCTCGAAGCGCTCCTATATGTACGGTGTATAATTCGTTGTTCCCCTTCCGTTCGGTAAGGAATGATCCACTCCCTTCCCATTTGGATAAAATGCCAAATTTATTCCATATATATGATGAAACGATAAAACCAAATAAAACAATAAAATAATACTGGTGTGCTACGTGTTTCGACCCAGAAATTGGGTCTTCATCAGGCTTCTAAATAAAAACAAACAAATGCAATCCCTTTTATGCTGAGAAAATGGGGGTCTTTTTGAGCATGGAACACTTCGGTCATATACATGATATATGATGATCCCCTTGTTCCCCTATGAAAGTAGTACTTTATTTATTTAGTGCAAATTACATAGAACAACAGAATACTGATTTGCAAGTCCGAGCAACGATCTCGGTCCCTGGATGTGAGTTTACAACTGCAGTGAAAAAGTTTGTCTACATATCTACACGACCCATTCACATAGGTTAAGCCAGGCAAGCTGATGTGGAATTGGGTAATAATAAAAATAAATAAATAAAAAATTACAAATACAAAAAACACACCATTCAAGCTCTATTGAGCACTCCCTCTTTAGTCCTGGTGATACAGACACAACCTGTCACGCAGAAGGGTGTCTAGAATCACTGGGAATTGAAAATATAAAAATTTAAAAAAATTACTTATATTGAAATAATATGAGTAAAATAAAAGCAATAAAAATTATAAAATAAAAAACTTTGAATACAAAGGAAATAAATTATATTTAAGGTAATTTCCCAGTGCAATTTAAAGGGGACATTGCATTGGAATTTCTTTCCCTGTTAAATTGTCGGTATCAATATAGTTTCAATTATAATAATTGAAGGCGACCAAAACATAATAACAGTCTTGCCCCCTTTCTTCCTTTCCCTTACCCAATATTTCAATCCTTTTATGCTCACTTGGAGGAATTATTTCCGGGACAACGTTTCGGGTGAGGGATCAAAGTGGGAGTGGCAGGTTCCCGTTCCTCTGCCATTGATTAGTATACGCAACATAGCAAAGAAATTGCAAATACATATAAAAATTGTAACTGTATAAGAAACACATACAATCAACTGAAAAATGACGATAATCCGTCTAATATACAATTATGAACGATATTCTGATTTTATGCTTTTTAATGTCATATACTAAAATATTTTACTGATGTTAAAAACATATTAAAACGGGTATTGGAGGTTATTTTATGTCAGAGAAATATATGAAAAAGGCACTCCAAGATGTATATGTGCATGCTAAATGTATCCTAAATGTCTACGTTGTCATAGAGACTCTAATACAACAGTGCTGAAATGTTGGACAGCTCCTTGTTTTATCAGACGGCATGCCGACCATGCTGATGAGTTGCTATCTATTGCATTAACTCATACAAACTGGTCATACAATATTACCTTAGAGCAGCGCCTGTTCTTTTTTCCCCCTTCCTTTCCCTTATCGCCCCGTCTTCCCTCCCCATCTTCTGTTTTTTCAAGACTAACTACTGGAACTATAGGATGTCAAAGCAGAACCAGACAATAACTTAGTTGACTCCTCCGTTTTGAGTTACCTTTCTCCAGATCGTTTATGTGCAGAATAATCTCCAGTGATTTAGAAGCCAAAGTGAAAGAGCTAGAGAAAATCAAACAAGATATGAATCACATAAGTATCCAGATTAGATACCTGGGAGACCTCAGAAGACTACAATGCTTGAACACAGTACTGGATTTTCTATTAATCTAGCACCTAACTTTGTTAGGCTCACCAGAATCACATGTATTCATTAATAGAAGACCAGGAAAACTGCATTTGATCCAACAATTGGTGTCTAAAATTAATGCTAAAGACCGTTTCAGCAGAGGTGCTCTTCACGACCCAGTCTGAGAGAAGACACCACTAGAATTCTTACCTTGTCTGCATGCCTTAGGCTGCGTTCAGATGTGCGTCAGGGCTCCGTTCCGTAAAAATTTACCATCGGAACGGAGCCCTGACTGACAAAAACGGAAACCAGAGGATTCCGTTTCCATCACCATTGTGATGGTGATAGTGACAGATCTGGTGCAAATGGTTTCCGTTTGTCTCCGTTGTGCAGTGGTTCCGTCGTTTTGACAAATGAATACCGTAGTCGACTACGCTAACCTCTGGTTTCCGTTCGTTTCATTCAGGGCTCCGTTCCGACGGAAAGCTCAGACGGAACGGAGCCCTGACACAGATGTGAACGCAGCCTTATCGAGACCCTGTTAACTGCCTAATGATGTCATGTGTCGCTTAAACAATTTTCAGGGTATAGAATTACTTTTTGAAACATGAATCAAATATAATTGCAGAGTCCCAAATCCACCTGCACCTAGACCTAAAGTGGCTTTAAGAGCTTGTGAAAAAAATAAAGTAATTACAGATGTGTCCTTTCATTTGACGTATCCATACGCCAAAGTCGGGTAGGGGGAAGTATGGAACGGGCACACGGAGTGAACCCGCTCTACACGATGCCGGTGTCGGCTGTTTGTTACAGCGGACACTTCAAAATAACTCTCGGCATAGCGCGATCCCGCTCGTTTAGCTCGTTAAATGCTGCGGTCAATAGCGACTGCAGCATTAAATTGTTAGAATGAGGGGGCGACCCCCTCTAATAGCTCATCGCGCCCCCCGCAACGCAATCGCTGGGGGGCGATGGTTGCTATGGCTGCCTGGGGGACTAATGAATGTCCCCAAGTCCGCCATCTTTGTGCACCTAATAAGCCCTGCCTCCGGCAGGGCTTAATAGTTGCCTGTCAAAATCATGATATACTGCAATATAACAATCGCTGGTTGAAGTCCAGCAGGGGGATTAATAAAAAAAGTAAACATTTAAAGTTAAAAAAAAAACTTTGCCCATTTTTCCCCTAGAGCATAGTAAAAAAATAAATAAACATAAATGGTATTGCCGCGTCCGTAAAAGTCTGAACTATTACAATGTATAATTATTTAACCCGCAGGGTGAACACCGTCAAAAAAAAAATTGTAAACGCCAGAATCTCTATTTTTTGGTCACCTAATCTCCCACAAAAAATGAAATAAAAAGTGATGAAACCGTCGCATGTACACCAAAATGGTATTATTAAAAACTAGAGCTTATCCCGCAAAAAATAAGCCGTCATACCACTTAATCGACGGAAAATAATAAAGTTCTGGCTCTCTGAATTTGGCAACACAAAATAAATTTCTTTTTTACACTTAGGTTTTTACTTGTAAAAGTAGTAAAATATAGAAAAAAAACTATATATATTTGGTATCGCTGTAATCGTATCGACCCTCAGAATAAAGTTAACAAGTTGCTTTAACTGCACAGTAAATTCCGTAAAAACGGCGCGCAAAAAACCATGGAGGAATCACTGTCTTTTTTTAATTTTCTACCCCACAAATAATTTTTTTTCCGTTCCCTAGTACATTATATGGCAAAATAAATGGTGCTACGAAAAACTACAACTCGTCCCGCAAAACTCAAACCCTCATAGGACTATATTGACGGAAAATAAAGACATCATGGCTTTTGGAAGGTGGGGAGGAAAAAACGAAAATTCAAATCTGAAAAAGGGCTGCGGCGGGAAGGGGTTAACGTTCCTCATATCTAAACATATATCCTCATATATCTCTCTCTCTTCTTCTTCTTCTTCTTCCTCCCTTCTTCCTCCCTTCTTCCTCCCTTCTTCCTCCCTTCTTCCTCCCTTCTTCCTCCCTTCTTCCTCCCTTCTTCCTCCCTTCTTCCTCCCTTCCTCCTCCTCCACAGGATATGTCATAAATGTCAGTTAGATGTGGGTCCCACCTCCTTCACCTATCTCCAGAACGGGGACCCCTAAAACCCATTCTAGCATTTTGTGCTCACGCTGACTCCTGGACACTTCCTGATTAGATGATCAGGAGTTACGGAAACAGTGTAACTCGCTGAGCTACGCTGTTTCCGTAACTTCCATAGTAGTGAATGGCAGTTACGGAAGCAACGTAGCATGCGAGCTAAGCTGTTTCCGTAACTCCCGACCATGTAATCAGTAAGTGGCCAGGAGGCAGTGTGAGCACAAAAAGCTAGAATGGGGTTTAGGGGGTCCCGCATCTATCTGACATTTATATCCTGTGGATATGTCCTAAATGTCCCCTTTCATTTCATTTGGCTTGCTGTGGGTGGGTTTACCAAGTTGAGGATTACATTTCCCATGATTTCTTTCACAGACATTGCCTATATTTACAGATGCCAGCATGACCCTCTACTACAAGGTGTAAAGTTGTGCTATAATTACTCACTGTCTGCTACTGAGACATGGTTTTGCTTCTTTTGCTACTCACTGGACACTTCACAATCTATTGCCCAGCACCACCTTCGAAAACAGGGAGGGAGGGGGAGTGCTGGGACCATTGGACAAAAGAGACATGTGATGTTTGACATCTGGTACTACAGGGATGGGTAGAGGGGAAATTATCTCCTGCTTGTGTGATGTTCCGTACACTGAACAGGTGGTTAACTCCAGGAGCATGGTCGTGTGACTGCATGTGAGACTGACTTACAAAGGCATTTCAGCTGCAGGCAGCACATTAGTAAGTGATTTATGTTACTGGAGTTAAACCATTCACACACAACTATTAACATCCTGAAATTGTTATCCTATTATACTGACATTATATAGAAAATCGATGATCGTGCAGGAGTGTGCACAATAATAGTTTTTCTAAATGACATGTATTAGCGATTTTGCTTCTAACTTTAGCACGGACTCAGTGGCGGATTAAGAAGACCATGGGCCCTGGGCTGTTACCCAAACTTGGGCCCCCCTCCTCCACCGCCACCCTGCCGCGCCGTAACTATTCCTAATACTACCTTTTTGCACAAGCATTAACAAATGGGTGTTACGATTCCCCTTTCATAGGGCTGTGTCCCTACATACTGACAGTATCACACTGTGCAGGGACACATCCTCCTGACAAGGGGATTGGTAACACCAATTTTTCTATCAGTCCTGGACTGCACAAAGACGTTATGTGGAATACAAGGATTTCCTATAATAAACATGTCAGGAGAGGTGACAAGATTCTCTACAAATCCAGTGACTCACAGGTGACGACGTCTTAGATGCTAGTAGTTGTTTTTCCTCTTTTCTTCTCCATCCGGTCCAGAGCTCATGACGACTTCTCCTGGCCATGACCCATTTCTGCAGCCCTTAAATATAATATCACCATGCACTGCGCCCCTGAATATAATTGTGTCACACACTGTAAAGTAAAGCACCACATACACAGTGCCCCCTGTAGATAGCGCCAACCCCCCATGTAGACAGCGCCACACACACACACCCCGTGTAGATAGCGCCTCACACACCCCCCTGTAGATAGCGCCACACACACACATCTATAGATAGCGCCACGCACACAACCCCCTGTGGAGAGCGTCACACAGCCCCCTATAGATAGCATCACTCAGCCCCCTATAGATAGTGCGGGACACAAGGCATAGAGGAGACCCCAGGTAGTTGGTGGGCACAATATACAATAAACAGAGAAAAGAGGAATTGCCTGCAGGCAATAGAGCCCAATTTCCCAACTACCACAATATGTTATGAACAAAACTTTATTAAGCTACGTATAGCAAGACAAAACCACATAGAATTATATTAAAATTATCACTACCTAAGACCAGACATAGAAGTAGTTAGCCTGTATAGGCATGAGGTAGATATAGGTAAGAAGCGTAGATTCCTATTATTAGCAAGTTAGATTGTTAAATTGTCTAATAGATTGCCAGTAGGTCTGGTCGGCGGTAGGTATTAAAATATTGACAGCCCCCCCAACATGTTTCGCTACAGAGTAGCGTCCTCAGGGGTACACGGGGCTAATGGCGGCGCGCCAAGAGAGAATCCTAATATGGACATGTCAATTGACGTATGAAGAGGTGTGTCATAAGAAGCGGCCAATGATGCTGTGGAAAACAGGCCGGCCGTTCAAGGGAAACCGACCAACGAATAGGAACCCAGGTAAGATGAGCCAATTAGAAGTGAGATACGGCGCATGCGCATCGGCTCCAAGAAGGGACTTAGTACGCATATTGCGTCCCGAACTGGCGATATCCAGAAGGGGAATACTGGCGCATGCGCTGGTAGTTAATTTACGATTTGGGCTAGGAATCGAGAATACGATTACCCGCCGATGCTGAGCAATTAGGCAATAGAAAAAACTCACTTTAGACGTTTTCTTGCCAGATCGTCTAAAGTGAGTTTTTTCTATTGCCTAACTGCCTATTCGTTGGTCGGTTTCCCTTGAACGGCCGGCCTGTTTTCCACAGCATCATTGGCCGCTTATGACACACCTCCTCATACGTCAATTGACATGTCCATATTAGGATTCTCTCTTGGCGCGCCGCCATTAGCCCCGTGTACTCCTGAGGACGCTACTCTGTAGCGAAACATGTCGGGGGGGCTATAGATAGTGCCACACAGCACTCCCCCTTATATATAGTGCCACACAGCGCTCCCCCCCCCCCTTGTATGTCGTGCTACACGACTTCCCTACAGTGCAGCCCTGGGCGTGGCATTTTATCCCATATGACTGCTGCAGTCTGTGATTGGCTGCAGCGGTCACATGGGGTGAAACATCCCCGGAGGCCAGCCAGGACCAAGAAACAGAATTCTGGGCAAGTATAAGATTTTTATTTTTTCTAAATTGCGTTTTTACATAACATCTGTTATTTGTTGCAGGTTTTACCTCCCCATTGCATTAAGTGGGGAAAACCCGAAACAAATGAGCAGCGTTTGCGCAAATACAATTGACATGCTGCGGAATAAAAAAACTCACCGCAGATCAATTTCTGAGCTTTTTTTCCCCACTTATCATTACGCAGCGTGTGGATGAGAATTGTTCACATCTAATCTACTCTGCTGCTACTGTATTAGAGCTTGTCCACACTTAACGGAATTGCTGCATATTTTCTGCCCGGAAAATACGCAGAATACAGTAGTGGCAAAGTGAGTGAGATTTACCAAATCTCATCCAGACGCTGCGTAAAATTTCCGACCAGACATTTTATCCTGCGGTGCGTATTTCTCGTACTGCAGCATGTCAATTCCTGCTGCGGAAAGTGGACAGAATTGCTGGTGTCACCATCTCCCAACATTGAGAAAAACGCAGCAAAATACGCACCATTTTCTGCAGCAAAAATACAGGAAATGGTGCTTTTTTTCTGCAGCGGAATTACTGCTAATTTCTGCAGAAGTAAAGTATATATATATACAGTGGAGGAAATAAGTATTTGATCCCTTGCTGATTTTGTAAGTTTGCCCACTGTCAAAGTCATGAACAGTCTAGAATTTTTAGGCTAGGTTAATTTTACCAGTGAGAGATAGATTATATAAAAAAAGAAAAAAGAAAATCACATTGTCAAAATTATATATATTTATTTGCATTGTGCACAGAGAAATAAGTATTTGATCCCCTACCAACCATTAAGAGTTCAGCCTCCTCCAGACCAGTTACACGCTCCAAATCAACTTGGTGCCTGCAATAAAGACAGCTGTCTTAAATGGTCGCCTGTATAAAAGACTCCTGTCCACAGACTCAATTAATCAGTCTGACTCTAACCTCTACAACATGGGCAAGACCAAAGAGCTTTCTAAGGATGTCAGGGACAAGATCATAGACCTGCACAAGGCTGGAATGGGCTACAAAACCATAAGTAAGACGCTGGGTGAGAAGGAGACAACTGTTGGTGCAATAGTAAGAAAATGGAAGACATACAAAATGACTGTCAATCGACATCGATCTCGGGCTCCATGCAAAATCTCACCTCGTGGGGTATCCTTGATCCTGAGGAAGGTGAGAGCTCAGCCGAAAACTACACGGGGGGAACTTGTTAATGATCTCAAGGCAGCTGGGACCACAGTCACCAAGAAAACCATTGGTAACACATTACGCTGTAATGGATTAAAATCCTGCAGTGCCCGCAAGGTCCCCCTGCTCAAGAAGGCACATGTAAAGGCCCCTCTGACGTTTGCAAATGAACATCTGGATGATTCTGAGAGTGATTGGGAGAAGGTGCTGTGGTCAGATGAGACTAAAATTGAGCTCTTTGGCATTAACTCAACTCGCCGTTTTTGGAGGAAGAGAAATGCTGCCTATGACCTAAAGAACACCGTCCCCACTGTCAAGCATGGAGGTGGAAACATTATGTTTTGGGGGTGTTTCTCTGCTAAGGGCACAGGACTACTTCACCGCATCAATGGGAGAATGGATGGAGCCATGTACCGTCAAATCCTGAGTGACAACCTCCTTCCCTCCACCAGGACATTAAAAATGGCTCGTGGCTGGGTCTTCCAGCACGACAATTACCCGAAACATACAGCCAAGGCAACAAAGGAGTGGCTCAAAAAGAAGCACATTAAGGTCATGGAGTGGCCTATCCAGTCTCCAGACCTTAATCCCATCGAAAACTTATGGAGGGAGCTGAAGATCCGAGTTGCCAAGCGACAGCCTCGAAATCTTAATGATTTACAGATGATCTGCAAAGAGGAGTGGACCAAAATTCCATCTAACATGTGTGCAAACCTCATCATCAACTACTATAAATGTCTGACTGCTGTGCTTGCCAACAAGTATTAAGTCTTGTTTGCCAAAGGGATCAAATACTTATTTCTCTGTGCACAATGCAAATAAATATATATAATTTTGACAATGTGATTTTTTTTTTTTTTATATAATCTATCTCTCACTGGTAAAATTAACCTAGCCTAAAAATTCTAGACTGTTCATGTCTTTGACAGTGGGCAAACTTACAAAATCAGCAAGGGATCAAATACTTATTTCCTTCACTGTATATACATACACACACTATATACACACAGGTTGATGTGGTAGGAGTCTTCACACAGCGTTTCTCCTGCTCACAGCCCGACACAGAGCCATCAGACAGTCTGCCCTCCCCCATGTCCCGACTGCTAGCAGCAGGAGGAGAGATGTGTAGAGCACTGAAGGGGGGCTGGAGGGGGAGTTTCAGCACAGACCACCGCTGCTAAGTAGGACAGAAGCTCACCTCGCCTCATGACAGGTGCGGTCCTGGCACCGGGGCTCCCTCCAGTGCTAGCGACGCCATGGGCCCCCTGGGAGCCTTGGGCCCCGGGGGGCGGCCCGAACCGCCCTAATGATGATGATCCGCCACTGCACGGACTGTCTATATTCCATGCTGCCAGTGGCTCATAACTTCAATAGGAGAGAACCCAGCTATTCTTCATGGCTCCCTTATCCAGGAAGGCTGCCAGCGCTGTAGAAAGTAATGTGATCCTACAGTGCTGGCGGCCGTCATGTTCTCCAGAGGCATTGCTTAATAGGAGCAAGTAAAGAACACTATTGTGCAAGAGATTCAACGATCGCTGGTGCAAGTCCCCGAGGGGGACTAATGAAAAAAGTTAAAAACAGTTAACCCATTCCCGACATGCATCGTATGCCTGATGTATATCATAGCAGTCACCCTGTTGTAACAGCCCAGACCGGAGGTAGCCTCCAATCTGTCCGATTAACACATTAGATGCCGCAGTCAATAGTGATGTGGCTGCTAAGGGGGTTGTAGCCGATCGGCACCTCCGCGACAAAATCGAGGGTGCTATTTCAACCGGAGGCCCATCAATGGCTTCCTGGTATGCAAAGTACTAAATCATATTAGGCATACTTTCAGTGTATAACTGACAGCTCTGATACATAGCACTACGTAGGTAATGCAATATATTAGAATTTATGATCAGTGATGCAGGCCTTCAAGTCCCCTAGTGTGTCCCCTAGTTTTTAGGTCACATCGTCTCCCTAAAAAGTGATCAAAAAGTCACATTTACCCTAAAATATTAACAATAAAAACTACAGCCCATCCCACAAAAAACAAGCCCTTACACAGCTTTGTCAACGCAAAAATAAAAAAGTTATGGGTCTAAGGTCTTATTTAGACGAACGGGATATACGTCCGTGCAACGCGCGTGTTTTTCACGCACCTCGCACGGACCTATGTTAGTCTATGGGGCCGTGCAGACTGTCCATGAGTTTCACGCGGCGTGTGTCCGCTGCGGAAAACTCACGACATGTCCGTTATGTGTGCGTTGTTCTCACATCACGCACCCATTGAAGTCAATGGGTGCGTGAAAATCACGCGCAGCACACGAAAGCACTTCCGTGTGACGCGCGTGATTCGCGCAACATCAATAAAAAGTATGAATGAAAACCGAAAAGCACCACGTTCTTTTCTGTTTACAAACATACAAACAGTGTCATAATGATGGCGGCTGCGCGAAAATCACGCAGCCACACATCATACGAGGGTGACACACGGAGCTGTTAAGTACCTTTTGCGCGTGCAAAACGCCGCGTTTTTTTTGCGCACGCAAAACGCACACGCTCGTGTAAATCCGGCCTTAGAATATGGTGATACAGAAAACAAATGACCGCAGCATTCGAGGGGTAAATGAAAAGAGGGATGCCCTTTGGATCGCGTCACAGGGAATCCCTGTGGCGCGATCGAGAGACATACCATATATGGGCAGACAGCCCGGAGTCCAATGAAGGACCCCATGGCTTTCTGACCATATTTCCTGTTAGGGTACACTTAGTACACAGGCAGCTGTTAGGACATACCTATCAGTACACAGGCTAATGTACTGACATATAGATATAGGACTGTACATTAAAGTTTTTAAAAAAAAGGTCTGTGCTCTCTGTGGACTACTATATACAGGGGTGGGCTATATCTACAGGGGGGCTATACAGGGGTGGGCTATCTGTGGAGCACTATAGGGGGAGCTATTTGTGGCTATATGGAGGCACTACCTACAGGGGGCTCTATGGCAGGCACTATCTACAGGGGGCACAGTGTGTGTGTGTGTGTGTGTGTGTGTGTGTGTGTGTGACACAGTGTATGGTGTATGGTACGCTATTATATTTAGGGGCGTAGTGTGTGGTATAATGAGAACTTTATCTTTGTTCATAGGTGTAGAAATGTTGGAAACGTGAGAAGCTGAAGACATCTGAGAGGCAAACTACAGAAATAGGCTGTGACCGGGAGAAGTCATCATAGAGGTCTGGACCGGATGGAGAAAAAGAACTAGAATCTGAGACGTCACCGGTGAGTCACTTAATGTAAATGTTTATTCTGCATCTAATCATTTCACCGAAACGCGCGTCGGGTGTGACGTCTCTCTGTGTGCTTCAGTGAGCCTCATGGGTATGTTATTTTCATGCATGTCTCTTGATCTTGTTTATGCATATTCATGCTCTGTTACCATATATTATGAGTGATCAGAGCCATATCGATATATATATAGCTGTTACACTGTTTGCTTACATGCTGATCAGCTGGATCACATGACACTCTTGATTGTGAGTGATGGATTGTATTTTTTAATACCCATGCTTGTTACTGAATTACTACATTTTGCTCTCTGCAGAGAGGGACGTCCTGTTCATGCTTTGCATGACTCATTTTTTATAGTGTTCATGTATGTTCAATAAAGATTGTTTGTTTTTCTCATCCAAACTACTGTGTGTTAATTGTACCCCACATTTTGTAGGTTTATATCCTCTAATCAGTAATGTAGTCACTGTATGATCTGCAGCGAGATGATGGGTGGTATGATTATGATATGATTTATTTTTTGTGAAACCGCAACTCCCAGCATATCCTTACCATTGTTCGGGACATGCTTGGAACTGGAAACAAATTAGTGCTGGGGTTGCACTAAATTTAGCTGTATTTGTGCTGGTGTTGTATTTATGTACTGAGCTTGGTTCTGGTGCAGTATATATGTACTGAGCTTTGTTCTGGTATTGTGTATAGAACTATATTGCTTGTAAAACGTACAAAAGTTTCTATGCTCGACTTACATAAAAAAAATTTGGAAAAGAAATGACACGTCATTGATTGGTAGAGAAAACAAACATGGCGAGGGGGAAGGAGATGTCGGGAAAGAGGTTGGGGGCGGCGCCAAACTGAATCTTTTCCCCGGGTGCTGGAGAACCTAGCTACGCCCTGCAACAAGTTACCCCCTATCCGTAGGGTAAGTGTAAAGGATCTGCCAGACACAGCTTCTGTGTCGACGCCCGTGGTTAATCAGTCTGCACCTGCTCCTAAGTTTGATAGAGTGACTCAATCTGCTACCACTCAGGCTGGTAGGCTCAGCAGTGGGAGAACCTATCACAGCCTGGCCAGACGGTTCTAGCTCCCGCCCTCGGTCTATTTATACCTTCATTTCCTGCTTGTCTCTGCCTATGATTCTTTCCTGTTTCCTGGCTCTGCTGCTCCTGCTATCATTATTGACCTTGCTTCATTTTGACCCTGGCTTTACTACTACGCTCCTGCTCTGCGTTTGGTACCTCGTACACTCCTGGTTTGACTCTGCTCATTCACTACTTTTGTTGCTCACTGTCTTGCCGTGGGCAACTGCCCCATGTCCCTTAGCTTCCGTGTACCCTTGTCTGTCTGTCTATCGTGCACATATTGAGCTTAGGGACCGTCGCCCAGTTGTACGCCGTCGCCTAGGATGGGCCGTTCAAGTAGTCAGGGACTGAGTGGCGGGTAGATTAGGGCTCACCTGTCTTCTCCCTACCCCGTCATTACAGTAAGGGGTAACTTTCTGATCAGTGGGTATCCAACAGCATGGACCCCTACTGTCTACGAGAACGGGGAGCTCGAAGTTGCCTGAACCCCAAGTTTGAACCGAGCGGCAGGACACTCATGCGCATTGTCGCTCCATTCATTCTCTATTGGAGCGCCAGAGATAGCTGAGTTCAGTGCTTGGCTTTTTCCGGCGCTGCCATAGAGAATGAATAGAGGGCAAATCGTTGTAACTTGCAAAATCGTGCGGCCATAAAGAGTGTATTAATTCATGGCCACACGATTTTGCAGATAAAGCGATGGTTTACCCGCATTAACTTGTGGCCACTAAGAGACTATTTGACAGCCGCACCGAACTTCGTGCCGGTGCGGTTTTTGGCCGCATAGCGACCGTGTCAGTCCCGCTCCGTGTGGCCTTACCCTTAGAAGCCTTGTAATCCTAAAAAAAGTTAAAGGACGTTCAAAACATGATACAAATATATAGTAGACATATGGTAAATGTTAACTAGTAAATCTTTTGTGTGGTATAACCGTCTGTCTTAATAGCAGACATATTTAAACTTTCTTAAAATGTTGCTATTTTTCACAAATAAACACTTAATATGTCTACCAAAATTTACCACAAACATAAAATACAATGTGTCACAAGAAAACTATCTCAGAATCGCTTGGATAAGTAAAAACACTATAAAACACTATAAAGTTATAACCACATAACCACATAAAATTACACATGTCAGATTAAAAAAATTAGGCGCTGTCAGGAAGGTCAGAACTGACTGTGGAGGAAAGTGGTTAAATATATATTTTTTTCTGTATACATAAATATATAAAAAATTTAATAAAAAACCTTTTGCCCCAAAAGAAATGTAAAAAAAAAACAAAAGCATAATTGGTATCGCTGCATTACTTAACCCCTTCCCTCTCCTGGATGTACTATTAGGTCATGGTAGCTGTATCTTTTGAGCTCCATGACCTAATAGTACGTCACGGGTGTAACGGCCATTTCGGCCGTCTTCCCGACACATGCAAGAGCTGTGACAGCTGCTGTCTCGTACAGCAGTTGCCGCAGCTCCTACAGCGGGGACCGATCGCTGTGTCCCCGCTGATTAACCCCTTAAAAGCCGCGTTCAATATTGCTTTTTAGGGGTTAAGCTACAATCGCCGGCCTGCTACACGATAGCGGCCGGCGATTGAAACTATGGCAACCGGACACCAAACCATGGCGTCCGGCTATGCCATCGACGGAAGCCTAGTGGGTCCTGACAAAGTCAGGACCCACTATGCTTGCTGTCAGTGAATAGCTGACTGCTCTAATACACTGCACTACGCATGTAGTGCAGTGTATTAGAATAGCGATCAGGGCCTCCTGCCCTCAAGTCCCCTAGTGGGACAAAGTAATACAGTAAAAAAAAGTTAAAAAAAGATGTGTAAAAATAAGAAAATAAAAGTTTTAAAAGTAATAAAAGTAAAAATCCCCCTTTTTCCCTTATCAGTCATTTATTATTAATAAAAATATATAAACAAACAAACTATACATAATTGGTATCGCCGCGTCCGTAACGGCCTGAACTACAAAATTATTTCGTTATTTATCCCGCGCGGTGAACGCCGTAAAAGAAAATAATAATAAACCGTACCACTCCACCTCCCAAAAAATGGAATAAAAAGAGATCAAAAAGGACGTATGTACCTAAAAATGGTACTGATTGAAACTACAGTTCGTTACGCAAAAAAGAAGTCCTGGCTCGGCTTTCTTGATGGGAAAAATAAAAAATTTCTGGCTCTTAGAATAAGGTAACACAAAAAGTGAATGATTTTTTACAAAACGTATTTTATTGTGCAAACGCCATAAGACATAAAAAAAACCTATAAACATATGGTATCGCCGTAATCGTATCGCTCCGCAGAATAAAGTGAATGTCCTTTATAGCGCACGGTGAACGCTGTAAAAAAAATAGAATAAAAAAACAATAGTAGAATTGCTGTTTTTTAGTCACCACGCCGCCTAAAAATAGAATAAAGACTGATCAAAAAGTCGCATGCACCCCAAGAAAACTACAATGAATTCCTCAAGGGGTCTAGTTTCCAAAATGGGGTCACTTTTGGGGGGTTTCCACTGTTTTGGCACCACAAGACCTCTTCAAACCGGACATGGTGCCTAATAAAAAAGAGGCCTCAAAATCCACTAGGTGCTCCTTTGCTTCGGAGGCCGGTGCTTCAGTCCATTACCGCACTAGGGCCACGTGTGGGATATTTATCAAAACTGCAGAATCTGGGCAATAAATATTGAGTTGCGTTTCTCTGGTAAAACCTTTTGTGTTATAGAAAAAAATGGTGTAAAAAGGATTTTCTGACAAAAATAAATATCTAAATTTCACCTCTACTTTGCTAAATTCCTGTGAAACACCTAAAGAGTTCATAAACTTTCTAAATGCTGTTGTGAATACTTTGAGTGGTCTAGTTTCTAAAATGGGGTGTTTCATAGGGGTGTCTAATATATAGGCCCCTCAAAGCAACTTCAGAACTGAACTGGAACCTAAATAAAAAGAAAAATGAGGCAATACTTCGCTTCTCCTAATGAGCATTGCCTACTCCAGGATGACCCCAGTTTTGACCATTTGTATAAACGGAGACCCCTATTAGACCGTTTCAGTGCCCGGTTTTCCCAAGCATATACCACCGAGTGTATTTCTGTTGATGAGTCCTTGGTACATTTTAAAGGGAGGCTTCAATTCCGCCAGTACTTGCCGGGTAAGAGGGCAAGGTATGGCGTGAAGATGTATAAGCTGTGCGAGTGCATCAGGGTATACCTACAAATTTAGGATATATGAAGGGAAGGATACCAGTGCTCAGCCCCCAGAATGCCCCCCCCCCATTACTGGGAGTTAATGCAAAAATTGTGTGGGATTTGGTGCACTCACTGCTAGACCAGGGTTACCACCTCTACCTGGATAATTTTTATACCAGCGTCCCACTCTTCAACTGCCTCGCTTCCAGAAGTACTGTGTGGCATGCGGCACTGCTAGAAAAAAATCTGAGAGGCCTCCCTAAGACTCTCTGCTTGGGCAAACACTCAGAAGGGGTGAGAGCAGGGCACAATCTAGCAGCAACATATTGTGTGTCAAGTACAAGACAAGAGGGATGTCACAACACTACCCATGTACCTATACGAGGTACCAGTACAGAGACCCCCAAACGAGACTGCATCCTGGACTACAATAGGTACATGGGAGGGGTGGACTTGTCAGATCAAGTCCTGAAGCCCTGCAGCGCCATGCGGTGTTGTATAAGAAGCTGCCCGTGTACATCATACCGATGGCATTGTACAACGCGTACGTGCTATGTCGATGTGCAGGCCAGACGGGAACTTTCCTGGAATTTCAAGAGGTGATTATCAAGAAACAAATTTTTAGGGACCAAGAAGTGGGGGGCACCCAGTACTTCTGGAAGCGAGGCCACACACATCGTACCAGGGCAACACTTTCCAGGAGAAGTTCCCAAAACTGGCAAGAAAGGAAAAAGTCAAAAGAGGTACAAAGTCTGCTATAAGAGGGGAATAAGGAAAGACACAATATATCAATGTGACACGTGTCCCGAAAAACTAAGGCTCTGTATGAAAGAGTGCTTCAAAATGTATCATACATCCCTTGATTTTTAATTACCCCAGTTTTACTTACCCTGATGCACTCCGCACAGCTTATCCCCCTCATCTTTCCCTTCTGAGCCCTGCTGTGTGCCCAGGCAGCAGATAACAGCCACATTACAGTTTATGGGGTGCATGTCTCCGGTCAAAATGCTCACTACACCTCTAGATGAATGCCTTAAGGGGTGTAGTTTTTAAAACGGGGTCACTTGGGGGTTTCAACTGTACTGGTACCTCAGGGGCTTCTGCATACATGACTTCGCACCAGAAAATCCCCAGTAGGCCAAATGGTGGTCCTTTCCTTCTGAGCCCTCCCATGGGCCCAAACGTCAGTTTTTCACCACAAATTGGGCATTGCCGCACTCAGGACAAATTGGGCAACAAAATGGGGTATTTTATTTCTTGTGAAAATAAGACATTTTCAGCCAAAACTATCTATTATTGGAAAAAATATTTTTTTTTAAATTCCCAGCCCAATTCAAATAAGTTCTGTGAAGAAACTATGGGGTCTAATTGGTCACATTACCCATCAATTAATTCCTTGAGGGGTGTAGTTTCCAAAATGGGGTTACTTCTGGTGGGTTTCCATTGCTTTGATACCTCTGGGGCTCTGCAAATGCGACATGGCACCCCGAAAACCAATCCAGCAAAATCTGCACTCCAAAGAACACACAGCGCTCTTTCCCTTCTGAGGCCACCCATGGGCCCAAACGGCAGTTTATCGCCACAAATGGGGGTATTGCTGCACTCAGGAGAAATTGGGCAACAAAATGGGGTATTTTGTTCCCTGTGAAAATAAGAAATTTTTATCAAAAATTACATCTTATTGGAAAAAATTTCATTTTTTTAATTTCACAGCCCAATTCAAATATGTGCTGTGTAAAAACTGTGGGGTCAAAATGGTAACAACAACCATAAATTAATTCCTTGAGGGGTGTAGTTTCAGAAATGGGGTCACTTTTGGGGGATTCCTACTGTTTTGGCACCTAAACACCTCTTGAAACCTGGCATGCTGCCTAAAATATATTCTATTAAAAAAGAGGCCTCCAAATGCACTAGGTGCTTCTTTGCTTCTGGGGCATGTGTTTTAGTCCACGAGCACACTAGAGACACGTGGGACATTTTTAAAAACTTCAGAATCTGGACAATACATATTTAGTAGTGTTTCTCTGGTAAAACCTTCTGTGTTACAAAAAAAAATTGAATACAATTGAAATTCAGCAAGAAAAATTACATTTGCAAATTTCACCTCTACTTTGCTTTAATTTTTGTGAAATGCCTGAAGGGTTAAATAAACTTTCTAAATGCTGTTTTGAATACTTTGAGGGGTCTAATTTTCAAAATGGGGTGTTTTATGGGGGTTTCTAATACATAGGCCCCTCAAAGCCACTTCGGAACTGAACAGGTACCTTACAAAAAAAGGCTTTTGAAATTTTCTTAAAAATATGAGAAATTGCTGTTTATGTTCTAAGCCTTGTAACATCCAAGAAAAATAAAAGAATGTTCAAAAACCTATGCCAATCTAAAGTAGACATATGGGAAATGTGAACTAGTAACTATTTTGGGTGGTATAACCGTCTGTTTTACAAGCAGATGCATTTAAATTCTGAAAAATGCTATTTTTTATAAATTTTCTCTACATTTTGCAATTTTTCACCAATAAACAGTGAATATATCGTCCAAATTTTACCACTAAAATAAAGCCCAATGTGTCACAAGAAAACCATCTCAGAATCGCTTGGATAGGTTTAAGCATTCCGATGTTATTACCACATAAAGTGAAATATGTCAGATTTGAAAAATGGGCTCTGAGCCTTAAGGCCAAAACAAGCCTGCGTCCTTAAAGAGGCTCTGTCACCAGATTTTGCAACCCCTATCTCCTATTGCAGCAGATCGGCGCTGCAATGTAGATAAGAGTAACGTTTTTGTTTTTTTTTAAACGAACATTTTTGGCCAAGTTATGACCATTTTTATATTTATGTAAATGAGGCTTTCTAAAGTACAACTGGGCGTGTATTGTGTGTGTTACATCTGGGCGTTTTTACTTCTTTTACTAGCTGGGCGTTGTGAATAGAAGTATCATCCACTTCTCTTCACAACGCCCAGCTTCTGGCAGTGCAGACACTCTCGAGAGATCACGCTGTGACGTCACTCACTTCCTGCCCCAGGTCCTGCATCGTGTCGGACGAGCGAGGACACATCGGCACCAGAGGCTACAGTTGATTCTGCAGCAGTATCGGCGTTTGCAGGTAAGTAGCTACATCGACTTACCTGCAAACGTCGATGCTGCTGCAGAATCAACTGTAGCCTCTGGTGCCGGTGTGTCCTCGCTCGTCCGACACGATGCAGGACCTGGGGCAGGAAGTGAGTGACGTCACAGCGTGATCTCTCGAGAACACGCTGTGTGTCTGCACTGCCAGAAGCTGGGCGTTGTGAAGAGAAGTGGATGATACTTCTATTCACAACGCCCAGCTAGTAAAATAAGTAAAAACGCCCAGATGTACGCACATAATACACGCCCAGTTGTACTTTAACTTTAAACACGCCCAGTTGTACTTTAGAAAGCCTCATTTACATAAATATAAAAATGGTCATAACTTGGCCAAAAATGCTAGTTTAAAAAAAAACCTAAAACGTTACTCTTATCTACATTGCAGCGCCGATCTGCTGCAATAGGAGATAGGGGTTGCAAAATCTGGTGACAGAGCCTCTTTAAGGGGTTAAAGGCTGAACTATTACAATATAACATTATTTAACCCGCATGGCCAATGCTGTAAAAGAATACATTTTTAATAGCATGATTTGTATCTTTGCAGTCACCCAGCTATGTTATGTAATATAGTCTTTAGAATAGGTTTATAAATTACAAGTTTTTTAATTACAAGCTGACTTGGCCCACTGAGTGTTGGGCATCCACTTGGAAAATGAGTTTCAATGTGGATAATGTGCTAATATTCATCTGAGTACTAATAATCTGCATACACCATAAATCCTAGCTAAACTGGGAGAGTCGCTTGTTGAGAATGATCTGGGTGTACTTGTAGATCACAGACTTACCGTAATAACAGCATGCAATGTCAGCTGCATCCATCTAAAGCCAACATAATATTAAAAGAGGCATAGACTTGCAGGATAGGGACATAATGGTACCGCTTTACAAAGCATTAGTGCTGCCTCATGTAAAATATAAGTATTTAAATGGCGGTGCTTTTGGCAAAAGCGCATAATTTTGTTACCCTCAATTTTGTGGTATTACCAGAAAAGAAAACGCCATAAAATCGACATGTGTGAATAAACATTTACAAAGCATTACAAGGTTATAGCATACTGACTCGGCTTTGTTTTATGTACAACAAACTTCTCTCATAGTTAGGACAAACCATATCCTCTGCCCCTCTCAAGTCACTTTTCATAATGCGTGTAGTCATATTTGAACTAGAATTCTAGTTACAGTTTTCTTTTTGTCTTTTGATTTCCTTTTCAGATGACATACATAGATCATTTTGCTTCATAAGAAATCTATTTTCCAAAGAATGTATTCTTTTCCACGGCTATGATGAACAGGTAAAAAGCAAATTGCATATAAAAAAAAAATAGAATTCTTAATGAAATTATAAATAAAGAGAACACAAACATGAGACATAATATAGATGGAAGCTGCTTTTACAAATATTACACACTTCGAGAAATGTTACATGATTCAGGGGCAGTGCTAAGGTCTTAAAATATCAGGGGCACAAGCCTCAACTCATACGTTTGCCTCCCCCCAAATAAAAAATATGTATAAATATATATATACATCGGAGACCGCATATCTATAAAACTATGACCCTATAGCTACACCACTGGATAGAATTAGATACATTGTCTCAGCAGACAGTATCAGACATGATAGGATTAGATACAGTAGCTCCGCAGAAAGTATTACACCATAGGCTTAGACACATTGACTCAGCAGACCGTATCACACATGATAGGCTGATATACATCAGCTTAGCAGACAGTATTACTGATGATAGGCTGAGATACAGGGTCCCAGCAGACAGTTTCTTACATGATAGGCTTAGATACAAGGCCCCAGCAGTTAGTATCACACATGATATGCTTAGATACATAGCCCTAGCAGACAGATTCATGCATTATTGGCTTAGATAAAGGGCCCCAGCAATCACTATCACACAGGATAAGCTAAAAATAAGGGCCCCAGCAGACCGTATCACACATGATATGCTTATATACAGGGCCTCATCAGACCGTATCAAACATGATATGCAAGAAAAGTTATCTCTGAGGGCCATAATCAAAGACACCTGTCGAAAGTGCCTACACAGTACCCCCTGTAGAGAGTACCCCACACAGTGCCACCTGTAGGGAGTGCCCCCTGTAAATAGTGCTCCACACAGTGCACCCTGTAGATAGTGTTCAACACAGCCCCTTCTGTTGATGGTGCCACAGAACAGTGCACCACATTCCCCTGTAGATGGTTCCACATACAGTTCCCCCCAAACAAACTAAAACCTATACTCAACTTGCCCTGTTTCCACAATGTACGGAGCTGCACAGTTTCACAGCCTCCCCAGCCATGTTAGGCCTGCGTCCTATGAGACGCCGAGACTTCACCCTTTCATTGGCCGGCAGATACAATTAATAGTGGCAGTCGCCCGGGGCATCGGGCCAAAGATCCGGTGCTTATTGCCCGGATGTCCGGTGCCAGTGACGCCACTGACATGATTTATATGCGTTTTCTCTTGCATTCGTATGTGTAATATAAATATTACATTTTTGTACTAAAAGTTCTTCGGTTTTACAAACAATAGTAAAATGCAGTTTTTATGTAGACAATATATGCCTATATTTGTCACTGCAATATGCTTACATACACAAATACAGTGGAACTGAAACGTTTGGGACCCCTTTATATAAAGTATTAAATATTATATAAAGTATTGTATAAAGTTAACCTCTGAAAGACGTGAAAAATAAAACCCAAAAGTTATATGCACTTTTAAAACCATTTTTTATTGCTCCAATGCATCTAAAATAAATTTAAAAAAAACACGTAACAAATAGTCTTGATAAAATTTATTGTAGCATTTTATGTTTACAACTGCTATGCAGACTTGAAGTGTCTACATGGTTGCAGACTTCGAACAAACCCTGTGCAGTTTGATTCTGCAGTTATGTGTTACTATTTGTCCTTTGCCCCTCTTCATGCTAACCTACAACGATTTAGCAAGAATCAAATTAAGTATTCGTTCACATCTGCGTCAGGTTTCTGTTCAGACGTTTCCAGCAGGGGAACCCATGAACGGAAACCATAGCTTTCCGTTTGCATTACCATTGATTTCACTGGTAATGCTTCCATTGCTAATGGTTTCCGTTTGTCTCAGTTCCGTTAGGTCTCCGTTTGTTTGGCAGAATTAATAGCATTATTGGTTCCGCCAAAAAACCCGGAAACCTTACGGAACGGAGACAAACAAACCATTAGCAACGGAAGCATTACCAATTAAATCAATGGTAATGCAAACCTTAAGCTACGGTTTCTGTTTAATTCTGTTCATGGGTTCCCTTGACGGAAAGGTCTGACGGAACCCGTGAACGGAACCCCGACACAGATGTGAACGAAGCCTTATATGTTTATTTTTGGTCTTTTCAGTATGCAAAAACGGTTACATTCTTGTAAATACCTTATCTGTGGTGATTGTGTAGAAACTAAAATAAATAATCTCAAAGTAGGAACGGATCCTAGTACAATGGAGAAGGGAAGCATTAACAAAAGTAATGTTTGGGAATGTATCTCTTCTTTTTACTAGGATTTATTCCCTCTTGATGACAAAAGATATACAGCAGAGCGGCTTTATTCACACAGTGCAGTTTTGCTGCAATTTTATTTTGCTAAAGCTTGGAATTGATCCAAAAAATGAGAAGGATAAGTTTATACTCCTCCCATTGGATCCACTCAGCAATTTCTGCCCTGTGTGAATGAGGCCTTAGCTGTCTATAATTGTTGCTATATCTCAAAGTTAATAATCTGCAATGAACATCCTGGTGTTGTGAAAGAGAAGGAAAGCTAAATCGGTACTCATTGAACTGGTGTTTGTCAGACAGTCTTGCACATGCCACTGAATTTGCTACTTTATTGCTCGTACTTGTAAAAATTAGAGGTCATACAAGACATTGACTTTTAAAGGAGTACTCTGGCTGCAAAGAGTTATTACCAGTTTCCAGCTATCCACTGGATAGGTAATAACGTAGATTTGTGGGGGTTGGACTGCTGGAACCCAGACTGTTCGCCAGAATGGGGGTCCTCTTTGAATCGAGCGGTGGCCAATCATGCTTGCTGCCGCACCATTCACTTTCTATGGGACTGACGGAGATAGCTGAGTACAGTGCTCGGCTATCTCCATTAGTGACCCTCACCGATCTATCAGTTATCACTTGTGGATAGGTTAAAATTGGTAAAAAATCTTTGCAACCGGATTACCCCATTAAGTTTGTGTGTTTTTTTGTTTTTTTTTTACCTTTTTTAAAGACCTTTTAATGTAGATGGTAGCACACAAACTGCCAATTATTTTAGCAGTAAGAACTCATGCACACAGCCGTAGTTCAGCTCCATTTTGTACGGAGCGGTAATATTGCTGCCATAGAGGTACATAGGGCCTCTACTGTACCTCCGTATGCCTCGGACTTCATACGGAGACATACAGAGTTTTTTTTTCTGTCAGATTCCATATGAATCTGACAGAAATAAAATCGTGGCACCCTCCTTCAAACTCCATATGTACAGAGTAATTCTCCCCTAGAAGTATTGATTCTAGGGGAGAATATCTACATACATACAACGGAGCAGAAGCAGACTCATTTGAATCTATTTTTGGCAGCTTAAACAAACTGCAACTAAAACTGTATGTGTGAAGCCAGGTTTAATAGAACTTTGTCTAGAAATACATTTTTAAAAAAAACCTTTTTCTTCTCTCTGCCAGGATTTTGAAGAGGGTTGTCTCCTACTGACCAAGTTCAATGTTATCAACATGACGCCTTGTGAAATTTTTATAAATGAGAATAACAGTGTGGCCCAGTTTTTATACGAAATGATATTTTCAGTATTTGAAGGATACCAGGTACCAAGCCAGAAATGATTCATACTTTGTACACATGCTTTACTGTTAGCAAAAAAAGATGGAGGAATAAACTATCAATGTACTGTATCATAAACAGAAAATTAACAAACCTTTTTTATACACCATATATATGTCATTACAAACACAAGGTATTTCTATAAAAAACTCCAACAAATTATCCCAAGAAACAAAATCACAGTAAAGACAACCTGTCACAAGATTTTAGGGCACTAAAACACTAGCATGTCGTTATACTCCAGGGGCTTTTTGTCCTAAACATTCCCTCTCAACACTGACCGTGTTAGCATTTTTTTCTAAAAAGAACTAGTTGAAAACAAACAGATATGGCAACAATCACTGGATGAAAATGTATAGAGAAATGTATTAGATATTCCTCACTAGTGATAATTGTTATCGCTATGACTATGATGTGATGTATCGCTAGCGAAACAGTCAGCGGATTTTATGATAAAGATTGGGTACGGTGCAATTTAATTGACGCCGCTATGTGGACGCTGGTAAATGTCTGGGTCTTGGAGTCACTAAATAGCCTAATTAGCCACGAAGGGATGATTTCACTCCTGTTCTGAAAAAGACCCCCTCATATGTGACAATCAGATTGCAAGCATGCTCGCTAAATGATAATGGAGATGGCGTGATAACATGAACAAAAGTTCATGTTACCCCTCCCCTAACAAAGCAACATAGTTTGTAAGGCCGAAAAAAGACAGACATTTTAGTCAGATTAGCCTATTCTGCAATGTTGATCCAGGGGAAGGCCCACTTGTTATAGGTACAGTCCTGGATATAAATAGATCATGAGAGAGATCTCTGTATTGACCTCTGATGTATTTACACATAGTTATAAGGTCACCCCTCAACCATCTTTTTTTCTAAACTAAATAACCCTAATTTTGATAATTTTTCTTTGTACTGTAGTCCACTATTTTAATTTATTACTTTAGTTGCCCGCTTTTGAATGCGCTGAATCTCTACTGTCTTTCTTGTGGTGTCCAAAACTGTACACAATATGCCATGTGCGGTCAGACTATTGATTTTTAAAGTGGTAGAACTATGTTCTTGTCATGTGCATCTATGCCTCTTTTAATGCACCCTTGGGGACATTTACAGTTTTTTCAGGGACAGGAGGAGGGTGACATATATTCCTCTTCTCCCATCACGCTGCCTGCACATCCCTCACTGGCACTCTCTCTAGCATATGTAAGTGCCATTAATAGCAAGAAGTGATCAGATACGTCCTTGTTTTCTGTCTTGTCTTCATGCCAGTACTGGAGAGTACCCCTGACCCTTCTGGAATTCACAATTCTCTGAACCTCTCTTTTTTTTTCCAATTGTGGATTTTTTATTTTTGAAAGAAAAAAGGAGGTACATAACATAATGATCTATTAGAAAAGGAACAGAAGGTGTATCACAATAATACAGAGTATAATTCGAGATAACAACGGTAGGAAGTTATGACATGTTTAAATCCAATATATTGCATATTCTGAAAGGGTTCTATGCAGCAAACAGATAATGATGCAGAAACTTCCGGTGGAGGACAATTGCTGAAGGAACATGAACTCCACATATTACCCTATTGTATAGACAAACTCTGTCAACAAAAAGTAGTGAACACATAAAACATATATAAGAAGACAATAGACCGGTACAAAGTGGAAAAAAGGTGGGAAGGAAGGGAGCAAAGAGATATCCTAGTTGTACATGGGAGATAAGAGGAGGTTATTATAGGTATTGCGTAAGCTCAGGGTAGTCTAGAAGAGTCATACATATCCCATGGTGACCAAACCGTATTGAAGTGATCTAGTTGATTGTTCATGAAGGCTGTCAGAGACTCCATTTTCCTAACCTCCCTAATTCTATTATGTAGATCTGTCAGTGTTGGAGGGTTAGCTCTTTTCCAGTGGTCCGCTATAAGACATTTAGCAGCAGTAAGAACATGTAATAACAATCGGGAATGCACTTTCTTCAATCCTTTAGGTGGTACATTGAGGAGAAAAGTCATAGCTGTCAGAGGAAGCCGGACATCTAGTAGTCTATGAAGTAGATCATTGACCTCTCTCCAAAAGGGACGAAGCAATCGGCAATCCCAGAAGATATGATGGAGTGTCCCCCTGTCACTGCGGCATCTCCAACACCTGTCTCAGACTAGAGGGTAAATTTGATGAAGGAATTCCGGGGTATGATACCAGTGCATTAGAATCTTATATTGGTTCTCTTTATAAGAAGCACAAAGAGACTTCACTGCATGAGACCAAATATTTTGCCACAGTGACAGGGGGAGCTCCCTACTTAGATAGGTCTCCCATTTAACCATATATCCATGTTTGGGACTTGTACGCATATTTGGAGAGGAGAGAATATCATAGATCTCAGAGATTAAACCACTAGTTGAGGTGGTAGATTTGCAGAGAAATTCAAAGGGTGTGGGTTTAGAAAAACTATTATCTGTATAAAGGGAGTTGGCAATATGGGTAATTTAAAGATATCTGAAGTATGCGTTAGATGGTAAACTATATTTGGATTGTAACGTTTGAAATGGTAGAATGCTCCTCGAGCACGGGTCTATGATGTCAGCAAAATAAAAAAGGCCAGCACTCGAACAAGGCTGAGTCATCCTCGCATTGGGACCGTCTGGCAAGGAAGGGTTAAATAAAATATCATCGGGGATTTTAAAGAGGACAAAGAACAGAGGGTGTTCGAAAGCTTCGAAATGTTCTTAGTAAACGTCATCGAGCTAAGTAAGGGCATCGGCAAAGTGTCTACAGCCCCAGACCATAACAGTGCATTCAGATGGATAGGGGCAATCCAGAGTTTCTCAATCTCAGTCCATTTATTATATGCACGCAGTGAAGCCCAACTAGGGATCCTACGCAGGTGTACAGCTAGATAGTAACGATAGACATCGGGAACTGCCAATCCACCCGATGAAATGGTAGAAAGTAGGACTGACTTCGGGATTCTATGGCGTTTACCCCCCAAAATATATTTCAGTAGAGATGTTTGGAACTTTAGAATATCCTTTCGTGGTATAGGCACCGGGAGAGTTTCCAAGAGATAAAAGGTATTTTGGTAAAATAGTAATTTCAACTGCAGACACTCTGCCGAAGAAGGATAGGGGGAGGGTGGACCACTTAGATAATAGTTTATTAATTTCCTGAAAAAAAGGGGAAAATTTACATTTGTATAAAGAGTTATAAGAGCGAGTAATCTGAATACCTAATTATTTGATTAGATCTTCGTTCCACGTATAATTGAAGGAGGATTTTAGGGTCGAAGTAAGCGACAGAGAAAGACTAATTGGTAGGGCTTCTGTCTTAGAATTGTTAATTTTATATCTCGAGTAAAGGCTATATTTTTTAGGATCGGGTGTAGGTTAGGTAAAGAAATTTGTGGGTTGCGCAGAGTCAGGAGGACATAATCGCCGAATAAGGAAATTTTTAATTCCCTATCCCGTACCAAAATTCCTTGAATATCCGGATTATTTCTGATACGGGAGGCCAGTGGCTCTACACATAACACAAAGAGAGGAGGGGGGGCAACCCTGACGAGTACCATTGGAAATATGTTGACGCTGAGAGGTCACATGTGGTAGTTTAACCACTGCATTTTTAGATGAGTATAATGAGTGTATTGCAGTAAGAAAATGGCCAGAGATGCCAATTGTTTCTAAAGTGGCAAAGAGGAAGGACAAATCCATCCGGTCAAAGGCCTTCTCGGCATCCAAACTAAGGAGTTAGCCTGAAGAATCAGTTTTATTGAGAAAATCAACCAAATCAATTGTACTTCTAGTGTTGTCTCCAGCCTGCCTATGCATGACAAAGCCAACCTGATCTTTGTGTATCAAACCAGGGAGAAGTGAGCCAAGTCTATTGGCCAAAATCTTGGTAAATATTTTGGGATCAGCATTCAACAAGGATATTGGCCGATAGCTGGTACAGTCAGACTGGTCCTTCCCCGGTTTAGGAATGACCGTAATAAAAGAATGAAGCATAGAAGGGGGGATCAAGGCTCCTGACAGGAAAGAGTTACAGAGAGCTAACATGTGCGGAGTTAGTGAGTCTTGAAAAACTTTATAATAGAGGTATGAAAACCAATCAGGGCCCGGGGATTTACCATTAGGATGTTCTTTTATAGTGTCCTGTAGTTCTTCTATAGTAATAGGAGCATTGGGCATAAGTGAGTCGGTAGATGTAATAGTGGGGAGAGGGCATGATTTTAAATAATCCAAGAGACGTTGGGCTCGGGTGGATGAATATGTAGGGAGGTGTGATGTGAGAGAGTATAACTTTGTGTAATACTGGTGGAATATATAGGCCTGTTGGTTAGGATCAAATATCATCTGACCTTGTGCAGAATGGGCAGACTGAGCCGTTTTATCAAGTAGTTGAGCAGCAAGCAACGAATGCGCCTTATTCCCCCTTTCATAATATCGTTGCTTAGTATACATTAGTAACCTTTCTACTTTGGCAACAGAGAGATCCTTTAACTTGCGCTGTGTCTCAATAATACGTCGAAGAGTAGATGTGGAGGGGAAAAGGGACATTTTATTTTCCAATTTAGTTAGAGTTGTCATCAGATCTAATTGTTGTTGAACCGCGTCTCGTTTGAGGTGAGAGGAAATGGAAATACAGTGCCCTGGGAGAACTGCCTTGTTTGCCTCTCATATTGTGGCTAGCGTAGGGATTGAATCTTTGTTAAGAGTAAAATATGATTCAATATGCGTTTTAAGGGATGCCCTATGGACTGTGGATTTAAGTAGGCGTTCGTTCAGTCTCCAGTGACACATCCGGGTAGTCTGTAAGTCAGAATCCAGGTCCAGCATGACCGGAGCGTGATCTGACCATGTAATGGAAAAAAAATTTAAAGGAGGAATTTGTGAAAAACATCATGAATTTTGAAAGAAGGAGGAATAGCCAGACGAAAAGATACAGGGTTAATAACTTCAAAAATTTCATATGGACCAATTAACCTAGGAGCAAATTTAAGAGACGGTACTTTCAGTGGCAGATTTTTTGTGGAAAGCCACACCTTTTGACCCATACAATCCACAGAATCCACAGAACCCACAGTACATTTTTTTGTCATAATTTTTGTTTTGAATAACTTGGGAGTTCTACAGGTTCACTTGAACCTGAGCCCAAACTTCTGCCTCAGGGTTATCACTCGAAGAGGCGGAAAATGAACCAAAACGAGGATGAAAACACTAATTGCAGAAAAACGGCGAGGTATCAAGAGAAACGTGGTGACGGTTGTTTATAGCAAATTCTGCTAATGGAAGATACGAGACCCATTCAGTCTGGTTATCAGCAATATAACACCTAAGCACTGTTCCAAGGTTTGATTAAAGGGAATGTGTCGCTAGAAAAATGTTAATTTTGTTTTTTTGTCAGTTATTACATACATGATTAGACCTTGTTCTAATTTTTTACATTTTTTCACAAGTCAGGAAATATTATAAATTCGATTCTAATTTATAACATTTCCCTGTGCTGGTCACTAGAGGGAGAAATTCCCAAAATTGCAGCATTGGCATGTGGTAAAGCAACCACATTGACACAAGACACACTCGCTCTAGCGTCCTCAAGCAATCCCCCCTCCTTTCTCCTGGCTAGTGCCAGGAGAAAGGAGGGGATTGAATGTTCAAACCTCCTACACTGTGTGCCGCCATTTTTTGAGCGAATACACAGTGCTTACATACAGTGGTAATCACACACTAAAACACGAACATACACAAAATTACCTGCTCCAGCCGCCGCCGCTGCCTCCGGTCCGTCCGCTCCTAGTGCTTGCTTCTAATCTCATGTCCCTAAGCCGCGACTGGAAGTAGTCTTCTGACTGTCCGGCCGCGGCTTCCGGTCCACAAGAAAATGGCGCCGGATGTCGCTCGGCCGAAGACCTTCCATTTGGACTGTTCCCACACAGACGGCGTACACCATAGTGAATGGAATGGCTCCCTTTTGCATTCTCTATGGGGATGTATGTGCCGTATTCCATCTCTGTATATGTCGTTAATCGACACATACAGAGATGGAAAAAAAAATGGCAGCCCCCATAGTGAAGAAAAAGTTTGGAAAAAAAAAAGTAAAACACAAACACACAAATAAGTAACATTTATTTTAATAAAACACTAAAAGCAAATTGATATAAAAAAAATAAATAAATCGCGACACCCTTCCTTTAAAGCACTCAGTTTGACCATTAGTCTCAGGGTGAAATGTAGAAGAAAAGCATAACTGTACACCAAGTTTCTTAGGGTATGTGCACACACACTAATTACGTCCGTAATTGACGGACGTATTTCGGCCGCAAGTCCCGGACCGAACACAGTGCAGGGAGCCGGGCTCCTAGCATCATACTTATGTACGATGCTAGGAGTCCCTGCCTCGCTGCAGGACAACTGTCCCGTACTGTAATCATGTTTTCAGTACGGGACAGTAGTTCCACGGAGAGGCAGGGACTCCTAGCATCGTACATAAGTATGATGCTAGGAGCCCGGCTCCCTGCACTGTGTTCGGTCCAGGACTTGCGGCCGAAATACGTCCGTCAATTACGGACGTAAATAGTGTGTGTGCACATACCCTTACAGAAAGCTCTCCAGAAGTTAGCAACAAATTGTACACCCCTATCAGAGACAATATTTTCCGGAATACCATGCAGACGAACCTCTTGATCAATAAAGAACTTAGACAGAGTTTTGGAATCAGGGAGTTGCGGCAATGGAATGAAATGACACATTTTACTGAAACGGTCCACCACAACCCAAATGACAGGACCAAGGTTTCTGTGGAACAGACAATGTAAATAGTTCACCCATAGGACGAACTCGAGGAGTCTTAGCGTGAGCGCAGACATCACAAGGAAAGGCATAGGAAATAACATCACGAGACACAGACGGGCACCAGTATAGACGTGAGATTATTTTTTTAGTACCAGTTATCCCTGGATGACCATACAAAACAGAATCATGTAATTCATTGAGCAAACGAAATCTGAACTGAGGAGGTACAAACAACCTCCCAGCAGGAATGGTTTGCATAGCGAGTGGCTGACCTTCGTTAATTTTATTAGCAAGATCATGCAATTTCGCAGAAACCACTATCTCTTTAGACAAAATAGGTTCAGGCTGAATGTCGGGGACCTGAGAGGAACAGAAACTTTGAGATAAGCATCGGCACTGACATTTTTAGCCCCAGGACTGTAGGTTACAATAGAGTCAAATCTGGTAAGGAACAAGGCCCACCTAGCCTGTCTAGGATTGACTCTTTTGGCTGATTCTAAAGAAAAAGTCAGGTTTTTATGGTCAGTCAGGACAGTAATTTGATGTCTTGCCCCCTCTAGAAAGTGCTGCCACTCTTCAAACGCCCACTTATTAGCAAGAAGCTCACGATTACCGATATCATAATTTTTCTCAGTCGCAGAAAATTTGTGAAAACAAAAAAGCACAGGGACGCAAATTAGTCAATATAGAAGATCCTTGGGACAACACTGCCCCCACACCTATTTCTGAGGCATGAACCTCAACAATAAAGGGGCTAGAAAGGTCAGGTTCTTCTACAAAACACTTTTAAGGTTTCGAAGGCGGAGACCGAACTAAGTTTCCAATTGACAAGGTCAGAACCCACCTTTGTAAGATCCGTCAAAGTTTTGGCAATGGAGGACATATTATGAATACATTTTCGGTAATAATTAGCAAAACCCAAGAACCTCTGCAGGCCTTTTAGTGAAGTGGGTTGGACACAGTCAAGAACCGCCTGAGCTTTAGGGGAGTCCATACGAAAATCATGAGGTGGCAGAACATACCCCAGGAAATTAACTTCCTGAACTCCAAAAATAAATTTTTCAAATTTCGCGCAAAGACAATTCTCCCTCAACACTTGGAAGACGGATCTTAAATGTTGAACATGAGAGGACAATTCGGAAGAAAACACAAGAATATTTTCCAGATACACAACCACAAAGCGTCCAATAAGATTTCTGAAAATATAATTACCAGGTTCTGAAACACCGCTGGAGCATTACTTAAACCAAAAGGCATGACCAAATACTCATAATGACCACCTGGAGTATTAAACGCTGTCTTCCATTCATCCCCTCTGCGAATACGAACCAAATTGTAGGCCCTGCGTAAATCCAATTTAGAGAACCACCTGGCTCCTGAGATCTGATTAAACAGGTCCGGAATGAATGGAAGAGGATACTGATTCTTAACTGTAATCTTATTTAATTCACGGTAGTCTATACAGGGTCTTAAAACACCATCTATCTTTTCAACCATAATATGGAGACTGTCTTTAATATAATCTTTCATGGTCTGTCTTTCTGGAGCAGAAAGATGATAACCCCGCCCCTTAGGCAGTTTAGCATTAGGGAGAAGTACAATGGGGCAGTCATATGGCCTATGAGGAAGGAGAGATTCACCACCAATTTCAGAAAAGACATCCTCAAAATCTTGAATACACTTGGTGTGTTGCAATATAGATTAGTAGTAGACAAAGAAATGCAAGAATCATAACATGTAGAATTCCACTTAATCAAATCTGCTTTTACCCAATCAATAACAGGATTATTTGTCTGCAACCATGGAATACCCAATTTTACCCTAGAAGGCAAATTTTCTAGGAAAAAGAGATTAGTTCAGCATGCAAGTAGCCACAAAGTTACAGGTGGAGTGGAGAACTTGACCGACCCCTGAGAGAGAGGGTTATATCTATAGCAGATACTTTGACCAGACTACTCCGCTGAACAAGGGGGATAGCCAATCTTTTAGTAACCTGAAAATCGAAGAAATTAGCCGCAGAACCACAATCTACAAAAGCTTGACCAGAAACACAAACGTTATTAAACCATACATTATCAGGCATAAGGATTTTTTGGGAAAAACCTGACTGCCCAAGTGGCGTTCCCGGCGACCATCTAGGCGCTGAAGTTTTCCAGAGCTGGACATTCTGGACGTTTGGAACAGTTCTTGAGCGTATGACTAGCGCCAATCGAAACACAGCCCTCTGCGTTTCCTAAAAAGTCTCAGTTCTTGAGAAGACATAGTGGAGCCCAACTGCATGGGCTCTTGTGCATCAGGTGAAGAGACCTCAGCGCAGGGAACGGGAGAGGCCATTGCTGATCTTTCATTTTTGTGCTTTCGTAGTCGTCGGTCCAGACGCACATCAAGGGTCATGGTATCCTCTAGAGTCAGGGGCGGAGGGTAATTAATTAGGAGATCTTTCAAGGTTTCAGAAAGGCCTCTACGGAATTGACATCGGAGTGCAGCATCATTCCACTGTGAAGAGATGGACCATCGTCTAAATTCCGAACAATAATTTTCGACAGGACGCCGTCCTTGCTGGAGAGATAACAGATTGGCCTCAGCCACTCCAGTGATATCTGGTTCTCCATGTATTAACCCTAATGCCTCAAAGAAGATCTGCACGGAAAAGTTTCAGGGGCATCAGGTCTCATCGAAAAGGCCCAGGTTTGAAGATCATACTTCAAAAGTGAAATGATGACACCCACTCGCAGGTGCTCAGTTCCAGATAGGTCTTAGTCAAAAATAAAACTTACAACTCTCCCTAAAATTAACAAACTACTTACGATCATCAGAAAAACAATCCGGTAAGTTCACTTTTGGTTCAACCGGAGTTGCGACTGGAACGACTGCTTGGGCCTGCACAGTTTCATGATGTTAAAGAGGTTGGCCAGGGAAAAAATATTTTCGAAAAAGTGTCCCCCAGCATTGGTTTGCCTCCATCGTCACTGCTGCTCTTTCTGTTTGTTTACATCCCTTGCTTCTGTGCCTGTCTGTTTCCTGTCTGGTAACCCACCATACCCATGATCCCTTGCTGCATCTGAGGAGACAGCTCGTATTTCCTCCCTCCACAGCATCTCATGTCTTTGCATACTGCCACTCCCCCTTTATGTTCACAGGGTCATTCCCTGCTCTAATTACAGGCAGCCAGCTCCCTGCACAGTCACACACACCCAGTAATAATCACATAGGGATGATGGGGGTTATATACAGGGATGTTGGAGGTAATAGACAGGGATGTTGGGTGTAATAGACAGGGATGTTGGGGATAATAGACGGGGATGTTGAGGGTAATAGACAGGGATGTTGAGGGTCATAGACAGGGATGTTGAAGGTCATGTAAACCCATCAGCCCTGTGTTTATTTAACCATTAGTGGTGCGTGGAAATTGAGGAATAACAACGCCGCCCCTTTTCCTTCTACATCAGAGAGTAGAAGGAGCAAGGGGCGTGTACTAGGAGAGGCGACACTCCATGTCTTTGATCAGCCAGCACTTCCGGCTGAACAGAGGCATGGCGCGCGTCATCAACTACCTTTAGGCTCTATTCACACGACGGGGTCCGAGTGTCGGCCATTTTGGAGCGTTTTTCTCGGCCATTTTGCGTTTCCGTTCCAGGCCGTGTTTTTCCGTTTTTAACGGCCGATTTTGACCCGTTTTGCATCCGTTTTTTTGCCTGTCCGTTTTAAAAACAGATGAATTTCATTTGGAAATTTTCTGCCACACACTGCCCTCTGTAGATAATGCCACACACTACCTTCTATAGATACTGCCACAGCCCCCCTATAGGTAATGCCACACAGGCCCCTTGTAGGTAGTGCCACACAGACCCCCTTGTAGGTAGTGCCACACAGCCCCTCTGTAGGTAGTGCCACACAGCCCCCCTTTAGGTAGTGCCACACAGCCCCTGTAGGTAATGCTACACAGCCCCCTTGTACGTAGTTACCCCCCCCCCCCCATAGATGGCACCCTCCCCTACCTTCCAGTAGGGGATGACTCTAGGAGAAGTCCCTCACTTCACTGTCCATATATAGACAGTGAAGTGAGGGACTTCTCCTGGATCAGAACCCCTGGCCACAGCAGTGGGGATCTCGCTTCAGAAGTCCCTGACGTCACTGTGTCCATATATGGACAGTGAAGTGAGTTAATTCTCCTGTATCTGAATTCTCAGCCACAGCGGTGGGGATTCCGCTTCAGAAGTCCCTGACCTCACTGTGTACATATATGGACAGTGGAGGCAGGGACTTCTCTTGGAGCGGAATCCCCGGCCACAGCGTTGTCTTCTGTGGCCGGGGATTCCGCTTTAGGAGCAGTCCATGACGTCACTGGCCATGTATGGACAATGAAGTCCGGTACTTCTCCTGGAGAGGAATCACCAGGAATCCCGTTTCAGTTGTAGGGGACCACTCCAGGAAAAGTCCCTGAAGTCACTGTCCATATATAGCGTAATCCCCGGCCACAGCTTCGGCAACACTGTGGCCGGGGATTAGGGATTCCGCTCCTACAGGGAGCCAAAAAATCTCCTCCTCCTCCTCCTCCTTCTCCTTCTCACATTCACTTCAGTGCGGGAGCTCCAAGAGTGAAGAAGGAGGAGGAGGAGGGGTGGATGACGAGACAGGAGGATGAGGGGGCGTGTAATATGATTGATGACGCTCCGTGTCTTTGCTCAGCCAGCACTTCCGACTGAACAGTGGCACGGCGCGTCATCAACTATGTCTACAGGCAGTGAGAGCAGAGGCGGAGCTCTAAGGAGCTCATGAAACATCCGCCCTGGCCACTGCCTGTAAATGTAGTTGATGACGCGCCGTGCCTTTGTCCTGCCGGAAATGCTGGCTGAGCAAAGACACGGAACGTTACAGGAAATAAAAAATTTACCCTGGGTGCGGTCACATGACCGCAGATTTGAACAGGGTAACGCTGGCACAGGTAAACAGACCCTATATTAGAAATGTAATTAAATATGTCCAATTTAGATAAAATTTAAATAAAATTTATTCCTGGACAACCCCTTTAAATCCTCACGGCCCGACCCTGTACCAGCTGAGTTAGATCTTCTGTCTGTTCCAACAGGGCTTGCATAGGTTCCATCGTGAAAAAAAGGTAATTTTAAATGTCTTGTGATTATGTTATAGAATCATTGGTTGAGCAATTCCCAGGGTGGAAGTTTTATGGGATTGCTATGTGAGCGATTCCCCAAAGGCTGCTGGAGACTGTCGGGACTGAGCGTGCAAATAAAACCGCAACCCCAAATCCATCACAACTCTCATCAATAGTGTCTAAGGCTACTCTATGGTTTTCGCAAGAGCCCACCACAAGGCAGGATGGTTTTTGCTGCATAGAACCCAGGTTGTTTTAACAAAATTTGGTGTTGTATAAGAGATGCAATGCAGGCAATACCAGAACAGGTAACAAGACAGCCAGAGGGTAAACAGAAAATCCAAATCACAAAGCTAGGGGATGTCAGGAATAGCAGAGGTCAGTACCAGCCAGGAGCAGAAAGTCCAAATCCGTAAGCAAAGGGTAATCCAAAGTCAAGCCAAGGTCCAGTTCCAAAAAAGTCCAAATAGTCAACGGTACATAGTTTAGTCAGAATGTTGATCAAACACATGCAGCAAGAAAAATCACGAGCAAAGAACACAGAAGCAACCCAGGTTTAAGTACTCCACCTGATACGAAGAAAGACAGAGAAAAGGGATAGGCTGAATAACTAAAACCAGAACCGCCCAGAAGCTGGACTAGTAGTCATGGTAATCTTAAAGGGACGGGCATTTCCTAACAGTAGTAAAGAATGCCACCAAAAATGCAAGTAAACGTGTGGGAATCCAGCCCTAAGAGATTAACATCTTCAGGGCTCAAGAGTATCACGGCTCCATGCAACCTCCTATTTGTCATACGGCACCCATAGTAATTTATTGGGCCCTACTGCACCTCCATAATCCTCCAATTTCATACGAAGGCATACAGAATGGTTTTGTTTTGTCGGATTCCGTAGGAATCTGACAAGAAAACAAATGATGGTATACTGCATCTAATTATCTAATCTGATCTGGGAGCTAATAAAGAATAATTTAGTAATACAGCACTATGACATACGACAGAACATGTCTGCCACGGTCATGCGACCGTATAAAGTCTCCAGTTCAGTTCTGTGTCCATTATTAAGTGTTGTGCTAGTTATATAAATTAGACCACGTGCAGTGCAAATCTTAGTACTTGCAGCATGTCCCTGCAGTCTATTTGTATCTTGGATAATTAAACTATAGGCCTCATTTATTAAAACGGTCTAACAGAAATACTGGCCATAACTTTTATTTATTTTTGTGTGGTTAGATCTTTGTTAGGCCAATGACTGCCATGCCAACCTGTAGGAATCCGATCACAGCCGCTCAGCTCCTGTGCCCTTGGCATCCCCGCATCATCCTTTTCCGGGACTGCGCGGGAATACTATGATGGAAAAGTTGTACTTGAATGCTTTAAATGAAAGCTGCATTGTGAGTGGTTTCTATTGGCAACAAGGCCGGTTTTTCTGTTAGACAGCCAATGTCATAACATAATAAGCCTGATACATAAAAAAATCTATAAAAAGTGGGTGTTGCCAATAGCAACCAATTAGGTTGCTTCTTTCATTTTCTACTGTGAACAAATGAAAGGTGAAAGCTGATTGGTTTAAACTGGCAGCATTTTTTATTAGCATAGTTTTTATAAGTGAGGCCTATTATATTGGCCCACTAACTTTTATTCTTGTAGAATCTACAGTTAGGTCCAGCATTATTTAGACAGTGACACAAGTTTTGACATTTTAGCAAAACATATTGAATATACAGTTATATAATCAATATGGGCTTAAAGTGCAGACTCCGCTTTAATTTGAGGGTATTCACATCCTAATTTGAGGAAGGAAAGAGGTTTTTGAAAAACAAAAGAGCGCACTAGTGATCTCGTGAACTCCAAAAGGCCTGGACGTCCACGGAAGACAACAGTGGTGGATGATCGCAGAATTCTTTCCATGGTGAAGGAAAACCCCTTCACAACATCTACCCAAGTGAAGAACACTCTCCTGGAAATAGGTGTATCAGTGTCATGCCCATGGCCGCGGGCCGTCAGGCTCACTCACCTCCTGACGCCCGCAGCCATGGATCTGCGAGCGCTGGCCCCTGTCTCCTTCTCAGGAGACGCCAGCACTCACTTCCGCTCACCTCGGCCGGGTCCCTGCTCTTAAAGGGGCAGTGCGCGCACCGGACTTTTATGTTTAATTAGCCCATAGCACCCTGGACTATAAAAAGGGCCCAGCCCCTTCCTTCCATGACTGAGTGTTGTTGTACCCTAGTTTGTCTATGCAAATGGTCTCCTAGTGTTTCCCAGTTCCCAGTGTTCCCTGTAACCTGTATCCCTTGCTATCCTGGTCAAGTGCCGTGCTGAGCTGAAGTCGTGCTGTGCTCTATACCCCGCCTGTCCTGCTACACCACGCCTGACGTCTACCTACTGCCTAGTCCCAGCCGAGCCTGCCTTGCTACTGTCCGAGCTGCCACAGGTACCCTATACGAACTATAGACTGTAACCTGCGCCCTGTTGGCCGGCTGCCATACCGCCAAGGCGGTACGGTCCAGTGGGTCCACAAACCCAATTTGACAATCCGTATCTGTCTACCATATAGAGAAGACTTCATGAGAGCAAATACAGAGGATTGACCACAAGGTGCAAACCATTAATTAACCTCAAAAATAGAAAGACCAGATTAGACTTTGCCAAACAACATCTAAAGAAGCCAGCCCAGTTCTGGAACAGCATTCTTTGTACAGATGGATCTAAGATTAACCTGTACCAGAATGATGGGAGGAAGAAAGTATGGAGAAGGCTTGGAACGGCTCATGATCCAAAGCACACCACATCCTCTGTAAAACATGGTAGAGGGAGTGTGATGGCATGGGCATGCATGGCTGCCAAAGGCACTGGGTCACTAGTGTTTATTGATGATGTGACTGAAGACAGAAGCAGCTGGATAAATTCTGAAGTGTTCAGGGATATACTTTCTGCTCAGACTTCACCAAATGCAGCAAGGTTGATTGGATGTCGCTTCACGGTACAGATGGACAACGACCCAAATCATGCTGCAAAAGCAAGAGATTTTTAAGGCAAAGAAGTGGAATATTCTGCAATGGCCAAGTCAATCACCAGATCTCAACCCGATCGAGCATGCATTTCACTTGCTTAAGACAAAACTTAAGGCAGAAAGACCCACAAACAAGCAACAACGGAAGACCGCTGCAGTAAAGGCCTGGCAAAGCATCACAAAGGAGGAAACCCAGCGTTTGGTGATGTCCATGGGTTCCAGACTTCAGGCAGTCATTGCCTGCAAAGGATTCTCTACAAAGTATTAAAAAAACAATTTATTTATGGTAATGTTAATTTTTCCAATTACTTTTGAGCCCCTGAAATTAGGAGACTGTGTAGAAAAAAGGTTGCAATTCCTAAACGTTTCACAGGATATTTTTGATCAACCCCTGGAATTGAACCTGAAAGTCTACACTTCAATTGCATTTCAGTTGTTTCATTTAAAATCCAATGTTGTGGCATGCAGAGCCCAAATCATGAAGATTGTGTCACTGTCCAAATAATTCTGGACCTAACTGTATATTCTTTCAGGGGTTGTCTCATAACAACAATCTTTTACCAAATATCCTAATATGACATATGTATGTCATAGAGGGGTTCACTATAAGCAGGAGCAAGGAGCCTCTCACAAATAGCAGGTCTCGCATTTGTGGCACTGTCTTTGTGAGCCAACCTCTTTAATCAAATTTTTTGTTACTTATTACTGGCTGTGCCTATCCCACTATAACATTATATGACCTATTAATAGGATAGGTCATAAAACATTGAATAATGGATGTCAGAACGCTGGGATCTCCACCAGTCCAGAGAAGTTGTTTTTAAAGGGGTTTTCCAGCCAGTAAAAATGTATGGCCTATCCTCAGGAGAGACCATCAATAGCTGATCGATCGGAGTCCGACTCACGGGACCCCTGCCAATCGGCTGTTTTGAAGGGGGTGCAGCACTCGTGTGAGCACTGCTTCCCCTTCATTTCCACTTGCTCAATGTAAATCGTTGACACGCATTTAGTGGCGATTCACAGGTATTGCAGCCTTCTCCTCCCATTCACTTCAATGAAAGAAGAAGGCTGCAATACCTGTGAATCGCCACCACGTGCGTGTCGACTATTCACAGTGAGCAAGTAGAAATGAAGGGGAAGCAGTGCTCATACGAAAGCTGCACCCCCTTCAAAACAGCTGATCGGCAGGGGTCCCGGAAGTCGGTAGGCCTGAGTATAGGCCATCAATTTTTACTGGCTGGAAAACCCCTGTAAGAGAAGTTAGTCCTGTTTACCAGAGTAAAACAGAGCGCAAATGTACTTGATTTTTCCCATTGACTTGGGAATAGGAAGGAAATTATTGGGACTAACTGCACTTGCCACATCCCCGCAGTTGAACCCTCACCAGTAAATGTCCTATATTGATAGGTTATAAATCATTATGGTGGGAATCTAATTCAAAATCTTTGAAAATCATTCAACTGTTGTTCCTCGTGAATGCAGAGTTAAACATAAATGTCTACTGTATATTCAATACTTTTGAAATATCATTTTTGTATTTTCTCTTTTTTTTTTTTTTTTTTTTTTTTTTTTTTTGCAGTTGGCCTGCACATACATAAAACAAAATATGGCGGAGAGTTTCACAGAGAAGCAATATCTTGCTGGAGTGAGGAACTATGTCATTAAACAAATTTTAACAGGTAAAGATGTTCTGTTTAATTCCTATGTAACATTTAAATAATACT